>NC_140988.1:107769906-108123034 GCF_052327205.1 Somniosus microcephalus
CGCGACCGGGGGGGAAGAGAGAGCGCGACCGGGGGGGAAGAGAGAGCGCGACCGGGGGGGAGAGAGAGCGCGACCGGGGGAAGAGAGCGCGCGACCGGGGGGGAAGAGAGAGCGCGACCGGGGGGGAAGAGAGAGCGCGACCGGGGGGGAAGAGAGAGCGCGACGGGGGTGGAAGATGAGAGCGCGACCGGGGGGGAAGAGAGAGCGCGACCGGGGGGGAAGAGAGAGCGCGACCGGGGGGGAAGAGAGAGCGCGACCGGGGGGGAAGAGAGAGCGCGACCGGGGGGGAAGAGAGAGCGCGACCGGGGGGGAAGAGAGAGCGCGACCGGGGGGGAAGAGAGAGCGCGACCGGGGGGGAAGAGAGAGCGCGACCGGGGGGGGAAGAGAGAGCGCGACCGGGGGGGAAGAGAGAGCGCGACCGGGGGGGAAGAGAGAGCGCGACCGGGGGGGAAGAGAGAGCGCGACCGGGGGGGAAGAGAGAGCGCGACCGGGGGGGAAGAGAGAGGCGCGACCGGGGGGGAAGAGAGAGCGCGACCGGGGGGGAAGAGAGAGCGCGACCGGGGGGGAAGAGAGAGCGCGACCGGGGGGGAAGAGAGAGCGCGACCGGGGGGGAAGAGAGAGCGCGACCGGGGGGGAAGAGAGAGCGCGACCGGGGGGGAAGAGAGAGCGCGACCGGGGGGGAAGAGAGAGCGCGACCGGGGGGGAAGAGAGAGCGCGACCGGGGGGGAAGAGAGAGCGCGACCGGGGGGGAAGAGAGAGCGCGACCGGGGGGGAAGAGAGAGCCGCGACCGGGGGGGAAGAAGACCCGAGAGAGCGCGACCGGGGGGGAAGAGAGAGCGCGACCGGGGGGGAAGAGAGAGCGCGACCGGGGGGGAAGAGAGAGCGCGACCGGGGGGAAGAGAGAGCGCGACCGGGGGGGAAGAGAGAGCGCGACCGGGGGGGAAGAGAGAGCGCGACCGGGGGGGAAGAGAGAGCGCGACCGGGGGGGAAGAGAGAGCGCGACCGGGGGGGAAGAGAGAGCGCGACCGGGGGGGAAGAGAGAGCGCGACCGGGGGGGAAGAGAGAGCGCGACCGGGGGGGAAGAGAGAGCGCGACCGGGGGGGAAGAGAGAGCGCGACCGGGGGGGAAGAGAGAGCGCGACCGGGGGGGAAGAGAGAGCGCGACCGGGGGGGAAGAGAGAGCGCGACCGGGGGGGAAGAGAGAGCGCGACCGGGGGGGAAGAGAGAGCGCGACCGGGGGGGAAGAGAGAGCGCGACCGGGGGGGGAAGAGAGAGCGCGACCGGGGGGGAAGAGAGAGCGCGACCGGGGGGGAAGAGAGAGCGCGACCGGGGGGGAAGAGAGAGCGCGACCGGGGGGGAAGAGAGAGCGCGACCGGGGGGGAAGAGAGAGCGCGACCGGGGGGGAAGAGAGAGCGCGACCGGGGGGGGAAGAGAGAGCGCGACCGGGGGGAAGAGAGAGCGCGACCGGGGGGGAAGAGAGAGCGCGACCGGGGGGGAAGAGAGAGCGCGACCGGGGGGGAAGAGAGAGCGCGACCGGGGGGGAAGAGAGAGCGCGACCGGGGGGGAAGATGAGAGCGCGACCGGGGGGGGAAGAGAGAGCGCGACCGGGGGGGAAGAGAGAGCCGACCGGGGGGAAGAAGAGCGACCGGGGGGAAGAGAGAGCGCGACCGGGGGGGAAGAGAGAGCGCGACCGGGGGGGAAGAGAGAGCGCGACCGGGGGGGAAGAGAGAGCGCGACCGGGGGGAAGAGAGAGCGCGACCGGGGGGGAAGAGAGAGCGCGACCGGGGGGAAGAGAGAGCGCGACCGGGGGGGGAAGAGAGAGCGCGACCGGGGGGGAAGAGAGAGCGCGACCGGGGGGAAGAGAGAGCGCGACCGGGGGGGAAGAGAGAGCGCGACCGGGGGGGGAAGAGAGAGCGCGACCGGGGGGAAGAGAGAGCGCGACCGGGGGGAAGAGAGAGCGCGACCGGGGGGGAAGAGAGAGCGCGACCGGGGGGGAAGAGAGAGCGCGACCGGGGGGAAGAGAGAGCGCGACCGGGGGGGAAGAGAGAGCGCGACCGGGGGGGAAGAGAGAGCGCGACCGGGGGGGGAAGAGAGAGCCGCGACCGGGGGGGAAGAGGAGCGCGACGCCGGGGGGGAAGAGACGAGCGCGACCGGGGGGGAAGAGAGAGCGCGACCGGGGGGGAAGAGAGAGCGCGACCGGGGGGGAAGAGAGAGCGCGACCGGGGGGGAAGAGAGAGCGCGACCGGGGGGGGAAGAGAGAGCGCGACCGGGGGGGAAGAGAGAGCGCGACCGGGGGGGAAGAGAGAGCGCGACCGGGGGGGAAGAGAGAGCGCGACCGGGGGGGAAGAGAGAGCGCGACCGGGGGGGAAGAGAGAGAGCGCGACCGGGGGGGAAGAGAGAGCGCGACCGGGGGGGAAGAGAGAGCGCGACCGGGGGGGAAGAGAGAGCGCGACCGGGGGGGAAGAGAGAGCGCGACCGGGGGGGAAGAGAGAGCGCGACCGGGGGGGAAGAGAGAGCGCGACCGGGGGGAAGAGAGAGCGCGACCGGGGGGGAAGAGAGAGCGCGACCGGGGGGGAAGAGAGAGCGCGACCGGGGGGAAGAGAGAGCGCGACCGGGGGGAAGAGAGAGCGCGACCGGGGGGGAAGAGAGAGCGCGACCGGGGGGGAAGAGAGAGCGCGACCGGGGGGGAAGAGAGAGCGCGACCGGGGGGGAAGAGAGAGCGCGACCGGGGGGGAAGAGAGAGCGCGACCGGGGGGGAAGAGAGAGCGCGACCGGGGGGGAAGAGAGAGCGCGACCGGGGGAAGAGAGGGGGACCGGGGGGGAAGGGAGCGCGACCGGGGGGAAGAGAGAGCGCGACCGGGGGGGGAAGAGAGAGCGCGGACCGGGGGGGAAGAGAGAGCGCGACCGGGGGGGAAGAGAGAGCGCGACCGGGGGGGAAGAAGAGAGCGCGACCGGGGGGAAGAGAGAGCGCGACGGGGGGGAAGAGAGCGCGCGACCGGGGGGGAAGAGAGAGCGGCGTCCGGGGAGGGAAGAGAGAGCGCGACCGGGGGGGAAGAGAGAGCGCGACCGGGGGGGAAGATGAGAGCGCGACCGGGGGGGAAGAGAGAGCGCGACCGGGGGGGAAGAGAGAGCGCGACCGGGGGGGAAGAGAGAGCGCGACCGGGGGGAAGAGAGAGCGCGACCGGGGGGGAAGAGAGAGCGCGACCGGGGGGGAAGAGAGAGCGCGACCGGGGGGGAAGAGAGAGCGCGACCGGGGGGAAGAGAGAGCGCGACCGGGGGGGAAGAGAGAGCGCGACCGGGGGGGAGAAGAGAGCGCGACCGGGGGGGAAGAGGAAGAGCGCGACCGGGGGGGAAGAGAGAGCGCGACCGGGGGGGAAGAGAGAGCGCGACCGGGGGGGAAGAGAGAGCGCGACCGGGGGGGAAGAGAGAGCGCGACCGGGGGGGAAGAGAGAGCGACGAGAGCGGACCGGGGGGGAAGAGAGAGCGCGACGGGGGGGAAGATGAGAGCGCGACCGGGGGGGAAGAGAGAGCGCGACCGGGGGGAAGAGAGAGCGCGACCGGGGGGGAAGAGAGAGCGCGACCGGGGGGGAAGAGAGAGCGCGACCGGGGGGGAAGAGAGAGCGCGACGGGGGGAAGAGAGAGCGCGACTGGGGGGGAAGAGAGAGCGCGACTGGGGGGAAGAGAGAGCGCGACTGGGGAGGGGGAAGGAAGAGAGCGCGACCGGGGGGGGAAGAGAGAGCGCGACTGGGGGAAGAGCGGGAAGAGAGAGCGCGACGGGGGGGAAGAGAGAGCGCGACTGGGGGGGAAGAGAGAGCGCGACGGGGGGGAAGAGAGAGCGCGACTGGGGGGGAAGAGAGAGCGCGACTGGGGGGGAAGAGAGAGCGCGACGGGGGGGGAAGAGAGAGCGCGACTGGGGGGGAAGAGAGAGCGCGACTGGGGGGGAAGAGAGAGCGCGACTGGGGGGGGAAGAGAGAGCGCGACTGGGGGGGAAGAGAGAGCGCGACTGGGGGGGAAGAGAGAGCGCGACTGGGGGGGAAGAGAGAGCGCGACTGGGGGGGAAGAGAGAGCGCGACTGGGGGGGAAGAGAGAGCGCGACTGGGGGGGAAGAGAGAGCGCGACTGGGGGGGAAGAGAGAGCGCGACTGGGGGGGAAGAGAGAGCGCGACTGGGGGGGAAGAGAGAGCGCGACTGGGGGGAAGAGAGAGCGCGACTGGGGGGGAAGAGAGAGCGCGACTGGGGGGGAAGAGAGAGCGCGACTGGGGGGGAAGAGAGAGCGCGACTGGGGGGAAGAGAGAGCGCGACTGGGGGGGAAGAGAGAGCGCGACTGGGGGGGGAAGAGAGAGCGCGACTGGGGGGGAAGAGAGAGCGCGACTGGGGGGGAAGAGAGGAGCGCGACTGGGGGGGAAGAGAGAGCGCGACTGGGGGGGAAGAGAGAGCGCGACTGGGGGGGAAGAGAGAGCGCGACTGGGGGGGGAAGAGAGAGCGCGACTGGGGGGGAAGAGAGAGCGCGACTGGGGGGGAAGAGAGAGCGCGACTGGGGGGAAGAGAGAGCGCGACTGGGGGGGGAAGAGAGAGCGCGACTGGGGGGGAAGAGAGAGCGCGACTGGGGGGGAAGAGAGAGCGCGACTGGGGGGAAGAGAGAGCGCGACTGGGGGGGAAGAGAGAGCGCGACTGGGGGGAAGAGAGAGCGCGGACTGGGGGGGAAGAGAGAGCGCGACTGGGGGGGAAGAGAGAGCGCGACTGGGGGGGAAGAGAGAGCGCGACTGGGGGGGAAGAGAGAGCGCGACTGGGGGGGAAGAGAGAGCGCGACTGGGGGGGAAGAGAGAGCGCGACTGGGGGGGAAGAGAGAGCGCGACTGGGGGGAAGAGGAGAGCGCGACTGGGGGGGAAGAGAGAGCGCGACTGGGGGGGAAGAGAGAGCGCGACTGGGGGGGAAGAGAGAGCGCGACTGGGGGGGGAAGAGAGAGCGCGACTGGGGGGAAGAGAGAGCGCGACTGGGGGGGAAGAGAGAGCGCGACTGGGGGGGAAGAGAGAGCGCGACTGGGGGGGAAGAGAGAGCGCGACTGGGGGGGAAGAGAAGAGCGCGACTGGGGGGAAGAGAGAGCGCGACTGGGGGGAAGAGAGAGCGCGACTGGGGGGGAAGAGAGAGCGCGACTGGGGGGGAAGAGAGAGCGCGACTGGGGGGGAAGAGAGAGCGCGACTGGGGGGGAAGAGAGCGCACTGGGGGGAAGAGAGAGCGCGACTGGGGGGGAAGAGAGAGCGCGACTGGGGGGGAAGAGGAGAGCGCGACTGGGGGGGAAGAGAGAGCGCGACTGGGGGGGAAGAGAGAGCGCGACTGGGGGGGAGAGAGAGAGCGCGACTGGGGGGGAAGAGAGAGCGCGACTGGGGGGAAGAGAGAGCGCGACTGGGGGGGAAGAGAGAGCGCGACTGGGGGGGAAGAGAGAGCGCGACTGGGGGGAAGAGAGAGCGCGACTGGGGGGGAAGAGAGAGCGCGACTGGGGGGGAAGAGAGAGCGCGACTGGGGGGGAAGAGAGAGCGCGACTGGGGGGAAGAGAGAGCGCGACTGGGGGGGAAGAGAGAGCGCGACTGGGGGGAGAGAGCGGGGGAGAGAGAGCGCGACTGGGGGGGAAGAGAGAGCGCGACTGGGGGGGAAGAGAGAGCGCGACTGGGGGGGAAGAGAGAGCGCGACTGGGGGGGAAGAGAGAGCGCGACTGGGGGGGAAGAGAGAGCGCGACTGGGGGGGAAGAGAGAGCGCGACTGGGGGGGAAGAGAGAGCGCGACTGGGGGGGGAAGAGAGAGCGCGACTGGGGGGGGAAGAGAGCGCGCGACTGGGGGGGAGAGAGAGCGCGACTGGGGGGGAAGAGAGAGCGCGACTGGGGGGGGGGGGGGAAGAGAGAGCGCGACTGGGGGGGGGGGGGGAAGAGAGAGCGCGACTGGGGGGGGGGGGAAGAGAGAGCGCGACTGGGGGGGGGGGGGGAAGAGAGAGCGCGACTGGGGGGGGGGAAGAGAGCGCGCGACTGGGGGGGGGGGAAGAGAGCGCGACTGGGGGGGGGGGGGGGGAAGAGAGAGCGCGACTGGGGGGGGGGGGGGGAAGAGAGAGCGCGACTGGGGGGGGGGGGAAGAGAGAGCGCGACTGGGGGGGGGGGAAGAGGAGAGCGCGACTGGGGGGGGGGGGGAGAGAGAGCGCGACTGGGGGGTGGGGGGGGAAGAGAGAGCGCGACTGGGGGGGTGGGGGAAGAGAGAGCGCGACTGGGGGCGGGGGGGGAAAGAGAGCGCGACTGGGGGGGGGGGGGAAGAGAGCGCGACTGGGGGGGGGGGGGGGGAGAAGAGAGCGCGACTGGGGGGGGGGAAGACGGGGGGGAAGAAGACGGGGGGAAGAAGACGGAAGACGGGGGGAAGAAGACGGGGGGGGAAGAAGACGGGGGGGGGAAGAAGACGGGGGGGGGAAGAAGAGGGGGGGGGAAGAAGACGGGGGGGGGAAGAAGACGGGGGGGGAAGAAGACGGGGGGGGAAGAAGACGGGGGGGGGAAGAAGACGGGGGGGGAAGAAGACGGGGGGAAGAAGACGGGGGGGAAGAAGACGGGGGGGAAGAAGACGGGGGGAAGAAGACGGGGGGGAAGAAGACGGGGGGGAAGAAGACGGGGGGGAAGAAGACGGGGGGGAAGAAGACGGGGGGGAAGAAGACGGGCGGGGGGGAAGAAGACGGGGGGGAAGAAGACGGGGGGGAAGAAGACGGGGGGGAAGAAGACGGGGGGGGAAGAAGACGGGGGGGGAAGAAGACGGGGGGGGAAGAAGGGGGGGAAGAAAGCGTGACTGGGGGGAGGGGGAGGTGGTGAGACGGAAGGGGAGGGGGGGAGGGAAGCGGAGGGGGAAGGGAGGGAGGAGAGGGGGGGAGGAGGAGAGGGGGGGAGGAGGAGAGGGGGGGAGGAGGAGAGGGGGAGGAGGAGAGGGGGAGGAGAGGGGGGAGGAGGAGGAGAGGGGGGAGGAGGAGGAGAGGGGGGAGGAGGAGGAGAGGGGGGAGGAGGAGGAGAGGGGGGAGGAGAGGAGGGGGAGGGGGGGGATGGGAGTGGGGGGAGAAGGGGGAGGGAGAGGGGAGGGGTGGGGGAAGGAGTGGGGGAGCCAGCAGGCCCTCTCCCCTCTGCCGGCGATGGCTCCGCTCCGCCCCACGCACTGACATGCCGAGCGCAGCGCCCCGGTGAGCCCAAGCCCCGCCCTCCCGAGGCCGGGCCTGAGGCGGCCGATTGCGGCTGGCCGGGCCCGGTTGCCTTGGTAACCCTCCTCCCCTCTCCGCCTCCCGATCTCCGGGACCGGGCCTGGGCGGCTTGAGACGGCCGATTGCGGCTGGCGAGCCCGGTTGCCGGGGTAACCCTCTCCGCCCCCCCCCCCCCCAAATACCTGCTCGCTTCCCTCTGGCCGCGCTGTGTGGAGGTGCACGTGCGCCGTGCAGCGCGAGCGCGAACAGCTTGCAGTGAGCCCAGCCAGCCTTTACCAAGATGGCTGGCCGCTGGTTCAGAATCGGGCCCAGCGGGGGCGGGGCGGGTGAGGGGTGGGAGGAGCTTGCCACAAAACAATTGCCTAGGGTCCAGCATGGCTGGCAACAGACGCCCAGGCTTCGAGGCCTACCTGCAAAAACGGGGAAAGGTAGGAAAATTAATGAGATTAGATAAAAGATTTAGAAAGTAATTAACTTTTTAAAAAAACAATATGGCCTGGAAATTGGGTAGAGCCCCGCTTGAGGCATTAGAACTGGCGATGCACAAAGTTTGTAGCCAGACGAAACTTATCGCCGCCTGGCGCGATATTGGGTTGCATCGCCCCCAAAGGGGATTGAGGCGCTAAATCAGCCGTTGCACAGTGCTCTTAAGGCGCAAAAGGTCAGGCGCTACTCAATATCGCCGCGGACGGGCGCAGCGCAGGTGAACTCAATTACGGGAAAGCACGAGACCTCCAGGCGCCGGCCGGCTCTTAAAGGGGTGGGTCAGTCAGCCTGAGCTTCACCACCCAACGCCCTGTAGGCCTCAGATTCGGCGCTCGCCCTTGTCTGGCGGTACAAACTTGTTCATCATGGAGAAGGTTAGGCAGAGAGCAGAGCGCTTCAGCACTGAGGCTCTGGACCACTTGGTGGCTGCAGTTGAACACCGTCGAGAGGTCCTGTATCCGGATAATGGCAAGAGGCCGAATCAGAAGGCTTATCGACGATCTTGGGGGGAGGTTGCTGTGAGGGTCAACTCCAGCAGCATGGCGACCAGGACCCCTGTTCAGTGCAGGAAGAAATTCAACGACCTCACACGGATCGTTAGGGTAAGTGATGCTTTACCAAACTTGTGCTTCCCTCCATCTGCAGCTGACTTCGGGCACCCTGCTGCAATGATGCGCCAATGGTCATCTGTCAGTATGCACCCATGGCCCTTTCTGGGCACACACATGGACTGATGTCTTAAGGCCTGATGTAAGGGCTCTTGCATCATGGGGGGCATGCGATGATGTCTCAAGGCCTGATGTAAGGGCTCTTGCACCATGGGGGGCATGCGATGAGGTCTCAAGGCATTGTCTAACAGAACCTCCCCTTCTTTCCCCTGCAGGCCAAGCTGGCGATGATTCGAAAGGAGCAGCGTCGAACCGGTGGTGGACCTGCACAAGTGGTCACTCTCACGGATCTGGAGGAGAGAGTGCACCAGATACTTGGAGGACGTCTGTCTGGTCCTGTGACCACTGCATCTGCCGACCCCATTACCGACAGCGAGGGTAAGACTCTCAGCTTTTTCACCTGTTGCCTTCCACTTGGTCCCCCCCGCCAGCATGCATCCTCAGTGTGCAGCCATGTCAGAGCCTTGCCACAATCTGGCATGCCTTTCAGCAAAGCTGTCCTTTTGCTAAAGCCACTCTGCCACCTCCCACTTTCAGATGAAGCAGCACCAACTCGGGCTCAACGCGCTGAAGCTGCCAGTGCCAGTGCCACCGGAGACGAGGACCAGGAGGAATCCGGACCAGCCGCTGCAGAATCCGGGGAGCTGAGACATCTGCAGAGTGGGGATAGTAGTCCTCTGGAGGGGAGGGGGGGGTGGCTCCGAGGATGAACCAGTTGCCGGACCAAGCGGCATGCAGCAGCGCACGGGGGATAGGCAAGTTCGGCCACCGTCTCCCCGCAGGGCAAGGCAGGTCGTCATGACTGCTGCACAGAGTGCAGATGAGGTCCGTCGCCTGGCTGAGATGAGCAAACAGGCCCGGGTCAGACACACGGAGCTGATGGCTGCAGTGGAGAAGATGCCTGAGTCAATAGATTCATTGGCTAGGAGTATGTTGGACTTCGGGGCAACAATGGAGAGGACTCTGCAGGGCTTTGGGGCCACAATGGAGAGGACTCTCCAGGTGTTCGGGGAAACTATGGACAGGTCTATCCAGGGCTTCGGGGCCACAATGGACAGGACTATCCAGGGCTTCGGCCCAACAATGGAGAGGACTGTCCATGGCTTTGAGTCGGCAATGGAAAGGACTGTTCAGGGCTTCGGACAATCCCTGGAAAGGTCTGTGCAGGGCTTGTCCGAGGCAGTGGAGCGGTCGGCACCTGCCTTGTCTGAAGCCATGGGAAGAACTGTCCAGGCCTTCTCCGAAGCACTGGCACCTGGCACACAGGTCCTCACTGTTGCCACGCAGTCACTTGCTGGGCTCCTCCACAGCCAGATTGACGCAACGCGATCTCTCACTGCAGCCACCCTCTCTGCATCAGATAGGATCACCCCGGGCCCTTCCACTCCCGTACAAGGCCAGGAATCAGTGGAGCATGCGATTGTGGCGGATGAGCCGAGCCGCTCCCCTCAGATAGCCAGTGTGTCATCCGACCATGGTGCAGGTGTCCTCTCTCGGCAGGAGAGCATTGCACATGCCAGCGCTGGGACGCCTGCATTGCAGCTGCCACCACCTGCAGGCCACACTGCTCCCAGCCATGGTCACAGAAAGCATCCTGCGTCCGCACCCTCCAAGCCCAGAGGTCGGCCAGGCCATCCCTTAGGGGCTTCCGCGCTTCCAGACAGTCAGGAGGCGTCCCCCAGCCTTGAGCCCGCCACTGGGGTCCAATTACGGAGGAGCAGCAGGGAGGGAAGGGGCCGGGCGCAGAAGAGAAGTCGTTCTCCCTGAAGGGGTCAGTTGTACAGGGAGGTGCTGAGACGTTTGTTTGTCCAAATTCAAGGACACCCTCACCTGCTGTTATATTTGCTGAGGTTTGTTGAGTTTTGCGGCTTGGCCGAACAGTTAACAGTTTCTTTGAAAGTTATGGTTTGTGCTCACATTACGTTGTTTAGCTGTAATGAAAGACTTTTGTGTCAATAAACAGAAGTTTCAATGGTGCATGGTGCATGTGACTACTTTCAGTGATGCTGGCATTCAGAGGCCCTGAAACATCCAAAGTGCGCATGAGTTAAGACTCTCATCATTCCGCCACAGGGGTGTCGACACGAGTCCAGAGGAGCCTCTGACGAATGGACCTTCCACTTTCAGCAGCCCTTCCATCTTCCTCCTCCGCCTGCTCCTCCTCCTCATACTCCTGCTCCTCCGCCTGCTTGTGCAGGGTCCGAGGGAAGGTAATGAATTGACGCGTTCGCCTATAAAGGGCATCTGTCACTTGCCGGATGCAACAGCGGACTGCAGCCTGAGCGACAGTCGCATTGTCCCCAATGGCTGACTGAAAGGATCCGTTGCCATAAAAATGGAGGGCATCAGTCAGTTTAGCCATAACGGACAGAGGTTCTGCAGCGTTCACGCGGCTGCAGATGCTGACCAAGCAGGTGGCACAGATCAGTAACAATGTCCCTCCAGATTCGCAGCCTTCGCAAACACTGCTCCTCTGACATGTCAAGGCTTGTCACCTGCTGCCTAAAGAGCCTCGCAGCATCCCGTCGGATTGGGCGACCTCCATTGCCCCTCCTCATTCTGGCCAATCCCGGCCCTCTCTCCCGCCGTCTCTCTGCCCCTTCACAGTGTTGGGCGATGAGGCCGTCGCCCTCCAAACAAGCTCCCATTCCGATGCCAGTTGGTCAAAAGGCTTTTAGGTGTAGTGGTGCAAGTGGTTCGGACAGGGTTGAAGGTCCCAAGTACTGTAAAGCTAAATTCCCAGAACTCCGCTCCACATTGCGATCGCTGCTACAGAGAGTTGGCGAGCTAATGAGCAGGCCAAGTGGCAGAAGATTCTGCACTAGAGCTGTCCCCTTTAAATAGCGCCGCCCTACTCCGAGAAGGGCCTGTTAGCCCTCCCTCGAACTGTCACTAATAGCGCTGGGCGCTAAGGCTCCGGGCGCCACCCAATATGCGCTCGGGCGCTCCTGAAAGGCGTTGCACACTGAAATGACATCATGAGCTGCTTGCGCGCGCAGGCGCTAAATGTACAGTCAATATCCGAGTTGCCGCTATCTTCATAGCGCTCGCCCCAACATAGGGCTTCGCCCCAATTCTAGGTCTCTTTAGGCGCTCAGCGCCGGCGCTACCAACCCAATTTCTAGGCCTATGTGTTTTAAAAGCAACTTTTTTTTTTTAAAAAGACGCAGAAAGTGGGAAAAAGAAATGAAAAGTTTGGAATCAAGATGGCGGCGACTCACCTCGGTTCAGAACGATAAGGCCCACCCACACACGCACCGATTGGTCGACCGTCAGGTCACCGAAGCGTAGGATTGGTCAATCGTCCCTTCACTCGAATCTAGGAGGGCCCGCACGCGCCAGGAACCCGCCCCCACCATGTAGCGATTGGTCGACCGTCGGGTCGCTCGACCGTACGATTGGTCGACCTCGACGTCACTCAATGCTAATGAGCAGATAATGAGCGGAATTTTGAACGTTTTTTGGATACCGCGGGCACAATTTTTGTCTCACCGAAACGTAAATATGCTTACGACCGTTCCGGAATCGTAAGCTTTCTTTTGATGTAATGCACGTGTAGGTACGCTCTATAACTTGAGTGTATAGCCGAACAGACACACCGAAGGATAGACAGACAGACACAGACAGACAGAGACAGACAGACACACGTATCCTTTTTTATAGGTTTAAAAAATGTGATGTTTTAAAAAAAATTATTTGAAGATTAGTGATGTTTTGTAAGAAGAAGGGGCCCGTAGTATTTCTAAGTTTGACAGCACTTCCTGTCAGACTTATGAATGGAGCATTCCCTGCTCCGATTGGCTGCCCACGGCCCACGTGATCCCAGGGGACGCATCGAACTAACTGCGCCCCTGGGATACGCAAGCACTGCTCGCCGGCAGCTGGACCAGGCCCCGGATCGGAATTCCACGGGGGCCCACAGCTCAACGGCCGGCGCGCAAGCTAAGTGCAGGTCAGGGGCTTGCACCCGCGGGAAGCCCCCGACCCGAATTTCTGGGTCAATATCTTTGTAATTTTATGCTTCCATCTACACTGCTTACAATGCCGCCTATTTTTGCGTCATCGGCAAACTTGGATATGTGGCTTTCTAGCCCATCATCTAAGTTGTTAATAAATAGGGCGAATAGTTGAAGCTCCAACACAGATCCCTGCGGGAAACCACTCGTCACATCCTGCCAATTAGAGTAGCTGCCCATTATCCCTACTCTCTATCTCCTGTCGCTCAGCCAATTACCTAACCAGGTCATTCATTTGCCTTCGAATCTATGAGCTTCAACTTTAGCCAACAGTCTCTTATGAGGGACTTTATCAAACGCCTTCTGGAAGTCCAAATAAATAACATCCATAGACATTCCCGTCCACTACTTTAGTCACCCCTTCAAAAAATTCAATCAGATGCATCAGGCATGACCTACCTTTTACAAATCCATACTGGCTCTCTCTAATCAGCTGAAAATTTGCAAGGTATTCAGTCACCCTATCTTTAATTATAGACTCTAGTAATTTCCTGACAACAGATGTTAGGCTAACTGGTCTATAATTCCCTGGTTTCCCTCTCTAACCATTCTTAAATAGCAGAGTGACATGCACAATTTTCCAATCTAAAGGAACGGTTCCCAAATCGAGAGAACTTTGGAAGGTTATAGTTTGGGCATCTGCAATGTTCTCACCTACTTCCTTTAAAACCCCGAGGATAGAAACCATCTGGTCCTGGGGATTGGTCACTAGTGCCATTACTTTCTTGATTACTGTTATTTTGCTTACACTAATTTTGGCAAATCCCCATCCCTGACTTAATATGATTGCTATTAGTTAAATGCTCACGCACTGTTAGGCTATTAACTAAATCTGGCTCATTACTTATTACTAAATCTAATAAGGCATGGCCCCTTGTTGGTTCCAGGACATTTCCAAGAAATGCCAAATCTGTCACTGGTTTATCATCTAAATAACTATTGGCAATGGTGCAAATAACAAAAAACATTTAGTTCCTGGCATATATAAAATGAGCTGGAATCACAGTTTCAATACAACATAGTCAAATTTGTAAATGACACCAAAGTAGGGAGGATGGTGGATTAAGAGGAGGCAGCTAAAGTCTTACAAAGAGATCTCAATAGGTTGTTATCTGAGCTGATTAATGGCAAACAAAGATCTAAATTGGAGGGATGTGTACTTCATGGTGCAGATAAAGCTTGCTAAGGAGGAAAATGAAAAATACCTAGGGGTATTAGCTTCTGGGAAGGGTGGATAAGTCAAGGACACTGGATTAACTTCAGTGACAGCCAGAAGCTGTAATGCAGAGACGACAGCAATGCCATTCTGGGATGAAGTAAAATGGGTCGAAGAGCTTTCTTCAACTGAACCTATCTTGTGAACTGTTTGTTTTTTCTGTACCGCTATACTGAAATGCCCTTTAAATTAAAACTAAATTAACAAAGTGCCAAATACTTACTTCACAATGTAAATAATCGATAAGAACGGCCTGCTGTCTCGAAGCCAGGAAACAAAACTGCTTGTTCTTTGAGATAAAGTTGTATTCAATTCTGGTAGCTGAGTCTTTTCCCCACAAAATAAGGAATGGTATTGTGGAGGTGGGAGAAACAAGAAAAAAAATTAATCTGTGGCACTTTACAGCCAATGACGTAATGTAGAAGTGTAGTCACTGTTGTAATGTAGGAAACGCAGTAGCCAATTTGTTGACAGCAAGGTCCCGTAAACAACAATAAAATAAGTGACCAGAACATCTGTTTTAGGTGTTGATTGAGGGATAAATGTTGGCCAGGACACTAGGTAAACTCCCCTACTCTTCCTTTATGTCCACCTGAGAGAGCAGACAGGGTCCCGTTTTAACGTCTCATCCAAAATACAGCACCTCTGACAGTGCAGCACACCATCAGTACTGCAGTAAAGTACCAGCCTACATCCTATGCTCAAGTCTCTGGAGTGGGGCTTCAACCCATGATCTTCTGGCTCGGGGGTGGGGTGGGGGTAGTGCTACTACTGAGCCATGGCCGACATCTATTTAGAAGAAAGTTTTGGTTCAATTCCAAGTGTGGAATGAGAATGGTTCTAATTTTGAGCTTGAGGGCAAGCAGGTACCTGAAGTTCCATTTCTATGTGAGAAACAGAACAACTTTAAGTCAATTTGATTGATGCTAACTCAAATTTATGATTACACTGAGTGGTACTTAGAAGACCATTCCCTAATCATACAAATTCTCAGAACAGATCTGTGTTCTGTAGTGCTACCACTCACCAATGACTCAAAACTTCACTGGAACAGTCAGATTTTGATTTTGTCTCTAACCTCACTGTCAACAAGCTGGATCACTACTTTTTGAGCTCACTCAGCTTCACCACATTGATCCGTTATCAAAAAATATAATGAATTTAGTTTGTTGAAAGTTAACCTGCATGCATATGTGACCATAATGCTGCACAATGAGGCTACAATTTCAGGTGTAACATTAACAGCCACACATTCACACCACCTATTGGCCAGCTCAAGAATGACATTAGTAGAAGCTCACTGGCTCAGCTATTCTGGTAGGGAAGAAAATAAACTTAATTTAAGATGTAGATAAAAACTCTTAAAAAAATCTTTTAGAAAATGTAATATAAGCGAGAGCTGTATTCACACCATCAGCTGTTACATTTTAAAACAATTCAAGAATACAGCAGTTAACTGATTTCTTCCAATATAAGGGCAAAAGTGATGCACAGTAATAAATAGAGCAATGCATTAATTTTATTCTCATGCAGACCCCCATCAACTTACCATATTTTGTGGTATAGAAGCATAGTTAGAAAATCCGAGCACTTTACTCATAAAGCTGTTGCTGCAGTTTTTGCCAATCCAGAGGTACATAACCTAAAAGTTAAAAAAAATCAATCCATTGGTGAAGTTGTTCCTCTCATACTCTAACACAACCCAAATTTAAGTCAATGGAAAAAAAAACATCAGCCGTGGTGTAAAACAGGCTACCAATTAGTTACTGTATCACCCGTTTTACACCACCTCCAAAGACCATTTTCACCCGCTATGTCTTTAAGAACCTTATGCCACAAGCAGCTAAGTCATAAAGGCTCACCCTGAGGAAAATTTCTGATGTTAAAATATAACAACAACTTGTATTTATATAGCGCCTTTAATGTAGTAAAACGTCCTAAGGCGCTTCACAGGAGTGTTACAAAACAAAAAATTGACACCGAGCCACATAAGAAATTTGGGCAGATGGCCAAAAGCTTGGTCAGAGGTAGGTTTTAAGGAGCGTCTTAAAAGAGGAAAGAGAAGCGGAGAGGTTTAGAGAGGGAGTTCCAGGAGTCGGCAGCCCCGGAGAAGGCAGAGGATAAAGGGCGCGGGAGGCCGAGGACAGCGGACCTGAAGGGAGTCGGCAGCCCCAGAGAAGGCAGAGGATAATTCAGAGCAGCTGAAGGCAGTTAAGTAGGGAAACTAGGCCTATAAAAACAGGCTTCGCAGTGCGATCTGCAATGAGTGCGGCTTGCACAGAGTGCTGTGAGTTGGGTGAGTGAGGGAGTTAGGTGGGTGAGAAGTGGAAGGAGGAGCTCCCTTGCTTCGCCTTTGCTTTTCCTAACTTTTCACTCTGTAGGATTTGGTTCTTACTTTACACCCAGGAAAGAGTCCGAGAGCAGGAGCAGTCAAACAACAACTGCAAAACCGCTAAAGTGACGTCACAACCAGGGAAGGAGCTGACTGGTAAGTATTTCTACGGTCCAGTCGTTAAAGTAAAAGTAAGATATCTAGTTTAGAGTAAGTAGTGTTTAAAGTGAAGTAAGGTCCCTAGTGTATTTAATATTCTTTAATTTAGAGGAAGTAAAGGGAGTAAATTAAGGGTAGGACATGGCAGGGCAGCTCGGCAACATGGAGTGCTCCTCCTGTGCTATGTGGGAAGTCAGGGACATTTTCGGTGTCCAGGGCGAACATGTGTGCAGGAAGTGTCTCCAGCTGCAGCTACTCGAAATCCGCGTTTTGGAGCTGGACCTGCGGCTGGAGTGACTGTGGAGCATCCGCGAGGCTGAGATCTTAGTGGATAGCACATTCAACGAGGTGGTCACACCGCAGGTAAAGAGTGCACAGGCAGAAAGGGAATGGGTGACCGCCAGAGTAAAAGAACTAGGAAGGTAGCGCTGGAGTCCCCTGGGTCCATCTCCCTCTCCAACAGATTTTCCATTTTGGATATTGCTGGGGGAGATGGTTTCTCAGGGGAATGCAGCAAGAGCCAAGTCCGTGGCACTACGAGGGGCTCAGCTGCACAGGAGGGGCGGAAAAAGAGTGGGAGAGCAATAGTGATAGGGGATTCTATCGTAAGGGGAACAGATAGATGTTTCTGTGGCCGCAGACGTGACTCCAGGATGGTATGTTGCCTCCCTGGTGCCAGGGTCAAGGATGTCACTGAGCAGCTGCAGGACATTCTGAAGGAGGAGGGTGAACAAGCCAGAGGTCGTGGTCCATATCGGTACCAACGACATAGGTAGAAAGAGGGACGAGGTCCTGCAAGCAGAATATAGGGAGCTAGGAAATAAATTAAAAAGCAGGACCTCAAAGGTAGTAATCTCAGGATTACTCCCAGTGCCACCTGCTAGCGAGAGCAGAAATAGGAGAATAGACCAGATGAATGAGTGGTTGGAGAGATGGTGTAGGAGGCATTGGGACCAATTCTGGGGAAGGTGGGACCTGTACAAGCTGGACGGGTTACACCTCGGCAGAACCGGGACCAATATCCTCGCAGTGGGTTTGCTAGTGCTGTTGGGAAGGATTTAAACTAGTTTGTCAGGGGGCTGGGAACCGAAGTGTGGGCCCAGAACAGAGAGAAACAAAGCTGGAAGTGCAAGTTAGAGAAGTAGTCAGCAAAACTAGTAGGGAGCAGAAACAAAGGCCAACAGTAAAGAGGGTCAAAGTGCAGAAAAATATTAAATAGGCAAAGATGAAGGCACTTTATCTAAATGCACGTAGCATTCGCAACAAGGTGGATGAATTAATGGCACTAATAGAAGTAAATGGGTATGATGTAATTGCCATTGGAGACATGGTTGCAGGGTAACCAAAGCTGGGAACGGAATATTCCAGGGTACTCAACATTTAGGAAGGACAGACAAAAAGGAAAAGGAGGTGGCGTAGCGCTGTTAATAGGGATGAGATCGGTACGGTAGAGATAAAAGATCTTGGCTTGGCAGATCGTGATGTAGAACTGGAATCAGTTTGGGTGGAACTAAGAAACAGCAAAGGGTGGAAAACATTGGTTGGGAGTGGTGTATAGGCCACCAAACAGTAGTGGTAATGTAGGGCACAGTATCAATCAAGAGATTAGAAGTGCATGTAACAAGGGCAATACGGTAATCATGGGGGACTTTAATCTACATATTGACTGGGCAAATCAAATTACCACTAATGGTGTGGAGGACGAATTCTTGGAATGCATGCGAGATGGTTTCCTGGATCAGTATGTGGAGGAATCAACCAGGGAACAGGCTATTCTGGATCTGGTACTGTGTAATGAGAAAGGGCTAATCAATAATCTTGTGGTAAAGGGGCCTTTAGGGACAAGTGACCATAACATGATTGAATTTTACATTAAGTTTGAGAGTGACGCAGTCCAATCTGAAACTAAGGTCTTCAATCTAAACAGGGGAAACTACAAGGGTGTGAGGGACAAGTTGGCCATGGTAGATTGGGAGACTACACTAAAAGGTATGAAGGTGGACATACAATGGCTAACATTCAAGGAAATAATGCATAATTTGCAACAAACATATATTCCTCTAGGGCATAAAAACTCAAAAGGAAAAGTGATCCAACCATGGCTAACAAAATAAATTAAAGCTAGTATTAAGTCAAAGGAGGAAGCTTATAAAGTTGCCAAAAAAAGCGGTCAGCCTGAGGATTGGGATCTTTTTAGAAATCAGCAAAGGGGGACCAAGAAATTGATAAAGGGAAAATGGAATATGAGCACAAACTAGCGAAAAATATAAAAACAGATTGTAAAAGCTTCTATAGGTATGTGAAAAGGAAAAGACTGGCAAAGGTAAATGTAGGTCCTTTACAGTCAGAGACGGGAGAATTTATAATGGAGAATGAGGAAATGGCAGAGAAATTAAATACTTTGTTTCTGTCTTCACGGTGGAAGACACAAAATATCTCCCAGAAATAAGAGAAAACCAAGGGTGTGGCGAGAATGAGGAACTTAAAGAAATTATTAGTAAAAAAACAGTACTAGCAAAATTAATGGGACTAAAAGTCGATAAATCTCAAGGACCGGATGACCTACATCCTAGGGTTTTGAAAGAGGTGGCCATTGGGATAGTGGATGCATTGGTTGTCATCTTCCAAAATTCTATAGATTCTGGAACAGTTCCTGCAGATTAGAGGATAGTAAATGTAACCCCACTATTTAAGAAAGGAGGGAGAGAGAAAACGGGGAACTACAGACCTGTTAGCCGCACATCAGTAGTTAGGAAAATGCTGGAATCTATTATAAAGGATGCAATAACTGGGCACTTAGAAACTAATACTAAGATTGGGCAGAGTCAACATGGATTTATGAAAGGGAAGTCCTGTTTGACAAACCTATTGGAGTTCTTTGAGGATGTAACTAGTGGAGTAGACAAAGTAGATGTGGTGTATTTGGATTTTTAGAAGGTCTTTGATAAGGTCCCACACAAGAGGTTGGTGAACAAAATTAGGGCACATGGAATTGGGGGTAATATACTAGCATGGATTGAGAATTGGTTAACAGACAGAAAACAAAGAGTAGGGATAAATGGGTCTTTTTCAGAATGGCAGGCTGTGACTAGTGGGGTACCGCTAGGATCGGTGCTTGGGCCCCAGCTATTCACAATCTATATCAATGATTTGGATGAGGGGACTAAATGTAACATTTCCAAATTTGCTGATAACACAAAGCTAGGTGGCAGTGTCAGATGTGAAGAGGCTTCAAGGGGATCTCGACAGGCTCAGTGGGTGGGCAAGAACATGGCAGATGGATTATAATAATGTGGATAAATATGAAGTTATCCACTTTGGTGGAAAAAACAGAAAGGCAGAGTATTTCCTAAATGGTGAAAGATTGGGGAATGCAGATGCTCAAAGGGACCTGGGTGTCCTTGTACATGAGTCACTGAAAGTGCAGGTGCAGCAAGCCATTAGGAAGGCAAATGGTATGCTGGCCTTCATTCCAAGAGGATGAGAGTACAGGAGTAAAGAAGTCTTACTCCAATTATATCGGGCCGTGGTGAGACCACACTTGGAGTACTGTGTACAATTTTGATCTCCTTACCTAAGGAAGGATATACTTGCCATAGAGGGAGTGCAACGAAGGTTCACGAGATTGATTCCTGGGATGGCGGGACTGTCGTATGAGAAGAGATTGAGTAAACTAGGCCTGTATTCTCTTAAATTCAGAAGAATGAGAGGGGATCTCATTGAAGCATACAAATTACAGGGCTTGATAGCGTGGATGCTGGGAGAATGTTTCCCTTAGCTGGGGAGTCTAGAACCAGGGGCCACAGCCTCAGGATATAGGGTAGGCCATTCAGGACTGAGATGAGAAGAAATTTCTTCACACAGAGGGTGGTGAATCTTTGAAATGCAATGATTATCTGCACTTTTAATTAAAAAAAAATTTTTTTTTAATACAGAGAGCGAAATAAAGATTTGGACATACACATGGGGTTAAGGTAGAAGCTGAAATCAATGAACAAACTTTAAAAATAAATTAAATCTTAAAAAAAAAATCTAGTAATTTGAAGAGAGAGAGAAACAGGAGGAGCACGCATGTGGCTTTACCAGGTTATCGGGCTTCCCCATGGTGCAGGGCGCCATCGACTGCACACACATGGCTTTGCGGGCACCGCATATCAATCCGGAGATGTACCGCAACAGCAAAGGCTACCACTCACTTAATATGCAGTTGGTGTACGACCATGCCCAGCATGATGGTGAATGCCCGGTATCATGATGCCTTCATCCTGCGCCAGTCCGGTGTGCCAGAAATCTTCCAGCCACCTAGTCAAACCCGAGGATGGCTGCTCGGAGACAAGGGCTATCTGCTCTATACTTGGCTGATAGCTCCCCTCCACAACCCCACCACTCACGGACAGCACTCTCATAATGAGAGCCATGCTGCCATGAGGAACCTCATCGAGCTGGCCATCGGGTTATGAAGGGAGGGGCCTTCCAGTACACACTGGAGCGGATGCCCCATTTCGTGGTGGTCTGCTGCATCCTCCACAACTTAGCCAGCATGAGGGCACAGCCCTTGCCACTATGGGCTCCGCAACCACCTCAGGAGGAGGAGGAGGGCTACAGATCTCCGTTCCAAGCAGGCTGTCCGTGAGCATTTCATCAGACTCCAGTTCCCGTAAATGAAACCCCAGATCCCCTTTGCTCACCACTTCCCCACCTTACCAATCCTGTCGCCGAACATCAAAGCGTCCTCTTGGACACAAAGCTGAAATGGAAGCCACCACAAAACAAACATTCTAAACATAATTTATAAATTTATCAATTCCAATACTACACAATGTCAACTAATCACCCTTGTGCATTCCCTTAGTGTCTGTCTTTCGTGTGCCTTTGCCTACTCTAGTGCTCCTACGAAGTGCTACTCCAGTGGCTGCAGCATGGCTGGTGGAAGGCTGCTGACTTTCTGTGGGTGAGACTGCAGGTGGCCATGCAGGACGACCTCGAGCAGCTCTGGGCCTAGAAGGCCTGGCTGTAGCCTGCATCACCTCAGCATGGGCGGCAGCCATCTGGGCTGGCTGACGGGCAGCAGCAAGAGCACTGGCGGAGTGGCAGGAGGAGAAATGCTGTTATCCAGAGAGAGGACAGCAGGTTCTTGCTCCACGGAGCTACTGCCACTCCCCCGGGGCAGTGATTCAGCAATCCTAGCCATCTGTCGAAGCAGAGATTGCTGGACTGCTGCAAGACCCTGCAAGCCCCTTTCCACACTTGCAAACCCCATTCCACACTTGTGAACCCAGCCACGATGGCAGCTGTCAGTGTCATGAGTGTTGTCACCAGGACCTGGAGAGCAATCTGAGCTTCCACTGCGGCACTGAGATGTTGGGTCGCTTCCGCCTGTGCTGCAATGGAAGCTGCAAGATCGTCCATCACACCCAGCATCATGGTTGGGTCCACAAGTACCCTAATGAAGTTGCCCATCATTTCCACCCTGAAAATCATGGGCGCCAAGCTCCGCCAAAAACCCCGTGCAACGTTGAAGCTGGACTCCTCCATGCTCCTTGACACTGACAAGAGGCTCTCTGGCAGGTTTGCCATTGCTCCAAGCATTTCTGTGTTCATGCCCATCACCCTTCTTCTGAAGGCCGCTGTATCGAGGTCATCATCCGAGTCCCGTGCAGCAGAACATGTGCGCGAACTCGCCCTCCAGGGAGTTGGCACTCGAGCTACCTTTTCCCCCGGCCTGACTGCAGCCCACTTGTGCCCGGTGACTCATTGCTGCCTCTATACTATCCTCTAAAGTCCGCTCAGTGCCATTTTCTGAGCTGGTGCCTGAGAGTGTCGGATCGAGTGACAGTGCCTCCTCTTCTCCTTCACTCTCCTCCTCCATAACATCGGGGACAGACTGGGCTGTTGGAACTTCTTGGGTATGTGAAAGAAGAAAGGCACAAGGGTAGGGTTGTGGTGAGGGGAGGGAAAAAAGCCAAGATGTGCATGCTTACACCATCAGCAGCTTGTACATGAGTAGAGATTGTGGGATGAGGGGGAAGTGGGGTATGAGGAGGAGGATTAGATATGAGCATTGCTTTCAACTTTGCCGCTTGCCACGGCCTCAGTGACGGCCCCATCAATTATATCCAGCTCTGTGTCCTCCAGCTGCATGAGGTCGAGAAGTCAGGCTTCCCCTCTGCCCGTCTACTGCTGCTCACGGCAGTTATCAGCCACCTTTGCCTGCAAGAGAACGGGAAGTGCATCAGTGAGTGTGGTGCAATGTGTTTGGGTGATGTGCCTGCCATGGTTAAATAGCTGGCAGTGTGCACAAGGTGTGAGATGTGGGTGTGAGGCTTGCAGCAGTGCTAAGTGTGTGAGGGCAAGGTGAAGCTATGATTGTGAGGTACGAGTGGTGATTGCTAGAGATTGTTGGTAGGTGAGTGATGGGGTTGTGGTGCATTGAGCAGTGTGTGAGGCTAGTGGTGCAGTTGGTGGGATATGACATTTGAAGATGCATTCGCTCACCTTGACTACTCGTGTGAGATCATTGAACTTCTTGCGGCACTGGATCCAGGTCCTGGTGACAACACTCATGGCACTGACAGCGTGTGCTATTTCCTCCCACAGCCTTCTGGCCTACTGCCTGGAAGGCCTCCTGCCCCACTGCGGGTAGAGGACCTCACATCATCTGTGCACCCCCAGTACCAAGGCCTCCATTGCTGCATCAGAAAACCTCCTTGCCCTCTCTCTTCCCTGTAGGTCCCTGGCTTCATCCAGAGTGACAATGAGGTGCTTCTGCAACAAAGCACCTCCCCTTTAAGTAGTGCAGAGAGCCTAGGCCAAGTTTTATTGGTCAGTAGACTGCACCCAATATTGGCCCCCCTGTTCAGCGCTAAGCCAATCAGCAGTGCGTTTAGCACTGAGATCAGCACTACAATCATTATAATGAGCGAGCAGCATGAATTATTAGGCTTTATCCAATTTCATCCCCACCATGTTTAAGCAGGAGAGTCTGTGACAAGAGTGTGTGAAGAATGGCTCCCTGGTGTTGAGAGAACAGACAAACTGACCTGTTTTCCCAAACCATTCATTTTTAAGCAGTGATAAAGGTGATATTGGAGGAGCAAGAAGAGTGGGAAAGAAAAATGAAAACCTGACAATATATAGATGTAGATAAATACAATAAATCCAGGATTGAACAATCAGGATATTATACAGCCCCAATCCTATCAGAATATTGAAATAGCAGGCATCAAAGTAAGTGATTTTAGTCCCGAGGTTGTGTAAAAGGGTTGAGATTAATCCTTAACCGTCGCATCTTGTTTTGTCCCGCTCATCTGAGAATGGGATTGCTTGCTGGATATGTGGTTAAATTCGATTTGCTTCAATTAATATGCCCTAGGTAAGAGGCCCAACATTATTGGTTGGTGCTGGTAAAAAGCCAGTGATGCTAGCATCACACTGAGCAGACATATCCCAAATGGTAGGAGCTAACCGAGACCAAATGCAAAATAATTGACACATATTCAATGTCAGTGGTACCAAGCTAGTGTTTCTTGCAGCCCAATTAGTGTCTAACTGGAGGAACAACGTCCCACCACAGAGATAGGAAATCAAACCTGAATGCTCTCTACAGTGAGACATGAATGCAGGCCCCAAGGTTGAACCAGACTTACTCAGCATCATCAAAGCCAAAGTTCAATGAGTCTACCTGGACTCACACCTGCAGTCATTTCATCCTGTAGGATTACCTTCCATAACGGCAGTCAGTCAAAGCGGGTATAGGTGGAGAAGCTCAAGGACGGAATATGAATTCATATAGTTTCTGGACAAAATGAACTGCAGACACTTGCTGTGGCCTTATATATTAAGAATACTCTTGCATATTTTACTAGTGCTTGAAGTCTAAAAGCTTTGACATTTTGTCCACAATAACAAAATAAAACTATTATTTGATTTTTAAAAAATGCTCATCAACAAAAGAAAACACACCTTCCTTGGAAAGAAAAACATATCAATTTGTATTATGAACAAGCGAAGGAAAATAACTAATCATCTTGGGGA
This sequence comes from Somniosus microcephalus, assembly GCF_052327205.1. Taxonomy (NCBI): domain Eukaryota; kingdom Metazoa; phylum Chordata; class Chondrichthyes; order Squaliformes; family Somniosidae; genus Somniosus; species Somniosus microcephalus. Next base: position 107,794,028 of record NC_140988.1, read on the forward strand.
GACAGCCTATGTATAATATGGAAAGAAAAGATTATGTGGACGATACCACATAGACATGACATCCCTGATTTCTGAGGTCTTTAAGGTGCTACCATGATAATCCACAATGTTAAATTGCACTTATTCTCATGGTAAGTGGAAGATGATGGAGTGAAGAGTCAATCTGTGGCTTGCAGACCCTTACTAGATTGTAGATAATATAGGCTTAGTCTATATTTTTCCCAACTTTAGAAAACTAGCCAACGTCTAAGTCAGATAACCTGGCTGCAAAAACTTAGACGACCCTAGATGAGTTGTTCTTCTGGTGCTTTGCCAAGGCCCAGTGCAAAAGCTTGAGCATGTAAAAATCATATGACTAATTAAGTCTCTACTGCAATGTCCAAAGTAATAGTCAGCTACTAGACTGAGCTATTTGGGTAGTGAAAAGACTGATCAAAATTAATTTTCTTCTTCACTCTTGTTTGGAGTTTTACCTACTATAGTTTAACATTAATGGAGATGCATATTTGGGCACAGACAATTTGAAAGAACCATCTCCTACCATACCAGTACTTCCTTGTACTGTAGGTCAAATTTACAGGCTCCATCAGAAATTGAATTGTCCTTTGTAGGGTTGGCCCAATTTCTTACCAGGCCAGCCATATTTTTGAAATCAACACTGGTTAACAGTTTTAAGTGGCAATACAGTGGCTATTTTTAAAATATCACACATTGGAACTGTCCAGCTTGCAATATAAATAGATGTTGCCTGATGATTACTTAAAACTGTCAACCAGTAGCAATTTCAAAAACCTATCAGAAATGGTCTTGCTCGGTGACAACAGTAGCCATTTTTGGCTTTATCAGCTCTATGGGCTATTTAAAAACACGTCAGGATTTTTTGGCAGAGCCTGCACGACATAAAATCATCAGAAAGTACCTTCCTAAAATGGATGCAAATTTGGAAGCTATACTTTACATGAATTAGAATATTTAATATTTCACTTGAACCTGTTCACTGAAATAGGTCGAGTTTATAGGTCGGACATAGATATGGCATCATTGACAAAAAAGTGCTCTCGCCCCCCTGGGACCAATGTGAACGTAACCACACAGGTGAAAAAAAAGGAATGTAACTCCCCATGAAGGACAGGCATCCCTGGTGACTTTTACTGATTGATAAGAGTCACTCATGGTGAAAATATTTAGCTTTGAACACTGACGTAGCTGCGTATGACCAATTTCTATAAAATGTTTAGGGCTAAAAATTCGGGAGCTTTATGCCACCCGTTACCGGCAAAAAATAGCGAAAAGAGGGTGGCCTTTTGCCAGCTGGTGGTGGCTTTCGCGGCGTCCTCCATTTTCCCTGGCGGTATGATCCATCGCCCTGCAAATTAAAACGAGGGAGAGGTAACGTTGTACGCCGACTTAACGTCACCACGGCAAACTTGGACCTTCGCATGGAGTTCAGCGCTGGGTCCCAAGCTCGCCATATAAACCCAGTGTGCAGCAGACTCAGAGGTGCTGTCTGCACCTCTTAAAGGGACACACACCTCTTTCAGGTTGGATTTAAGCTTTTGGACTTTTTATTTTATTTTATTGAAGTCGTGGCTTACTGCATTAGATGTTAAAAGTTTTTTTTTTTTTTTTTTAAGTGTGTGGGGAGTGCTGCTGGACGCTTGCAAGGCCTGGGATGGTAAAGGAAGGCCTCCGAGAAGACAGAAAATGCTGCAAATACTCAGCAGGTCAGGCAACATCCGTGGAGAGAGAAACAGAGTTCACGTCTCAGGTCGAGATCCTGCCTGACCTGCCGAGTATTTCCAGCATTTTATGCTGTAATTTCAGATTTACAGCATCCACTCACAGAGGGAAGAGGAAGACGCAGAAGAGGAAGACACAGAAGAGGAGGAAGTAGAAAGAAGGATGCAACCCAGTCAGTCCCTTTCTGGCCAGGATATCTGGGATGGAATCATCCACCTGCAGTACCAGTGACCACAATCCCAATTCCCCTTTCAATGTTAGTCCCACACCTTACCTTCCCCCAGTTACTGATCATCACAGCAGCCTCTTGGCCACAATGCTGAAATAAAAGCCACCACAAAGCAAACTATCCAATCCAACCTTATACATCTATCCATCCAATGTGACATCAAGAAATTAACTCATAACCCTTATGCATTATCTTAGTCACTGTCTTGCCTATCCTACTGATGTCAAGCAGTGCTATCCCAGTGGCTGCAGCATGGCTGGTGGAAGGCTTCTGACTTTCAGTGCAGAACACTGCAAATGACCTTGCTCGTCAACCTTGAGGAGCTGGTGGCTGGGAGTGTGAAATCTAATGACTGTGTTTCTTCTTCTTCACTCTTCTCTCCCTCTCCTTGGTCAACCACTGACTGGGCTGCATTTCTTGGGTGTGTGAAATGAGGAAAGCACAAGGGTGGAGTTGTGGTGGTGGCAGGAAAGCAAGAGGTGCATGCCAGAAGGAGGATAACGTCTGAAGATACCAGCATTTTGTAATCTTTTCTGTCCCGCCGCTGGCTAAGGGCTCAGCCATGCCCCTGCCAAGAATGGCCTGCACCGTCTACTCCAAGGGGGTGAGTTGAGGCTAGAAATGAGAGATGTGCCTCGTGATTGGTAGAGATTGTTGGTAGGAGAGTGATTTTGGTGGGGCGGGGGGGGGGAGAGAAGGCAGAGAGCAGGGGAGTTGTGCATTGAACAGTGTGAGGGGCTAGTGGTGCAGTTGGTAGGAAATGGCTTTTCAAGATGCATTCACTGACCTTGACCAGTGGTCTGAGGTCATGAAGCTTCTTTGGGCACTGGAGCCAGGTGGTGGGGGTGACACTGCTGGCAGTGATTGTCTTGGTGATCTGGTCTCACATTGTTATTTCTGAAGGGCCTCGTGGCCCCTGTGGGTAGAGGACCTCTGTTGCAGTGGTGACCCCCTTCACAAAGCTGGAGTGCTGCGTGCGAGACCCTGGGTGCCCCTTCCCTGGTTTGCTGAGCCATGTGTTAGTGAAGCACTTTTCCCATTTTGAGTGTCGGAAGGTAATTCAGCTTTAAGAGTTGAAGACTCCCATTTGGGACGACTTCTTAATGTTAATTTTTAAAAATTTTTTTTAAAGGCAGTAAGGGCTAAAAATTGCATTTTTTTCACTTTATTTTTTTGTTCAGAAGGCATTGCCCTTTTCATTTCCCACAATGCCTAGCGAACTCTATTGCCTCGGTTCCAGAGGGTGTTGGAAGCTGGACGCGGCTCCTGGACGGGAACTTCGACTCCCATGCCTGCACTAACGCCACCAGGAGGGCGTTACATGGTAAGTTAGCGCTGGGCTCAAATATTTTTAGCCCCAAGTGCGAATTTTTCTCTGGTAGCGTTTTGTCCATTTTCAGCAGCTGTTAACCAGAGGCCGCGGTGACACCGGCAACTCTCGTGGCGGCCACGAATTTGTAGCCCATAGAATATCTCATTTCATATGCAAATCCCCCCCGGAATATTAAAAACAGGATTCTTTATTACTTTTCAATAAAAATACTGCCCATCACACAAAACCACACTCAAGTTTAGCATTTTCAGAAAAAACTACTTACAGAACCACAATCCATCAAAAAGGCACCTTCCTTGGATAGTTTTTCTGCAGAAAGTTGCAGAATAGGTGGCTGAGGAATCAATTTGTCACTGACAGTGATGGAAGCCTACCAGAAACACAAAGAAATCAAAGAAATCAATTATTCATTAGCAAAGCAATTAAACAAGGAGAAAAAAGCTATAGCCCTTGTAATTTCTTTCAAACCTGAGCCACGGGGCTCTAAGACTAGATAATTGAACCCATATGCAGAAAGCGCCTGCCCCAGCCTGGTATTCAGAATTAAGTAAACATAGAAACATAGAAGATAGGAGCAGGAGTAGGCCATTCGGCCCTTCGAGCCTGCTCCGCCATTCAATGAGATCATGGCTGATCATCCAAATTCAGTACCCTGTCCCTGCCTTCTCCCCATATCCCTTGATCCCTTTAGCCTTAAGAAATATATCCAACTCCTTTTTGAATATATTTAATGAACTGGCCTCCACCGCCCTCTGTGGCAGAGAATTCCACAGGTTCACCACTCTCTGGGTGAAGAAATTCCTCCTCATTTCAGTCCTAAATGGCTTACCCCTTATCCTTAGACTATGACCCCTGGTTCTGGACTCCCCGGCCATCAGAAACATCCTTCCTGCATCTAGTCTGTCCAGGCCTGACAGAATTTTATAGGTTTCGATGAGATCCCCTCTCAATCTTCTAAACTCCAGTGAGTATAAGCCCAATCGACACAATCTCTCCTCATACGTCATTCCTGCCATCCCAGTTATCAGTCTGGTGAATCTTCGCTGCACTCCTTCCATGGCAAGAACATCCTTCCTCAGGTAAGGCGACCAAAACTGTACACAATACTCAAGGTGCGGTCTCACCAAGGCCCTGTACAACTGTAGCAAGACATCCTTGTTCCTGTACTCGAACCCTCTTGCTACGAAGGCCAACATACCATTTGCCTTCTTAACCGCCTGCTGCACCTGCATGTTTACCTTCAGCGACTGGTGCACAAGAACACCCAGGTCTCTTTGCACTTCCCCTTCTCCCAATCTATTGCCATTCAAATAATAATCTGCCTTCCTGTTTTTGCCACCAAAGTGGATAACCTCACATTTATCCACATTATAGTGCATTTGCCATGTTTCTGCCCAATCATCCAATCTGTCCAAATCGTACTGGAGTTTCTTGACATCCTCTTCACAGCTTACCCTCCCACCCAGCTTTGTGTCATCTGCAAATTTGGAGATATTACATCCAATTCCCTCGTCCAGATCATTAATATATATTGTGAACAGCTGGGGTCCTAGGACCGATCCTTGCGGTACCCCACTAGTCACTGCCTGCCATTCGGAAAACGACCCGTTTATTCCAACTCTTTGCTTTCTGTCCGCCAACCATTCTCTATCCAAGTCAATACCTTGCCCCCAATTCCATGTGCCTTAATTTTGCACGCTAATCTCTTATGTGGGACCTTACCGAAAGCCTTCTGAAAGTCCAAATACACCACATCCACTGGTTCTCCCTTATCTATTTTACCAGTTACATCCTCAAAAAATTCCAGTAGATTAGTCAAGCATGGTTTACCTTTTGTAAATCCATGTTGACTTTGTCCGATCCTGTCACTGCTTACCAAGTGCTCTGCTATTACATCTTTTATAATAGATTCTAGCATTTTCCCCACTACCGATGTCAGGCTTACCGGTCTATAATTCCCCGCTTTTTCTCTACCACCTTTTTTGAATAGTGGGGTAACATTAGCTACCCTCCAATCCATGGCAGAGTTTTCAAACTCACTGTGGTACTGGTACAAATCTGCACACTTTGAAGGTGCAGCAAATAGGACATTTCCCAGCCCCTAAACTTGCTTTAAAATCTGTTCCATTTCCTGCTTTTTTCTAGTTCTGACGAAAGGTCATCGACCTGAAACGTTAACTCTGTTTCTCTCTTCATAGATGCTGCCTGACCTGCTGATGTCTCCAGCATTTTCTGTTTTTATTTCATGTAAAGTATATAGTATACACTGTGCCTCACAAAATGTTTCTTTATAACTGTCGAATCTTTGACAATTCCTCTTTTGGAGACAGACCAACAATTCTAAAATAAAATGTGCCCTGCTAGCAATATCTAAATATCAACTTTCAAGGTTGAAATGAAAAATTAAAGCACCTTCACAACATGCCAGTGACAAATTTTGTATTAAAACATATTTTGAAAAATTAAGGGTATGGAGATAAATTTGCCATGATATCTAACATAGACATAACTGCACCAAGGCACATAGGCCTGGCAAAAATGAACAAGTTATATTATGAAGTAACAGTTTCAAGTTAGATAGGGTAGCAAATTCCACTACCTCTCAAAATTATGAACAAGCTTTATCAAGCCAGTCGTGACACAAAATGTGCATAATTTATATAGGAAAAAAGGAAAAAGATTACTTTAATTTTCCTTTTTAAAAAAAAAAGTGGGAGATATACAACATTTTTCTAATTCATTCATTCCCTGCTGACCCACAACATTAAGTAAAATGCTTCTTTATCATGAATGCCCTTAAAACAGACTGGACAGCTATAACACTTAATGGCCCAGTAATTCAGGTCCCAACGCGTGAGTAAGCACAGAGTACTCACGCGTGGAACCGATGGAAGTGCCGGTTTCTTGCATGCGCGGGAAAACGGCACTTCCGGTCCCCTGAAAGCAGGGGTTAAGAGGTGAAACGCGTGCGATGTATGAGGCAGCGCGTGCGCGTTGAACTTCCTTTTTTTTTTTAAAAACAGGTTTGCCCGTGCGTGAAGGCCTCCACTTTTTACACATTAAAAAAAGCAGACGTAAGGACTTCATTTTAAAAGGTAAGTGGTCAATTAATTAAAATTGGAACATTTTTTCCACAGGCTTATTATTTTTAAATACTTTACAGTAAGGTAAGTGTAATTTTAGCTCCGAATTTTTATAAAATTATTTTTTTCAAAAATTTAAATTATTGTTTAAAATGGTTATTTAATGTTATTTATAGTTGATTTAAATAGTGTGATGTTTTTAAAAAATTTATTTCAAGGTTATGTACTGTTTTGGGCGCCCGGAGTTTTCATGAGTTTGACAGTTCTTGTGTCAAACTCATGAATGGACTTTTCCCTCCTCCGATTGGTTGCCCAGTGCTCACGTGATCCCAGCCGACGCATCGCACTAAGTATGCCGCTGGATCACTTTATAAAATTGATGGAGCTGGACTGGGCCACAGACAGGAAATCCACGCAGGCCCAGGCCTCAACTGTCGGCGCGCTATGTAAGTGTAGGTCTTACATAGAAGCCCCCGACACGAATTTCTGGGCCAATATTTTGAGGGCATTAAATCCCTCTACACCCAATTTTTATCACCTCATGGTAGAAGAGTGGGAGTGCTCAAGAAAACCGCATTAACCAATATTCACCAGTGATGGGGTACTGCAAGTCCTGTTTGGTAGGCTACAGAGAAAACTCGTCTTTCACACTTGTACTCAATATGCCTCCAGTAAAAGTAGACAGAATAGTAAACTGGACAGCTAATCCTATAACAAAGGTGGCTGACTATAATATCAGAGAGATATAGTCTCTGGTCAGTCCTCTACATCAGGGGTTCTTAACCGGGGGTCCGCAGTCCCCTAGAGCTTTTAAGGGGTCCGCCAAAAATAACTAGATTCTATACAACATCCTGCCCCTCACACATTCCGCTTGGTTGGAGGACCTGCTTGGTCCTCCAGCCCTTCTTTCTATTTGTCTGGAGCTCACATCAATTACCCAGGCAGTGTGAGCTGAGCATGCGCAGGCGATGCTGGATAGCAGAGACGCAGCAGGTAAGAGGTCTGGAGGGAGCGGGTTAATAAACCCTGGGGGGGGGGGGGGGGGGGGGGCGGGGGATAGACCAGTTCCCGGGTTCAAACTGGCCGGAAAGCGCAGTGTAAGCGCCAAACTCCGGGAGCAACAGCAAGTGCTGGGAAGTCTCAGGGAGCGTCTGTAAATGAAGAAGAAAAGTGACAGGTCAGGGAGTGTCTGTAAATGAAGGAGAAACAGTGACTGGTCAAGGAGTGCCTGTAAATGAGGGAGAAATGGTGAATGGTCAGGGCCAGTTCCTCATACCTTTCAGAGTGCCTCTCCCAGCCTTGGTATTCCCAACCCTAAACCTAACAGCTTAACTGTAACCCCAATCCCTAACCCGTAAATGTAAAATCTTAACCAGAAACACTTACGTAACCCCCAGCGCCAACCCCTAACTAACACTCTAACCATAGTCCTAACATCTATCACTAATCCCTAAAGTTTATGGCCTAGAAATTCAGTGGGCTTTGCGCCCAGTTACCGCCCAAATAGGGTTTCTGCGCCAGTGTAAGAGGGTGCGCTGATATTCAGCGCTGCGGTAATGGCGGCGGTAGTCGGTAGCGCTGCGCCGACACCGATGACGTCATCGGTGTGCGCAGTGCCCCGGTTCCGCCCCGCTTCCGGCCCAAACCCCATATTTAGTTGCGGCCGCCTCTTCTGCAGCGGCCGCAAACAGCGATTGAAAAACGGGGCCGTACTGCTGCGCTACTGGGGCGCTTTAAGGTGGAGGTGCGGCCGGCCGCTTTTTCGGCGGCCGCCTGCCCGCACCTCCTTCCCCGGCCTCCTCCACCGCCACCCCCCCCGCGGCATTGCCGGCTGCTTTCCGCGAGCTCGGCACTTCTCCGTGGTGCCGGGCTCATTTGCCGGCACAATCCAGCGGCGATCTCGCTGTTGCAGGCACCTCCCCCTTAAGAGGAGGAGGCCTGCAGTACCGCAGCCTGCCGCTCCGCAGCGGGTGGCGCAGTGGGGCCTACAGCGCAGAAATTCAGTTTCAGCGCCCCAAGCGGGGGCGGGCACACCCTGGAATAGCGCCCGGTTCCGACTTGGGGCGCAAAAGCCGAATATCTGGCGGGCGCACCTGGCTCCGCGCGCAGCGCTAACTTTTGGGCGTTAGCCTGCTGGCGGGCCTTAACTGAATTTCTAGGCCTATATGTTTAATTATATAAGTTTTCAAATCCCTCCATGGCCTCGCCCCTCCCTACCTCTGTAATCTCCTCTAGCCCTACAACCCCATCCTGCTCCGCCCTGAGATATCTGTGCTCCTCCAATTCTGGCCTCTTGAGCATCCCCGATTTTAATCGCTCAACCATTGGTGGCCATGTCTTCAGCTGTCAAGGCCCTGCACTCTAGAATTCTCTCCCTAAACCTCTCCGCCTGCATAACTTTCTGGACGCTCCTTAAAACCTACCTCTTTGGTCATCTGCCCTAATATTGCCTTATGTGGCTCAGTGTATACTCCTGTGAAGGAAGCGCCTTGGGACATTTTTCTATGCTAAAGGTGCGATATGAATACAAGTTGTTGTTTTGTGTTACAGGGGGTGCGTGGAATTTTTATAACACAGGCGGGGTGCCTTAGAAGCAAAAAGGTCGAGAACCCCTGCTCTACATGATCATAATCACAAGAGTTGCCGCCACTTAAATAAGAACTCCACATTTATGGCAGGTACACAAATCACTCAGGGGCCACAAAGGAAGTAGTAGGCCCTTTTTATTTCTGGATGCTTAGTATCCTCTTTACCCGGCTCTTTTGAACACACATGTGATCTCTCCCAATCAGGCACAGCATAGGTTAGATGAGGGGTAAAGCTCCCTTTACATTGCCCAACAAGGTACCTTATTATTGTAAGAGTAGGACATTTCTGTTTCTTATGCTAACTATCCCCAACCCCTCTCTGAGCAGGAATAGATTCAAGTTGTGCTTTCTAGGAACTAGACTGACTGTGTCCAAATGTAGTTTTCGTCTTAATTTCAGGCCCTTATTTGTCATTCAAGTGTAGAATTTTACCTCATCAGTCTGGCCTTTGCATGAATCTATGTTACAGATTAAATGACCATGTTCCACTAATTAAGCAAAATATGGAAGTATCTGTCAAATTTTATTTTCACCTCAAGGCCACTGTTTACTTTGCCCATGGCTGGAAAGCATACTGAGGAAATTAGTAGGTGACCGTCCTACCACTGAGTCAAGGGGATAATTAAAAAAAAAAAAAAAAAAAATCTTCCTCTTATGGAATGGTTCACCACCTGCCATCTATACCAGGTCTCAAAGTCTTAGATTTTTTAAGGATTTTTAAAAATCAACAATTAATTTTAAGGTGAAAATGTTTTGTAATGCTATTTTGCTAACCTCATCAGAGAGATTGTCTATTCTGTATAAGTTGGGGTGAATCATAAGCATCAGATGAACTAATGGCTGCGTCTTCATCTCACACATGGCAAACACCCGCTCATCCAATCGAGTGCTGGTGCCAGTTCTGAATGCTTGCTGTAAAAACAAGGATTATACAAGATATTATTAGTTGAGCTCTACAAATTAATAATTACCATAACTTCTGGCTCAGAAAAATTTACAAACTTGAAAAGTGAAAGTGTGCAAACTGTTCACAATGTCCTTATTGTTGGCCAGTACTCCCATTAGCTTGGTACACGGAGCCTGTCGCACAGCACGTGGTCTAGGAGTCCAGAGTGGTTGCTCTCAGTGACCTTGAATAGGGCAGTAGCACTCTTAAGAAGACTCTTAAAAAAAAATTTTTAAGAGAACGCTGGAGCCATGAAGTAACAACAGGCATCTAAGGGAACAGTCATGGCCATTAGCAATGATAAATGCTCTGGAGCATTTTGCACAGTATTTAAAACCAGTAGGGCAGAAAGCCATTGTTAATGGCTTGACATGCTGCAACTGTCCTGAACAAGCCACCAAGTTATGCATTTTCTAAACATAATATTGTTAACTGAACCAATGTGCATTATACTGGTTTCTAACCCTTAACCACGCGAATCCTCCTGCTAGAAGGAACAAATCTATAGATCATCCAGGCGTATTCTGAATATGCCCCATCTATATAAATACAGCATCAGCCATTATGCATCAGGTGATAGTCATTACTATTTAAATGTACCTGTTTCAGAAGAGCCAGAATATAAAGGGCGAACAGCCTGAGGGAGTTTGGAGCCACTAATACAGACTGTTGGAGGTTAGAAACAGTGGAACGATATGCTGATAAGGAATCTACCACAGCGTTTACCAAGGCATCTCTGGCATCAGACAGACTTGAGGAAACAGATCGATCAACAGCTAAGGAGCAAATAATAAGTTACAGATTGAGGCACAGAAATAATGAAGCTACATTATTGTCAGTGACATCCAATATCTCCAAATGCTTAAAGGGGAATGAAAATAAGTGATGTCACTGTGAAGAGTACAAGCGACCTAAAAAACAGGTCTCAGTATTGCCAGATAATTAATCATATTTTATAATTGGCATGGTATAGTTTTATATATTTTTTAAAAACCAGAGGTGGAAGTACTTTGAACAGAAATTATTCCCCAATTCTTCTCATTTTAGGAAGACTGCAGAGGAAGGTCATTAAATTTACGTTAATTTTACAGTGAAAGTCCACACCTTGCCTCAGCTCATCTGCTGCTGAAACCCTCATCCATGTCTGCTACCTCTAGACTTGACTATTCCAAAGCTCTCTTGGCTGGCATCCCACCTTGCACCCTCCGTATACTTGAGCTCATCCAAAACTCTGCTGCCTGTATCCTAACTCGCACCAAGTCCCGTTCACCCATCACCTCTGTGTTCTCGTATTGCTACACTGACTCTCAGTCCGGAAACGTCTCAATTTTAAAATTCTCATCCTGGTTTTCAAATCCTTATGGCCTTGTCCCCTCCCTATCTCTGTAACCTCCTCCAGCCCCTCCGAGATCTCTGCACTACTCCAATTCTGGCCTCTTGCACATTCTCGATTTTCTTCGCTCCACCATTGGCAGCCATGTTTTCAGCTGCCTTGGCCCTAAGCCCTGGAATTCCCTCCCTAAACCTCTCCATCTCTCTACCTCTCTCTCCTCTTTTAAGACGCTCCTTAAACCTACTAACTTTTCTAATATCTCATGTGGCAAGCTCCAACGAAGCGTCTTAGGACGTTTTACTATGCTAAAGGCACTATGTAAATGCAAGTTGTTGTTGTCGTCAACATGTACCTCAATGGTACATACTGACACACAGGTTTTCCACAGGATGTATCCAAGTCCAAAATCAACTTTAAGCTCCATCAAGGTAAAATGCTACCATTCTGTCTGCATTGCATTATTATGATGTGCCCATCTCTGGTGACACCTTTCTGTGACAGCAGACTCTGAAACGTGTGACTTTAGGCACCTTCCAAAGGGGCAGAAGTGGCAATTTAGCAAATTACAACATTAAAATCCCCAATCACTCCATCAAGAAAAATCCCCAAAAACTATCAGACACAAGGCCTACTTTTCATAAAGACCACGACAACTGAACCGTCTCTTATTCTCCACAGAAGTTGCTATAGATCAAAGGACTTTGACCCTAAAGTACCAATATGTTACCAGGCTGTGATTGCAGTCCCCATCAGCACTAATATTGGTCACCAATGCCTCATACAGGATGGTGATTCCACCTGGAAGAAGCTTGGACCCAGCAAATAAGGGGAAACCCCTTACAACACTTAGCACATCAACAGACTTGAGTTTCAAGCAGTATGGCAGGCCCCATTCTAAAGGACGGGTGTACAACATAGCTGCCAAAAGATGGACCGAAGTCATCACTGTGGCATGTTACATCGACAAGCAGGGTAGAACTTGGTTCCCAACTGACGGCATGAACACTTAAATGTTACTGTTGAGTAAATTGCACACAGCTGTCATCCTAGCAATTTGCAAGAATACTAAAGTGGCAGATGTTCGCAACAGAAATAGGGTCCAGTTTTATGTACAGCTCCACTATTTGCAGGCGATCAATCCAGTCTGTGACAAATGAGGCTATAAGGAATCAGACTCTATGGAAATGTTTCAGATTTTTGCTGTTGATTCTGAGACGACAGGGCAGTAAGGAATTTCCTGAATAATCAGGTCAACAAGCACTTTAGCACTGCTAGAGTCCAGGCTGACCTGAAGATGTACGTCATCAGAAATTCACCATCAATGTCTGCACTATTATAGGATCCTCCCATTGGAGAGTGAATGAGCATAGAAGGCGGCCAGACTTCCTAACTTGCGTATTGTCTTATTCTTTGCAAGATGTCTACCCTTCCGTACAAAGTTGCCACACAGCATGTCCCAATATTGATGAACTCAGCTCGTCAATGATTAAGGGGGCAAACCTCAGTGGTCAATAAACTGCTCCAAAGCACCACCAACCAGGTTCACATTTTGTTAAGAGAGAACCTAGAATCTTGTGTTCTGGCATCTTCACTCATTACCTGGATTTTCCCCATCACATTATACAGTTACGTTAGAACAACCACTTACCCATGGTAGCTAGAAGGCAAGTAATAGCCTGCACATCTGCTCCTGCATAAACATCAGCCACAGAGTTCACAACAGGTAAACACAAAGTGTGCACTCGAATTCGACGCTCACCTGCAAAAAGCAAAAATTAAAAAGTCATCACTAATCTTGAAAATTTTACAAAAACAACCAAGTTCCACCTGATTACAATGAAGTTAAATAAAATAAATACAATACATATTTTAGGAAATTATGGTCAGAAATCTGATCTTTATCCATATTTCCTGGATTTATTGATAAATGCCAAACCAAACAGTAGGGATCCCCTGGATTGATCATTGCTACTTTGCAATGGAACAAAATATGCAGAAGCTATATTTGTTTATGAATTATTAAAAGTAGATTTTCAGGTCTAGGAGAAAAATTCCTTTATAAATCAGCAGCACTGCTATTCACAGTTAAAACACAATTATGTTTTACAACAATTAAAAAAAACTGAAATTGTGTTAACCAGCCTCAAAGCTGAAGAATCTGATGGCAGTGGACTACTTCACATCCAAAATCTCAAAATTATTGTTCAAATGATGGGCTACACCCAAAATGTTAATCTGTCTTTTCTCTTTACAGTTGCTGATGGATCTGCTGTCTATTTCTAGTATTTTCTGTTCCTATTTCAGATTTCCAGCAGTTTTTTTCTCTTTTTATCTTCATTATACACTTGTCAGTCAGCTCCGGTATTTGCAAAGAAAAGGGGAACTGAAAGCCAGGATTTCAGTTTAGATCTCGGGTCTGCTTATCTTCTTTGTGTATCATGTGGTAACAAGTTGCAAGTGCAACCCACAATAAACTTCAAGCAGTCTTTATCGGGGCTGGTTAGACAAATGGATTTATATTTACATCGACATACACCGAAAAAAAGGCAGAAAATAAGGGGAGAATACAAGTTGGACTGCTACAAGAAGATACAACAAAAACATGTTTTTTTAAAATTGATAACTGCACTGGTATCAGGTTTAGAATGTATTACAAGACCATGCCTAATTAAAGTGTCAATAGAACAGAGAACACTTGTATAGACCACTCCTGGAGACTGCCACTCATTTTATTAACCACCAATAAAAATTCTAACCATACTTTTGTGAACAAATGGGTAAGTATCCCAAGATTCAAAAATAAAGTACTTGAGCAGCTAGCTGATAATCTTGGACACTTCTCATGATGAATATATAAGCCTACATAACATTATAGAATGATAAAACATTGGTAATATTTTCTTTGTGAAATCCTGCCAGGCTTTATCATTTTCTGAATTATCTTCCTTGGTGTGTATGCAGAAATATCAGAACACAATGTTGATGGTGGTGGACTCCGCGATCGTAATGTTCACTGAATGTCATGGGGAGGTGGTTATCGCTTGTTGGAGATGGTCACTCTCTAGCACGTGTGGTGTGAATGTTACTTGCCACTTATTAGTCCAAGCCTGGATGTTGTCCAGGTCTTATTGCATGCAGGCATAGAATGCTCCATGATTTGAGGAACAGTGTAATCAAAAGCAAAAAGCCTCACGTATGACCTTATGATGGAAGGGAGGTTATTGATTAAGCAGCTGAAGATAGTGGAGACTAGGGTGCTGCCCTGAGAAACTCCTGCAGCGATGTCCTGAAGCTGGGATGATTGGCCTCCAACAACCACAAACATCTTCCTTTGTGCCAGGTATGACTCCAGCCACTGGGGAGTTTCCCCCTTGATTCCCATTGCCTTCAGTTTTACTAGGGCTCCTTGGTGCTACACTCGGTCAAATGCTGTCTTCATGTCAAGGGCAGTCACTCACCTCACTTCCGGAATTAAGGTTTGGACCAAGGCTGTAATGAGGTCTGGAATGGAGTGGTCCTGGTGGAACCCAAACTGAGCACTGGAGAGCAGGTTATTGGTGAGTAAGTGCCGCATGAAAACACTGTTGACAACTCACTCCATCACTTTGCAGATTGGGAATAGGGCAGTAACTGGCAGTGTTGTATTTGTCCTGCTTTTGGTGGACAGAACATACCTGGGCAATTTTTTCCACATTGCCGAGTACATGCTGTAACAGTATAGGAACAGTTTTGCTAGGGACGTGGCTCACAGGTCTTCAGCACTACAGCTGGGATATTCTTGGGGCCCGCAGCCTTTGCTGTCTTTTGCACCTAGTCGTTTTTTGATGCCACTTAAGAGTGGATTCAAATTGACTGACGACCATCATCTGTGGTGGTGGGGACTTTAGTAGGAGACCGAGAAGGATCATCCGTTCCTCCTATTATTGCTTTAATTGTCAATTACCATTCACAACTGGATGTGACAGGATTGCAGAGCTTGGACCTGATCCATTGGTTGAGCGATCACTTAACTCTGTTGACAGCATGCTGCTTCCGTTGTCTAGTATGCAGGTAGTCTTTATACCTTCATTAGGTTGGCATCTAATTTTCAGGTATGCCTGGTGCTGCTCCTGGAATGCTCTTCCACACTCTTCACAGAGGAAGGGTTGTCACTGGCTTCATTGTGATGGCGATATGCCAAACATGAGGGTACAGATTGTCGTGGTACACAATTCTGCTGCTGCTGATGGTCCACAGTGCCTCATAGATGCCCAGTTTAGAGCTGCTAGATTTCTCAGTCTATCCCACTTAGCACAGTGGTAATTACACACAACACAATGGACTGTGTCCTCAGTGGGAAGATGGGACTTGGTCTCCACAAGGACTGTGTGATGGCCACTCCTACTAATACTGTCATGGACAAACATATCCATGACAGGTAGATAGGTGAGGATGTGGTCAATTAGATTATTCCTGTGTGTTGGTTCTCTCACCATCTGCCACAATGGCAAGTGGAGCGGGATCAGCGGCGCCGTAAAGAGCGCGAGCGCAGCGGCGCCGTAAAGAGCGCGAGCGCAGCGGCGCTGTAAAGAGCCTTCAAACAGAAAAATCAAGGAGCAACATCACGGCAGCAGGTAGGTGATTGGTTGGTGAGTTTCAGTTTTTAAATCTCTAAGCTAGCTAAGAAACTGTATAGAATCATAGAAATTTATAGCACGGAAGGAAGCCATTTTTTGACCCATCGTGTCCATGCCGGCCAACAAAGAGCTATCCAATCTAATCCCACTTTCCAGTTCTTGGTCCGTAGCACATCCAAGCACTTTTTAAATGCGGTGAAGGTTTCTGCCTCTACCACCGTTTCAGGCAGTGAGTTCCAGACCCCAACCACCCTCTGGGTGAAGAAATTTCCCCTCAAATCCCTCTAAACCTCCTACCAATTAATTTAAATCCATGCCCCCTGGTTGGTGACTCCTCTGCTAAGAGAAATAGGTCCTTCCTGTCCACTCTACCTAGGCCCCTCATAATTTTATACACCTTAATAAGGTCTCCCCCCAGCCTCCTCTGTTCCAAAGAAAACAAACCCAGCCTATCCAATCTTTCCTCGTAGCTAAAATTCTCCAGTCCAGGCAACATCCTCATAAATCTCCTCTGTACCCTCTCCAGTGCAATCACATTATTTCCTGTAATGTGGTGACCAGAACTGCACGCAGTACTCTAGCTGTGGCCTAACTAGTGTTTTATACAGTTGTAGCATAACTTCCCTGCTCTTGTATTCTATGCCTCGGCTAATAAAGGTAAGTATTCCATATGCCTTCTTAACCACCTTATCTACTTGGCCTGCTACCTTCAGGGATCTGTGGACATGCACTCCAAGGTCCCTTTGTTCCTCTACACTTATCAGTGTTCTACCATTTAATGTGTATTCCCTTTCCTTGTTAGCCCTCCCCAAATGCATTACCTCACACTTCTCTGGATTGAATTCCATTTGCCACTGTTCTGCCCACCTGTAAACTGCTATAACTTTACTTTATTACATTAGTAACTAAAACTAAATAAACCAATTAAGTAATAAAACTAAAATAATTGATTAAAAAAAATTAACTAATCAAATAAATAAAGACGGTTAGATAGACATGGCAGGGCAGGTGGTGTGCCGTAACTGCAGCATGTGGCAGTTTGTGGAGGCCAGTGAGATCCCGAGCAACCACATCTGCGGTAAGTGTCTGCAGCTCAAGGAATTTTGGCTCAGAGTTGTTGAGCTGGAGTACGAGGTGCAGACATTGTGAGGCATCAGGGAGAGGGACACTTTGTTCCAGGAGGCAGTCACATCCCTTAGGTTAAGTAGTACTTTAGAGTTGGTCAATGGTCAGGGACAGGAGGGTGTGACTGTGAGTCAGGAAGGTATGGGGACCCAGGATGTAGTGATGGAGGAGCCTCAGCCCTTGTCTTTGACCAACAGGCATGAGTTACTTGCTACCTGTGGGGATAAGAACAAGGACTGCAGGGTGGATGAGCAAATTGACCATGGCACTATGGTTCGTGAGGCCATTCCAGTGTTTGTTGGGGGGGGGGGGGGGGGGGGGGAGGGTCGGAGTGAAAAGGAATGTTGTAGTGGTAGGGGACAGTATAGTCAGGGGCATAGATACTGTTCTCTACAGCTGCGACCGGGATCTCGTCGTGGCTGGAGAAGAACTTGGAGTGGGAGGGGGTGGATCCAGTGGTCATGGTCCATGTAGGAACCAACGACATAGGTAGAACTAGGAATGAGGTACTGCTCAGGGAGTTTGAGCAGCTAGGGGCCAAATTAAAAACGCAGGACCACAAAAGTAATAATCTCTGGATTGTTACCTGAGCCACGTGCAAATTGGCATAGGGACAGACAGATCGATCAGAGTGTAAAATGAATGGCTCAAAGAGTGGTGTGGGAGGAAGGGGTTTCGATTCATGGGACACTGGCATCAGTACTGGGGAAAGAGGGAGCTGTTCCATTGGGACGGGTGGGACCAGTGTCCTGGCGAATTGAATAGCTAGGGCAGTAGATAGGGCTTTAAAATAATGAAGGGGGGGGGGGGGTTAGGATTCAGAAAAGGGTAAATTCAAAAGCAGTAAGAGAAATGTCAAGGCTGTAGAGCAGAGTAGTGATCTGGGTAAAAATAAGCATAGTAGATCAGGAAGGGACAGAGAGATTAATAAAGGTAATAGGGCATTAGTGACTGAAGTGACATCAGGGAAAAATAGAAAAAAAAGTTAAAACTAAAGGTACTATATTCTGAATGCATGAAGCATTCGCAACAAAATGGATGATTTAATAGCACAGATAGAAATAAATGAGATTGATTTAATAGCCACAACAGAGACGTGGTTGTAGAGAGAAAGGATCTTGGCTCGGAAAAACAAAATGTAGAATCAGTTTGGGTGGAGCTATGAAACAACAAGAGGCAGAAAACACTAGTGGGAGTAGTTTATAGGCCCCTAACAGTAGTTGTAGTGTCGGGCAGAGTATAAATCAGCAAATTAGAGATGTATGTAACAGGGGTAATACGGTAATCATGGGGAATTTAACTTTCATATAAACTGGGCAAACCAAATTTGTAGTAATAGTGCAGAGGAAGAGTTCATGGAATGCATTCAAGATAGTTTTCTAGATCAGTATGTCAAGGAACCTACTAGGGAATTGGCTATTTTAGATCTAGTATTGTGCAATGAGACAGGGTTAATTAATAACCTTGTATTAAAGGAGCCTCTAGGGAGCAGTGATCATAATATGATAGAATTTTATGTTGCATTTTAGCGTGATTTAGTTAAGTCCGAAACTATGGTCCTAAATCTGAACAAAGCAAACTACGTAGGTATGAGAGGCGAGTTGGCCAAGGTAGTTTGGGAAACTAGATTAAAAGATATGATAGCAGAAAAGCAATGGCAAACATTTAAAGAAATCATTCATAATTCACAACGAATATACATTCCCTTAAGGAATAAAAGCACCACGGGAAAAATGGTCCGCCTGTGGCTAACGAGAGAAATTAAAGATAGCATTAGATTAAAGGAAGAGGTCTATAATGTTGCTAAAAAGAGTAAGCCTGAAGATTGGTAGGACTTTAGAATTCAGCAAAGGAGGACCAAGAAATTGATAAAGAAACGGGAAATAGAATATGAGTAAGCTAGCGAGAGACATAAACACAGACTGTAAAAGCTTCTATAGGTATGCAAAAAGGAAAAGATTAGAGAAAGTAAACATGGGTCCGTTACAGGCTGAGACAGAAGAAATTATATTGGGGAATAAGGAAATGGCAGAGAAATTAACAAATGCTTAGTGTCTGTCTTCACGGAAGACAACACAAAAAACATTCTGGAAATAGTGGAGAACCAAGGGTCTAGCGAGAATGAGGAACTGAAAGAAAGCAGTATTAGTAAGGAAATAGTACTCGAGAAATTAATGGGACTGAAAGCCGATAAATCTCCTGGACCTGATGGCCTACATCCAAGGGTTTTAAAAGAGGTGGTTATAGAGATAGTGCATTGGTTGTCATCTTCCAAAATTCCATAGATTCTGGAACGGTTCCCATGGATTGGAAGGTAGCAAATGTAACCCCACTATGCAAGAAAGGAGGGAGAGAGAAAACAGGGACCTATAGTCCAGTTACCCCGCCATCAGTAGTAGGGAAAATGCTAGAATCTATTATTAAGGACGTGGTAACAGGGCACTTAGAAAGTAATAATAGGATTGAGCAGAGTCAACATGGATTTATGAAAGGGAAATCGTATTTGACAAATCTTAGAGTTTTTTGAGGTTGACTAGCAGAATAGATAAGGGGGAACCAGTGGATGTGGTGTATTTGGATTTTCAGAAGATATTTGATAAGGTGCCACGCAAGAGGTTATTAAACAAAATTAGGGATTGGGGGTAATATACTAGCATGGATTGAGGATTGGTTAACGGACAGAAAACAGAGATTAGGAATAAACGGATCATTTTTGGGTTGGCAGGCTGTAACTAGTGGGGTACCACAAGAATCAGTGCTTGGGCCTCAGCTATTTACAATCTATATCAATGATTTGGATGAAGGGACCAAATGTAATATACAGTATCCAAGTTTGCTGATGATACAAAGCTAGGTGGGAATGTAAGTTGTGAGGAGGATGCAAAGGGATATAGACAGGTTGAGCAAGTGGGCAAGAACATGGCAAACAGAATATAATGTGGAGAAATGTGAAGTTATTCACTTTGGTAGGAAAAATAGACAAGCAGAGTATTTTTTAAATGGAGAGAGATTGGGAAATAATGGTGCTCAGAGGGACCTGGGTGTCCTTGTACACGAATCACTGAAAGTTAACATGAAGGTACAGCAAGCAATTAGAAAAGCAAACGGTATGTTGGCCTTTATTACAAGGAGGATTTGAGTATAAGAGTAAAGATGTCTTACTGCAATTATATAGGGCCCTGGTGAGTCCACACCTGGAGTATTGGGGCAGAAATTCAGGTCGGGGGCTTGCCGCGTGTGCAAGCCCCCGATCTGCACTTACCCGACGCGCCTGCCGTTCACCTCCAGGGACGCCTGGAATTCCTTTTTGAAACAGAAGAATCCCGGGCAGCGTCTGACGTCATGCCGCCCAGGAGTGCAGCCAGCGCGAAGCCTGTAGCGCGCTGTGCAACTGAGACACGCCCCTTGAGGTCTCAGTTTAATAGGACACGCCCCCAATGTTTCTCACAAGCTGAAAAGCATTTTTACATGCAGAGCAGCATTTCAAATAGGTTTTTGGTATTTTTATGAAGCTTTTGGTAACTTTTATAAACTTTTAAAAACGTTTACATTATTTTGAAGAATCTGAAGTAGTTTTAAACAGAATTAAAGCAATTTAAAGACTTTTAAAAGCCCTGAAAGAATTTTTTTCATTCCATTTATTTATTTAGCAACGTCGTCGTCATACGTGTCTTCACACTGTTCCCTTTGGGGAACTGTATGAAGTGGTGGAAGGATTTATGGCTGTGATTAACGCTCAATCCGTGACCGTAACCATCTTTGAACCAGCCATTAGGGTGGTTAGTCCTATGGCGGGAGGGTTTTACAGGCTCCCACAACCTATACGAGGAGGGGGGGCCACCCACACCCACGGACGCAAATATCCCACTGGATGTCAACCCAGAATTTAGAGCCGGAGCTCTGACTCCACTTGCCGGGACTGTCTGGAGCGGAGTTCGAAACCCTACCCCGTCTGGCCCAGCGGCGGGGATCCTACCGCTACGCCAAAGGCCCAATCCAATTAGCAACGTGAAATGGCTGGAATGTGCACAATTCACGGCATTAAAAGAACTCACAATTGAACTGATGATGACCTCAGCAATCTCCTCAACGAGGTGGAGACGCAGCGCCTGCTCATCATTGGTAATGAGAAGTCAAAGGCGCCGCAAAAAGGACAGATGATAGCTTGGTCTTTCAAGTGGCAGCATAGGGCTCCAGTCACGGGGAGGGAAAAGGCGCAGGAAACGTATGGGTGTCACCTTTTGCGCGGAGTGGGCCTTGTGTAGCGGTAAGCATCCCCGCCGCTGGGCCAGAAGGAGTAGGGTTTCGAACCCCGCTCCAGACAGTCCCGGCAAGTGGAGTCGGAGCTCCAACTATAAATTCTGGGTGGACATCCAGTGGGATACTTGCGTCCGCGGGTGTGGGTGGCCCCCCCCCCTCAGATGGGTTGTGGGAGCCCGTAAAACCCTCACGCCATAGGACTAACCACCCTAATGGCTGGTATGAAGATGGTTATGGTCACGGAAGGAGCGTTAACATGGCCAGAAATCCTTCCACCACTTCATACAGTTCCCGAAAGGGAACAGTGTGAGGATACGTACGACGATGACCTCTTGTGCAATGCACCTCCTTGGACCCTCAGTCGCAGATGTGAGGAGGCAAATCGTGCAATTGTTAAATTTTTCATTTTATTGACATGTAAAATGTTGGCCCAGTAATTCCGTTCCAAACGCGCGAGTACGGTCGAGGTACTCACGCGTCTGGCCGGAGGAAATGCCGGTTTTCAGCATGCACAGCGCATGCGGGGAAAACCGGCATTTCCTGTCCTCTGAACGAAGGGGTTCAGAGGCAGAACGCGTGCGACTGCACAGGCAGCGCGTGCGCAGTAAAATTCGCCGGTTTCATTCATGCTTTCAGTGAGGTTAAGTCCTTACAACTTACACATGAAAAAAGCATGAGTACAGTTGCTCCAGAGGCTGCGGAGGAAGATATATTTTATCGTGGAGCTTCTGAAAGGCAATATTTTTGTTTGGGAAAGGGAGGAAAGTTATTTTAAGAAATGCTGAGGTAAGTTTTAAAGTTTATTTTTGTTTTTTAAAAACGGGTTTTCAGTACTGTAGGTAGAAGGAGCAATTGTGGCTATGTGAATTGAATTTGCTGTGTTTATTAAATGTGAAAATGACTCCAACATTTTTAAGAAAGAAACTTTTCATCAGTAATATATTCTTTTAAGTAATTATGTATGTATGTCTGTATATATTCCTTTGCGTATATGTATGTATATATTCCTTTACTTATGTGTATGAATGTATGTATTTAATTATGACTTTCAGAGAAAGTAACTTATTGGAAAATCATAATTAAATACATACATTCATACACATAAGTAAAGGAATATATATATATACGTAAAGGAATATATACGGACATACATAATTACTTAAAAGAATATATTACTGATGAAAAGTTTCTTTCTTAAAAATGTTGGAAATGTTACATTACTCATTTTAGAACAGTCATTTTCACATTTAATAAACACAGCAAATTCAATTCACACAGCCACAATTGCTCCTTCTACCTACAGTACTGAAAACCCATTAAAAAAAAAAATTAAACTTTAAAACTTACATCATTTCTTAAAATAACTTTCCTCCCTTTCCCAAACAAAAATATTGCCTTTCAGAAGCTCCACGATAAAATATATCTTCCTCCGCAGCCTCTGGAGCAACTTTACACATGCTTTTTTCATGTGTAAGTTGTAAGGACTTAACCTCACTGAATCCATGAATGAAATCGACGAAGTTCACGGCGCACGCGCTGCCTGTGCAGTCGCACGTGCTGTGCCTCTGAACCCCTTCGTTCAGAGGACAGGAAATGCCGGTTTTCTCTGCATGCGCTGTGCATGCTGAAAACCGGCATTTCCTCCGGCCAGACGCGCGAGTACCCCGACCGTACTCACGCGTTTGGAACGGAATTACTGGGCCATTGTGTACAGTTTTGGTCTCCTTACTAAAGGAAGGATAAATTTGCCATGGAGGGAGTGCAATGAAGGTTCACCAGACTAACTCCTGGAATGGGGCGATTGTCCTATGAGGAGAAATTGTGCAGACTAGGCCTATATTCTTTAGAGTTTAGAAGAATGAGAGGTGATCTCATTGAAACATACAAAATTCTTACAGGGCTCGACAGGGTAGATGCAGGGAGGATGTTTCCCCGGGCTGGGGAGTCTAGAACCAGGGGTCACAGTCTCAGAATAAGGGGTCAGCTATTTAGGACTGAGGTGAGGAGAAAATTCTTCACTCAGAGGGTGGTGAATCTTTGGATTTTTGTACCCCAGTGGGCTGTGGAGGCTCAGTTGTTGAGTATATTCAAGGCAGAGATTTTTGGATATTAAGGGAATCAAGGGATATGGGGATAGTGCAGGAAAGTGGAGATGAGGTAGAAGATCAGCCATGATCTTATTGAATGTCGCAACAGGCTCGAAGGGCCGAATGGCCTACTCCTGCTCCAATTTCTTATGTTCTTATTAACCCCAGTCTCGCAGCCCAAGTCACTCTTGATGGACATTGAAGTCCCCCACCTCGAGTACATTCTGTGCCCTTTCTACCCTCTGTGTCCTTCGAGTGGTGTTCAACATGAAGGAGTAGTGATTCATCAGCTGAGGGAGGTGTGTAGGCAGTATTGAGCAGGAAGTTTTCTTGTCCACACGTGACCGGGAACCATGAGACTTCCTGGGCTCCGGAGTCAATGTTGAGAACTCCCAGTTCTCTGGATTATTAGACCAGATCTCTGGATTACTAGTGCAGTAACATAATCATTACACTACTGTTAGAAATCAGGGGTGTCAAAAATGTATATGGTTATGCGGATAAAATTGTGACGCGAATAATACTGTGTTTAGAACTGGAGACA
This sequence comes from Somniosus microcephalus, assembly GCF_052327205.1. Taxonomy (NCBI): domain Eukaryota; kingdom Metazoa; phylum Chordata; class Chondrichthyes; order Squaliformes; family Somniosidae; genus Somniosus; species Somniosus microcephalus. The sequence continues at coordinate 107,817,912 of NC_140988.1, forward strand.
AAAAGTCTCTTCAGACTAGTATTAGAATAATTAGATAGATGCTTAGAATCTGCTTGCATTTTGGTTCTCTGTGGATGTTATAGCATTCTGCAGTGTGACGGTCATATATAATCTTGTTTTCAAGCTAACTATCTGCTGTTTTCAAGTTAGAATTTCAACTTTGTTTATGTAGCTCTAACTGGACCAACTAATGCTCAATGCCTACATTTCTTCTATTATTGCTAATAACCATGATATAATGCTCATGTAGGAATTGGAGTTAGCTTAACAAAACTACTTGTGAAGATAATTAAAAGTTAATTAGTATAGAAAGACATAGAATAAAAGGAATTTAGGGGAGTTAAGGTATCCATCGCAGGATGAAGCAATTTGTTATATGAAAGTGAGATGGCAACTGGCTGAAGTGGGACAGCTCTGGCTTGGGCCTCATGATTGAAAGGGTACAAGGCCAGGCCTAGTACCAATTGTACCAGGGAGGATAGGGACCAGGGAGATAAGACACAAATTCCAAAGGAAGAACCTTCAGAAAGATTAAACAATAAGACAAATTGGCTGAGATCATGAGACCCCTTTAGGGGAGGGCTTTCATCCAAGAATTGAGACAAAGAACTTGATGCCCCATTGGTTACTACGGTTTTGGGGGAATCTCTATAGGTTAACTGGTCTCGTCAATAATTTGGCCTCAGGCCCACCCCTAAAAAGAGAATAAAAGTAACACCCCGAGGGCTTGGCCACACAGACAGTGGAGGGAAGAGCCAAGCAAAAGTTGGGCTGGTCGAATGCTCTTTCGAGAGTGATCCCATGCTCACCAACTCGGAGGTTCTAGACAAGAGGAAGAGAGGCCGCACGCCAGCTGCCTGTCCGATCGGGACCGGTTCTAGTTGCTTGTCACGGTCGTATGTTTTTGCTGTATAACTAGCATGTTCTATTCCGTCTTAAACTCTGATTAAACACAATATAGCCACCATATTGGTTTGCAGTCAATCCTGATTATTTGAAAGACTAGAGGTAAGCTACTAATTGACCTAATCTCTAACTGCCATACTCTGAAGAGGGAAAATAGCCCCTCAGACAAACACTAAGGGATCACAGTGGAAAGAAAGACAAATGGGTGACAGAGTGTGTAGGACTTTCTGTAAGTCATTAAAATACAAAATGTGTGTGTACAGAGAATATTCCTGTAGTGGCAGGTGATCTTGCAATGTGAGGTGACATAAATTTCAATTTTGGTATTTGGCAGATGTTGTTGATTGTAGGGTGGAAGAATTGGGACAGATCTTGGACCTGACTGGATTCTTCAGCTGAAGTTCGCTTCAATTAGCTGCTGTCATCTAGAAATACTGTACCGTTAAAAAACGTGTAGCAAACCATCAGCTGATCTTCCCATACTCTGCTGTATTTAGGCTTTATTTTGGGCTGCATCTCTAGTTCATTCCCCCCACCCCGATCACCAGCAGTCTGTTGTTTAATCACACTGCAGAAATTTAAAAATCATATTTTATTAGTTCTCTCTTTCCCAGACAATTCAGAAACCTCAGGATCCTAATGCTCACAGAAAGGGATTAATTTCTATCAGCCAACCTATGCCCTGCATTGTCTTGCACAGTTGGGAAGAGGGAACATGAAGTGCTTCCAATCACCGCACAACTTCCTCCAGCACCAGTTACAAGCCTAACCCAGTGGTTTCAGCCCCCACCACCCCTATCCCCAGCATTTGGCACCCAGGCTAATCCATCGCTGCTTCAACAGTACTGAAGCCTGATTTGCCTCAGACTTCAGCAGTTGTCCCTGGGTAGCGTGTTGGTGTCTCAATTGATGTGTAACACAAAGAACATCCAACCAGAACCCATCCTACAGCATGCAAGAACATCAAAAGTGAGCATGTAGGCTTGCAAAATTGCCCTTAGTAGAATTTCCGTGAAGGGATGATAGCAATAACTTATTTGTAAGTCAAGATTAAACCAATTCCAAAGAATGAGAATGAATGTACTGTCAGCAGTTAAGTTAACATTCTCTAGACTTTCCTGCATTCTTTTGAATACTGAAACATCAATATTTGAGAACAGTTGTATTCCTATTAAATAGTCTAGCTGAAATATGGGGTACATCATATTTGGAATACATGTTTTTAAGATTTACAAAAGCTACCTTGGCCATTTAGGAATCAGCTTTCGTGATTGGTATGATGGTTTACATTCTTTGGATCCCTCAGGGTTTATAAGGCTAGGAATACATTTTTACCATTTCAATAATAAATACTTGAGCCTTAATGTGTCATCATTTTTATCACGGAGGAGAAGGTGAAGATATATATTTATACAAACAAATACTTAAAAAATATCTAGTTTTAGTTAGACATAACACACTTTCCACCAAGTCTTATACACATTTTATTATTTAGAATAAAACAACTAATGTGGATATAAAAACTCTGATTTAGATTTTCCTGAGCTACATCAACCAATGTGAACATAACATTTTCAACCAATGTGAACATACTTAAAAAAAAAGTAATAAGACATTCACCTACCTTTGCTTGAAGTGTAAAGCAAAGCAGCCTGAAAACATACAATGGACGTGTCCACCAGACTTTCCTCAATAGACATTTGCACTGCAAATCCTGAATCAGGATTTATATTAGCAAGGGACAGCAGATCAGTGGAACGTACAAAGAAGTTTCCATGGAAAGTATGAATGGAAAGACCTGTAAATGAGAAATCATTACTATCTGGGCACTTTAATGCTTCCACATATAACTTGATGTGTAACACAAAGCAAATCCATTTTTTTGTATTTGCTGTATATGGGAATTTGTATTAATCATACTTGCACTTATACAATGCATTGAAACATTTTAAAATTGTTTACACAATTAATTTCTTTTAAGTACCTGACTTATTACGTGGGCAAACAGATTAAATAGATAAACGCAATCACTTGGCGGACCTGAATAATTACTTGAACGCTGACTAACTTTTCATTCTAGTAACTAGACGTGTATTTCTGAAAAACTATTTATTCCTCATTCGCTATTATTTTTCACACTCTTTAGACCCTCCAGGGTCCAGGGAAAGAAAATGAAATTATTGAGACCGAGCGAAGAAAAATGTTCACATTGCACAGCACCTATTACATCTCTTGGAAACGCCTCGAAGCACAAATACTTTATAATGCAGTGACTGCTGTGTAGAAAAAAGCAGTAACCACTTTGCCTGCAATAAGATTCCACAGGCAGCAATGAAATGAATGATCAGTTAATTTATTTTTGGTGGAGCTGCTTGAGGGAGCAACATTGGCCAGAACATTGGAAGAATTTCCAGCCCTTAAAAACAAAAAATCCAATTGCATTATTTGATGAAGTACACAAGAAACATTGAAACTGGCACAGCCATCATTTAACACCTTATCTAATTAATTACATTTCTGACAATGCAACATTTCCTCAGTACTGCACTTCCTTGCTTAAATGAGGCTTAAACCGACAACCTTTTGGCTCAGAAACAAGGGTGCTACCAAATGAGCCAAGCTGACACTGGTAATAAAAATTATCGTCATGAATCTATACACCGTTATCAGAATCTATCCGTTGTATTACAGCCTTAAATGTATTCTAGCTGTCTGCTGCTCATGAATTTCCGATTAAGAGGGCAGGCCTGCTATAAAGGCCTTTTATGATATTGCTCTGTAACTGTCCTCTGGAAGGTGAGCAAGAGACTTGGTAAACTTGAGCTCAGAATTATTTTCTCCTCTTCCCTGTGGCTCAGCATATTACGTACAACTGGGGAAAGTCCAGGTGAAAATCCTCATTCTACTGAGATCTGGGTCAAGAGGCTGTCAACCATGGCTCAGTTGGTAGCACACTCGCCACTAAGTCAGAAGGTTGTGGGTTCAAGTCTCACTCCAGAGACTGGAGCACAAAAATCTAAGCTGACACTCCAATGTAGTACTGAGGGAGTGCTGCACTGTCGGAGATGCCATCTTTCAGATGAAACAATAAACTGAGGCCTCGTCTGCTCTCTCAGGTGGATGTAAACGATCCCATGGCACTATTCGGAGAAGAGCAGGGGAGTTTTCCCCAGTGTCCTCAATCAACATCACAAAAACAGATTATCTGGTCATCATCACAATGCCCTGTTTGTGGAAACTTGCTGTGTTGCCACGTTTCCTATATTACAACAGTGACTACACTTCAAAAGCACTTCATTAGCTGTAAAGTGCTTGGGATGTCCGGAGGTCGTGAAATGCGCTATAAATGTATTTTCTTTTTTACAATACAATGATAAATGTTCAAGTAAAGAATTATGTAATAATCAGTGTAACAAGAATACAAGTAGCCCATATAACTAACACAAACACATGTACAGAATAAAATATTACCTTTAGTACAGCGTATCCTCATAACTGCCTCAAAGCCAATTTTTCTAATGAGGTAACGTTTGAGATCTTTCTGAAACTTCTCTACCTGGGCAGGATTGTGAATGTGATGGAATGATGGATAATAGAAGATTGATCCAGCAGAGTATTTTGACATACAAGCTGTGAAAACACAACAATATTTGTAACAAAATAGATTTAAAATTTGCTGCTAGTCACTGGTAGTGAATATGCAAATTGGTGAGAAATCAACACATGTCATTTCTTCTCAACATTTTAATTACATTAGAGTATGCATGTATGTCAACGTAGTACAGTAATATTTCTGAAAGATATAACATAAAAATAACGAATTTACTAAAGCAATGATAGGTCCTGCTAACATACAAAATTATTTTTTCAGCTGAATAATTTTCCTTGCAACAAATGTATAATTTCAAAAGAATCCTTATTTTAATTATTTATTATTTTACTGGTCTTCTTTTCTATCTTTATTTCTCCTGCGTAATTTTTCTAATTTGTTCGATTTACTATTTCTGTTTTCTTTCCTTTCAATCTTCTTATCCCTTTATCTTACTTTCCCTTTGGTTTATCTCTGGGTTTTTTTGCTCTTTTTTATTTCAGGATTTTGCTTTTGGAGATTACCATTATGAATGGTAAAGACAGGAGTCAAATTTTCAGCAAATGTGATGCTTATGTGCCATTATATACAGAATATAAAGGATTTACTGGGGGCCATGGATAATCGGAGTTATCAGGCCACTGTAAAGTGCACAATTCTTCTCACAAACCACAAAAAAGTTGATGACAAAGTTCGGAGCAGCTACAGGCTAAGCAAGTAATTTCTGAGATATTACACTCAAAACAGCAGAGGATTTCCTTATTGGATGTAAACCAAAAAGGAGTGAACTGGGAAGACCTGTACTAAATTCTAATGCTCCCCACTTCAACGTCCCTTGCAACCAAATTCCTCAGCCTATTCCATTAATTCAAATCAACTTACTCAGATGCATAGTTTCTGAAACACAATCTATTTTAAGTGAAGAACATAACTAATGGCAAGTTACCCAAATAAAGAACAAATACTATTTAGCGTGCTTTATTGGACAGCCATTTTATTTCTTATTTTATAACTTCACTCATAACTTGTTCCTGTATCCTTCAATCAGTTTGTTCTATAACAAAATGAAAACAGCAATACAATAAATGATTAAAAAAATATTACATTACATAAATGCAGTAAAGCCCACATTAAGCAATTAACATTTGGGGCAAGATTTTATATTTGAGTTACACCAGCTCCCCAAAGTGACATCAGGTGTATAATACGCCTGCTCAAATATGGGTAGGCAAATTATAATTAGATACAAATAACAGGAATGCATCATATAATGTATTTCCCCTCATTTGCACCTCATCAATGTAGCGCACAAGGAACATCAATGTCACTTTGGCTGGCAGGGGACAGGTTTACATTTTAAATCCTCTGAACAGAGTTGCATTGAATGCAAGACAATCGATTCAAATCTCCAATCCTGCACTTTGAAATTTGAAAAAAAAGCCTCCCCCTTTTCACCTGCCACAGAGATCACCCCCCGCCCCATGAAGGCTCCCCAGCATAACACAGAAACTGCCCCATTATGAAAAATAGCCCGATCCCAGAAAAATGGGTCGGTGAGGGGCACATCCTTGGGTGGGCAGAATGCCCACTCTGTTAAAGATGTGCCAGAACTCCACCGGAGTTTTAATTAGTAGATGCTCATATTATTAAAACCAATTGATACTATGGAGATAGAAAACTGGTAACACAACTTATGTGCTTCTATCAACAAATGTTGCATAACAGCTTGTTGTTCAACCATGATGCCACACCTTCCTGCGTAGTATGTGACCCACGCACCATAACACCTTTTCTATGACTGTACTTTTACCTTCTGACCTAAATTTAGTGATGGTTAGAGTTTCAGAGTGCAGTCTTGAGACGGCTTCAATAAATTACATTCTCTAATGTTTTAATGTTATAGATTCATAGAATGGTTACAGCACAGAAGGAGGCCATTCGGCCCATCGAGCCCGTGCCAGCTCTCTGCAATAGCACTTCAGCTAGTCCCACTCCCCCGCCCTGCCCCCGTAGCCCTGCAAATGATTTCCCCTTCAGGCACTTATCCAATTCCCCTTTGAAAACCACGATCGAGTCTGCCTCCACCACCCTTTCAGGCAGTGCATTCCAGATCCTAACCACTTGCTGAGTAAAAAAGTTTTTCCTCATGTCGCCTTTGGTTCTTCTGTCAATCACCTTAAATCTGTGTCCTCTGGTTCGTGACCCTTCTGCCAATGGGAACAGTTTCTCTCTATCTACTCTGTCTTGATCCCCCATGATTTTGAACACTTCTAGCAAATCTCCTCTCAATCTTCTCTGCTCTAAGGAACACAAACCCAGCTTCTCCAGTCTATCCATGTAACTGAAGTCCCTCATCCCTGGAACCATTCTTGTAAATCTTTTCTGCACCCTCTCTAAGGCCTTCACATCTTCCTAAAGTGCAGTGCCCAGGATTGGACACAATACTCCAGTTGAGGTCGGACCAGTGTTTTATAAAGGTTCATCATAACTTCCTTGCTTTTGTACTCTATGCCTCTATTTATGAAGCCGAGGATCCCGTATCCTTTTTTAACCGCTTTCTCAACCTGCCCTGCCACCTTCAACAATTTGTGCACATATACCCCCAGGTCTCTGTTCATGCACCCACTTTAGAATTGTACTCTTTAGTTTATGTTGCCTCTCCTCATTCTTCCTACCAAAATGCATCACTTCGCACTTTTCTACGTTAAATTTCATCTGCCACGTGTCCGCCCATTCCACCAGACTGTCTATGTCCTCTTGAAGTCTATCACTATTCTCCTCACTGTTCACTATACTTCCAAGTTTTGTGTCATCTGCAAATTTTGAAATTGTGCCCTGTATACCCAAGTCCAAGTCATTAATATATATCAAGAGAAAAGCAGTGGTCTTAGTACCGACCCCTGGGGAACACCACTGTGTACCTTCCTCCAGCCTGAAAAACAACCGTTCACCATTACTCTCTGTTTCCTGTCACTTAGTCAATCTCGTATCTATACTGCCACTGTCCCTTTTATTCCATGGGCTTCAACTTTGCTGGCAAGCCTATTATGTGGCACTTTATCAAACGCCTTTTGGAAGACCATGTACACCACATCAACCCTCTGTCAATTGGTACTTTTGGGTTTTAAATAGCTACATGTTTATATTTGATAAATTCAATGCATAATACACAGCCTAATTAAATTTTAAAAATGCTTGGATCTGAGAAAACGTTGAGACAATTTTTTTTAAAAACATTTGGGGTTTGAACAATACTGTCCCTGTTGGTTCAAAAGAAGTCATTCTTTATTCATTTGACAGGTATATTATATAAATCATTTAATGGTAATGAAAAATGTTCTCTTACCAAGTGAAGCCATGTCAGTATATTGTCCACTCAATAGAAACAGATCCACTGCCACCTGCTGGCCTGAACAGTCCAAAGCAAGCTTTTTATAGAAGTCTGTGGCCGGACCAAGGTGCTGTACGCCCTTAATTGAAATGAAAGTTAGCATCTCAGAGATATTTCAGACTCTCATTAAACTGTAAAATAACTGTGAAAATAGCATTACCTGCCTTCATAAGGTCTTTATCATACTGAGTATTACAGACATCAGAACGGGAAAACCGTTAGGATTGCCTCGTTAAGAGCTTTAGCTTGGGGCAACCACATGATATCCATGTGATCTCCCCACCCCCACTATAAGGGCCACATCACTGCTAGATCACAAACTCTTGTTGTGAAGATTTAATTCTTTCTTGTTTGTTTGTTGTTAAAAAACATCTTTGTGAGCGGCATTGAGCTTTGGAAGTAGAACCTCTGAAAGACAGCAGGGCCAGCCACAAAGCCCAAAGTCTGTTCATTCGTGTACTCAATGGCTTGTAGTTGACCCCATGGGTAGCTAGAAGGTGAGCACCATAACTGATGAGAAACATCAGTCACCACATCACAAAATAAATATTGACAAGGAAGGCCATTTGGTCCATCTTGGCTCATTCATCAGAAAAATCCTACATGCTTCGCTCTGCCTGTCCACTGCCCGAGGGGTTTTAATAATTCAGCAGGCAAATCCTATTTCCACTGATCGATGAGTTGGTAATTAGAGGGCATAGATTTATGATCATCACCAGAAGAATGAAGAGGTTAGGAGAATTCTATTTTTCTTATACAGAAGATTGTCAGGACTTGGAATGCAGAAGAATCCATCATAGCATTTAAAAAGCAAGTCAATAAATATTTGAAAAATAAAAAGGTATATGGAGAAAGGGAAACTAGAGTAATTGGATGGCATTTGTAGAGAGCTGATGGGCTTCCTCCTGTACTGTATAAAAAAAATTCTGTTTCTACCTCAGTCAACTTCTTTGACGGTTGCAAAGTCTAAGTTTTTCCAGTCCATTTGAGCCCAGAGATCCTAAACAATTTGATTGCTGCTCTGCAGTGGTTGGACATATTGAGTGCAAAGTATACTAAAGACCCTCGACATCTCTACTTCATTTTTAGCTATTTCATCACCATTTGAGAAGTACTTATGTCACTCATTTTTTATTTCTACGTGCAGTACCTTACATTTGTCCATATTAAATTTCACCTGCCATTGACCTGCCACTTAAGTATTTTATCCAACTCATTTTGTGGCTCCCAAGCTGCCTTCTCAGATTCAATTGCCCCTCCATTTTGACATTATCTACAAATCTAAACAATTTGTATTGAGTTTCTGAATCCAAGTGAATGTGAATTAGGTACACCAAGGTACACCAATTCACACTTCCTCCCATTCTGCCCTTTTACTCTTCAATTTCTAATCCAATCCCAAGACTTACGATGGATACCCACTGCTTTGACCGTGACCTTTTATACAAGATTTTGTCAAACACTTTTTGCAAGTCTAAACACACAACATCCTAGCTCTTCCCACAGTGCATTTCATAAGTCACTTTCTCAACAAAGTCAAGAAGATAGTCAGGCAGGATCTTCCCCTTTGGAACTTTTTGTCTGTTTACTGGGTTATTATTGCACAAATAATTCTCAAATTTATTCCTAATAATCAATTCAATTGTTTTACCCATGGTGCCTACTTCCAAGAGGCAATTGCACAACCAGTTATTGTGGTAAACCACTGTTGTTGTTGTTGTTGTTCCACACTGTTGTACCTATGCATGCCTCAACATGTCTCGGCTGGCTCCACTCACACAGGCCCAGGTATAAAGGTGATTGACCTGCAGCCCCCTGCCTTCTTGGAACCCAGTCAACCACGAGAGGCATGCTCTGTTCTTTGCTAATAAAAGCCTTTAGTTACTCTCTTAACTCTCAGTCTTTTATGAGTAATTGATAGCGCATCAATTTTATTAGCAAAAACAAAATGTCGACATTTGCTGAACAGCAGGCTGCTGCACCAAACGCTGAACAGGCTGCTGCACCAAACACTGAGCAACAGGAGCTGCTGCGAGCCCTCAGACCAACATGCCTGGACCTAGACCCCCAAGAAGCGGGTTCGGCTACCAAATTCGCGCATTGGCTGCGTTGCTTCGAGGCCTACCTGCAAGCCTCAACTGTGACCCTGGACGAAAACAAGTTGGAAATCCTGGCCTCCAAGGTGAGCCACCAAGTTTATACAATAATCCAGGACGCGACGACCTACGCGGCGGCTATCGGTCTGCTAAAAGGGCAATACGCACGCCCGGTAAATACGGTCTATGCCCGGCACCTCTTAAGATCCCGCAGACAGCAGCCCGGGGAATCGGTGGAGGCCTTCCTACGGGCACTACGGATACTCGGCCGAGACTGCGATTGCAAAGAAGCATCAGCCGCAGCACACACGGAGGGACTGATCCGAGATGCTTTTGTTGCGGGTCTAAGGTCTGACTACTCCCGGCAGAGACTGTTGGAAAAGGGAGAAATGGACCTGAGAAAGGCAGTGTCCCTCGCGCTCTCGCTCGACGCGGCCCACAGGAATATGGACGCCTTCTCCCCTAACCGCTCCGCAACGTGGACGCCACAACCTTGGGTCATGGGACCGCCACCTTCAACTGCTGCTGCGATGTCCAAGGCACAGAAATTTTATTTTTGTGGCCGGGCAAAACACCCCAGAGCACGCTGCCCGGCGAGAAACGCTACCTGCTCCGGCTGCGGGAAGAAAGGACACTATGTCAGCGCCTGCAAAGGTAAAACCGCTAATGCCAGCAGCGCCGCGTGCGAACCGTGGGGGCAGCCATCTTGTCCGTCATCTTGGGCTCCCCCAGCCGCGTGGGGATCGGGACCATGGGCGCCGCCATTTTGTCCGCCATCTCGGACGTCTCCAACTTCAACCACGGGGGACCCGGACTCAACCACCGCCTCATCTGACGACCACATCGACTCGCTCGACCATACGCTGGCCTCTGTGACGCTGGACCAATCTCTCCCTCATCAACTGTCCAGGTCCATGATGGACATTAAGGTAAACGGCTGCGCCACTACCTGCCTTTTTGACAGTGGGAGCACGGAAAGCTTTATCCACCCCGACACGGTGCGCAGTTACTCTCTCCTGGTCCTGCCGACGCGACATCGGATCTCTTTGGCTTCCAAAGCCCAGTCAGCGGCTACTGTGTAGTGACCCTTTCAGTAAGGGGCACAGAATACAAAAATTTTAAACTCCTGGTCCTGCCCCATCTTTGCGCTGCCGTTCTACTGGGGTTGGATTTTCAGTGCAACCTTAAGGGTGTCACATTAGCGTACGACGGACCCCTCCCCCCAATCACAGTCTGCAGCCAGCAGCTTTTAAATCGCCCGCCGCGCACCATTTGCAGCCTCTCCACCCTTAAAGTCCCCCCCCCCCCCCTCCTTGTTCGCTAACCTCACCTGCGACTGTAAGCCCATCGCTACCAAAAGCAGGCGTTACAGTGCCGGGGATAGGAGCTTCATTAAATCTGAGGTAGCAAGACTCCTGAAGGAAGGGATTATTGAAAGTAGCACCAGCCCATGGCGAGCACAAGTGGTGGTAGTGAAGACTGGCGAAAAACAGCGCCTAGTTATTGACTACAGCCAGACGATCAATCGCTACACCCAGCTAGATGCATACCCACTTCCCCGCATATCTGACATGGTCAATCAGATAGCACAATACCGGGTGTTCTCAACGATTGATCTGAAGTCGGCATACCATCAGCTCCCCATCAGGGCTGAGGACCGCCAGTACACAGCTTTTGAAGCTGACGGTCGTCTCTACCACTTCCTCAGAGTTCCCTTCGGCGTCACCAACGGGGTTTCAGTCTTCCAACGGGAGATGGACCGGATGGTTGACCAGAACGCGCTCCAGGCCACTTTCCCCTATCTAGACAACGTCACCATCTGCAGCTGCTACCAGCAGGACCATGATGTTAATCTAGAGAAATTCCTCCGTACGGCCCAGCGGCTGAACCTAACATACAACAAGGACAAATGTATGTTTCGTACCAAGCGCCTAGCCATTCTTGGCTGTGTAGTGGAGAACGGAGTCATCGGCCCCGACCCCGACAGGATGCGCCCCCTTATGGAGCTCCCCCTCCCCCACTGCCAAAAAGCACTGAAGAGATGCCTAGGGTTTTTCTCGTACTATGCTCAGTGGGTGCCCAACTATGCGGACAAAGCCAGACCCCTCATCAAGTCCACCTCCTTCCCCCTGACAGCAGAGGCCTGTGCAGCCTTCACTCTCATAAAAGGAGATATTGCGAAGGCCACAATGCACGCAGTGGATGAGTCCATCCCTTTCCAAGTGGAGAGCGACGCATCCGACTTTGCCCTAGCTGCAACCCTCAACCAGGCGGGGAGACCCGTGGCCTTTTTCTCAAGGACCCTCCAGGACCCCGAGATTCGACACTCCTCTGTCGAAAAGGAGGCCCAGGCCATTGTGGAAGCTGTGCGACATTGGAGGCATTACCTGGCCGGAAAACGATTTACCCTGCTCACTGACCAGCGTTCAGTAGCTTTTATGTTTAATAATAAGCAGAGGGGCAAAATCAAGAACGACAAGATCTTGAGGTGGAGAATCGAACTCTCCACCTACAATTACGATATCTTGTACCGGCCCGGGAAACTCAATGAGCCCCCAGATGCCCTATCACGTGGTACATGCGCCAACGCGCAGGTCAATAGACTGAAGACCCTCCACAATGACCTCTGCCACCCGGGGGTCACCAGGTTTTTTCACTTCATCAAATCCCGTAACCTGCCCTACTCCATCGAGGAGGTCAGGACCATGACCTGCCAAATCTGTGCCGAGTGCAAACCGCATTTTTATAGACCAGACAGAGCAAGCCTGATCAAAGCCACGCGCCCCTTTGAACGGCTGAGCGTCGATTTTAAAGGGCCCCTCCCCTCCTCCGACCGCAATGTGTACTTCCTCAACATAATTGAGGAGTACTCCCGTTTCCCATCCCTTGCTCAGACATGACCAGTACCACGGTCATTAAATGTCTGAATGACCTCTTCGCCTTGTTCGGTTTCCCTAGCTATATTCATAGCGACAGGGGCTCATCCTTTATGAGCGACGAACCCCAGCAGTACCTGCTCTCGAGAGGTATCGCTGCAAGCAGGACCACCAGCTACAACCCCCGGGGGAATGGCCAGGTGGAAAGGGAGAATGCGACGGTCTGGAAGGCAGTCCTTTTAAACTTGAAATCTAAGGGCCTTCCGACCTCTCGCTGGCAGGAAGTCCTCCCTGCGGCGCTCCATTCCATTCGGTCACTGCTCTGTACAGCCACCAATGCTACCCCTCACGAGAGAATGTTCTCCTTCCCCAGGAAGTCCACATCGGGGATCTCGTTACCGACATGGCTGACTTCTCCAGGACCCGTCCTACTGCGGAAGCACGTGAGGTCCCATAAGACGGACACCCTGGTCGAGAGGGTGAGCCTCCTCCATGCCAACCCTCAGTATGCTTACGTGGTGTACCCGGACGGGCGGGAGGACACAGTCTCCATACGAGACCTCGCACCTTCGGGTGCTCCCGAAACACCCCCCTCGCCATCCACCACTACTCACGCCTACCCCCAGTACGCTTATGTAGCGTACCCGGACGGGCGGGAGGACACAGCCCCCATACGAGATCTCGCACCTTTGGGTGCCCCTGAAACACTACCATTGCCATCCACCACTACCCACAACCTAACCCCGCTAGACGGCATGCCGCAGCCCCAGGACCCGTCATTGACCACCCAACCACTCAATGAGACGCCAGACTCAACGTTGGATGCTGCACCATCACCGCCGCCACCACGACGATCAGGACGGCATACAAGGCCACCTGATAGACTTACTTACACGAACCTTTAGTACACTTCACCCCGCCGGACTCAATTTTAAACAAGGGGTGAATGTGGTAAACCACTGTTGTTGTTGTTGTTGTTGTTACACACTGTTGTACCTATGCATGCCTCAACATGTCTCGGCTGGCTCCACCCACACAGGCCCAGGTATAAAGGTGATTGACCTGCAGCCCCCTGCCTTCTTGGAACCCAGTCAACCACGAGAGGCATGCTCTGTTCTTTGCTAATAAAAGCCTTTAGTTACTCTCTTAACTCTCAGTCTTTCATGAGTAATTGATAGCGCATCAGTTATATACTAATCTACTGAGATCACCAGTTAGAGCCACCAATATCGCCTGATGAATCTTCATGTTCCAGGACAATGGAAAGGAATTTGGGAATCTCAAGTCAAGAAAATGCAGTCGTAATGGTCTCCTGAAGTGCCAGCACTTCCATCGGCCTGTGATCTACATATAACTGATTTTTAAATAAATCGTTGTAGCTGCCCAGTACCAAAACAATGGAATGGTAAGGAAACTTTGCTCAGGAGGGTCGGAGACCAAGCACCTATAAAAAGAATCGTCCAGCAAAGGTTCCAGATTCAGATTTCTTGCAGGTGATGAGAAACTCCACCCTCCTAGATTGCTTACATTGTGTTAGACAGTAATTCATGTACAGCTCCACGAGGAAGCTAAATAAGATTGCCAACCCTCCCAGATTGCCCGGGAGACTCCCGTAATGTAAGATCAATTTCCCGGGCACTACTGCTGGTGATCCAGGAGAAAAGTCCTTCCACATTCCGGTTCACTATGGCCCGAACTGTCAATTTGGATGAAATAATTATCAAAAGCATTTCAGAATCTAACCCCTATGGGTTCTTGATTAAATTTTAAAAAAACAAATTGTAATCAAAAGCATGTCGAGTTAAATTCAGAAAATTGACAGTAAGAAACTATTGCACAAATATCCATAGGAAATAGAACCAATTATTCCAGGGAGGCGTTTTTACAACAGTTGAGATATACTTTTGCTTATTAAATGATCAATTTACACATCTGCATGAGGAAAATTACACTGTTAGGGTGCCAAAATTTAAGAACAATTTTCTGAATAATATTCCAGAGAAAAAAATGACCACAGTTAATGAATGGAATTAATAATTTAAATGAAACAATTATCAAAGGCATATCAGAATCTAAAACCAAAGTTCTAGTTCATGTAATAGTTATACAGTTGGAGCATTTTACACTCAGTTAAGGTAAAAATTGCTTGGTTTAAAAAAAAAGGACCCATTAGCGTGGGATAAAAGTGAAGAGGTAGCGAATTAAGGCTGATATGCAGCGGGTATCCTTGCCTTCTATCAGTAATATCTGGCCCGCTCCATTTTACACGGTAAAGTTACATAAGCTTTAACTCATCAAAATCATATTCATCAATTACTCGCTTGCCACATCGTGCAAGTAAAATTATGGCTCCCAATCTCATCAATAAAGCAAGCAAGGCAGGATGCTGCAGGCACAGCAAATTCCCTTGTGGCTGCTGCTGCTCCACTCCCGTAACTTCATAGAGAGTGCAGTAAGCTGCCTTTCCAGCAAATACAAAGGGCAGCGGGAGCAGGACCAGAGGCCAGTCACGATGGACGCTCCAGCGGGGAAATGCTGAATCCGGTGATAGAGCTCATCCAGCTCCATGGAGGCAGGTAGAATGGTGCAAGACAGGAATTGAATTCGGGCAGTTGGAAGCATTCTTGTGTGAACCAGAATGCTGAAGTTCTTTACTCCCAGGTTGCCAGCAGCAACGCCTGGGAGATCGATTTATCATTTCGGGAGACACCTGGGCAATCGGGGAGGGTTGGCTATTCTATGTTTAAACCAGGAATGTTGGAACATATTACATGCGTGTGGATAATAAAACATTAAGTATGTTCAAGCTTAAATGTAGCATGTGTGCTACAAGTTTACGTGTGCTCATGTTTAATCTAGGAAGCATTTCCAGAATATGGCACCATTTACATTGTGGAATATCAAGCCATTAAATAAATGCAGTAACATTTGCAGACTGCAGCGAATGTCATGTGACTGAACCCCCAGGAATAGGTCCAACCAGAATTAGCAACCCTATTCCTAAAGGACAACAGTTCTGAATTGTTCTGCTGCCCACCCTATTACTTCTCCTTGTTTTCACTTTCTGAAGGCCTCAGAGAATCTTTGATGTCACTGATAGGGCCCCAAAACCTTGATTTCAGTTAACGGAGTGTGCAGTGAGGCATAATCACCTATATATTACTTTCAAAGTAAGATTCTTTCCCTTTTGGCATGAAAGACCAATTACCTTTGTGGTGGATCTCTGGTTAGGATCTTCCCTTGAATGAAGACAACCCACACCTACAGATGGTAGCTGTGTCTGAAACACAGATATACGTCCCCCTGTCGCAGACATAAGTTTAAATGCAGCCTGCAGAGCAGGCCCCAGTGCACTATGGGTCTCTCGTGTACTGGTGAACATTGTGGGCAATACTTTCAGTAAATCTTTAACAAGCTGCAAATAAAACAAACGCATGTCAGACTTCTCAGGATTAAAAAGAGAGTATATTTTATGCAGCTGTTGGCACAAATGTTTAACAAAAATCTACAGTAATCATTTTCTCCTCAGTAACATTCAAGTGACATTAAACATTAATGACAATTACACAATCAAGAAGCCTGACGATGTACCAGTGACTTTTCTGCATATTTCATGGAGCGGAACTAAAAGGGGACATTCAATGAAATACTTCAGGATAATTCTGCAGCGTTATTATACACTGTGTCTGTAGGAGATCCAGTAGAGTACTCTATAAATTCCTCCAGCAATAAAAATGGGTCAGATTGTTTTATATACCCAAAAAATAAGAGCAAGGAATACCTTGCTCTGTGTCGTTATGCTACTGGAGAGGAGGCAAGGGACAGGCAGTGGGTTTTGGACATACCAGATGATACCAACTTCACAACAAGAAGTCATCAAAGACAGGCACATAGATACGGAACCAATAAAACAGCTGCCTTCTGTGGTAATTACACACAGGGGAAATAAAGGATACATTTTTCCATGTTTGTTTTTTGTTCCTTTAACAGAATGAATTTTTCTATGTAAAATCCCTCAAGCATTAAGCTCCTTCCTTTGGTGTTTTCACAGAATTTACTGCACCCGTGCTTCTGTCAGTAGAGAAGCCCTCTTTGATTTAGACATTTAAAAAAATATATAATTATGTTGTTTATGTACCTGAAAATCCCAATGGGCATTTGTGTGAACCAGTTTTTGTTTATTAGTAGTGGGTATATTTTCTTTCCTATAAACTCAGATTGTTAGGAAAGCATTTAAGGGCTCCCTTGATAGCCCAGCAAGTTTATCCAGTGATGAGTAGCTGAACCGTATAGATCAAGTTGGCTGATCTCGGTTGCATGGTGGTAGAGGTGCTTGTCCTGGGCTGGAAGTGGAAGGAGGAGAAGCAGAGAGAAAACAAAACAACCAGGCTTTCAGCTCGCAATTGCTACTCAATGACCTGTGTGAGAAGTGAGCATGCATGAATACCAGATAAGAACAAGATTGCCACTCTTACTGTCAAGACTCGCACATGAACAGGTACTTGAGTTAGGTACTGGAGGGAACCCACAGAAAGCAATGAAAGGAGGGAGAATTTTTTTTTAATCTTTAAAAACAAAACCTAGCAACTTATATTTTGACTAGATTGGCAATTCATATCCAGGTTTTAATGTTTAACCATGCTCATTAAATAATACATCAACACCCTGCAATCACTGTGCTTGTGCCTGTGTTAAAAAAAAATCTGAATTTTGTTGCACATATTTCTTTGTGATGTTCATCCACTGATCAAATATTTGTATGCATCTCAGCAAAGATGTGTTACGGAATGTAATCAAAAAGGAATTAAGTATAATTTACAGACCTAATTTCTAGATTGTGCTAACATTTTAAATTGAGAAATAAGTTTTTTGAGTCACTAATACATCAGTGCGTGATAGCTTGTTTCTATTAGGCAGTACATTGATTGGATGTCAGTTTTAAAATAAATATACATTGGTTTTAGATTTTTCATAGTTCATTTGGATTATTTTTCCTATAAACCAGTCTGATGAGCAATTATGACAGATAGAAAATGGCAAACTTTTTGAAATACAATCCAAACAGGATATGATTTTATTTCAGCTTTCTAGTCCAATTACCATTCCCTCTCAACCTGAGGACTCTTTACCTCCACCCAATCACCGTTCAGAGTGGATTACTGTGCAATTTACAAAGTAGGAAGCAATACTGAAAGGAGATCATCCTTCCCTGCTTCCTTGGCAGTTTCCAGTAAGATTGCAGGGCGATCACCTCCCTGAACTCCGAATCCTAGTTTTAAAGGCTGCTCTGTTGTCAATCTGGCCCTATCCGCTCTTTAAATATGAACATGTTTATCTTACTTGAGAAGAATATAGTTAAATATATTAACATTTACAACAAAAATATGTTGATGGTTACCAAGGACCAGGGCCAAGTACCCCTTATTTACAAATTCCATTTTAACTGGTGGTCTCAAGCAACTACAACATCCCTGGCACTGTAATAGACATATCATAATTAGGCACAGATGCAGATAGTTGGGGTTTCTGAATCCCAAGCAGCGAGCCACTTATCTGAAGTCAAGCGCTACTGTTACTCACTCAACTGGAGAGGCACATATGATTAAGGCATATAAACAAGCTATACATACAAGTTACAACCTCAGAAAACCAACTTGAATATCACACTCATACGCACTAATTCACTAAATAAAATGGTGTCACTTATATTACATATTTTGTATTGTTCTTTTATTATGCAGGTAAGGAAGTACATATTAAACATGCAATTCTGAAGCATAACGAAACTTGTAAACCAGCTAACAGAATGTTACAGCACACAACAGAGCTCACTAGAAGCACTGGTCAATGAGTGCTGCCTGTATCTGTCTCCCTGGCTGCAGTGGCTCCTGTACCATGGCTGGTCCCTGTGCACCATCCTCCTCCTGGCCTTCCCTGCATTCAAATAAGGCGAGCTTCCTCCCTCGTCCAAAGACTGGTTCAAGTATTTAAAGCCATCTGAAACATTTGCTTACTGAGGGTCGACTGACACATCTGCATAATTGGGGGCAATTTTAACCTCAGAAAACCAACTTGAATAGGTGGGTTTGGGTTGGGTGGGAAGTTAAAATGTTAATTTCAAATCTGAACCCAACCTGTCTACTTCCGGTTTTAATGGATGCAGGATAAGGGACAGGTGACCAATTCGCTCTCAGGAGGTGGGTTGAAACATTTTGAGGTGGCTATGTGTCTCCATTTTAACAAGATTTCTATTTTTAACTGCTGTCAGCCAGGCTTCCCAGGCCTCAGGAAACCCAGCAGGTAAAAGGAGGCGAGAAGGACTGGATCCATAAGGTAAGTGCCTTTACAGCACTGCTTGTGGGCCAGTGAGGAGGAGTGTTTACCAAGGCGTGACAAGCTAACCCTGTAAACTCACCACCCCCACCTCTACGATCTCGCCCTGACGCCCCCCCGCGATCACCCCCCCACCCCACCCCCCCCCAAATCCGGCGATCTGTCCGACTCCCCATCTCCACTTTTTCCTCCCGACATCCCCGCAATCACTGACCACCCCACCACCCCCATGATGTCTCTGCTTCCCCCTCCCCCATAACGCGGGAATAAAAATTCAAACACATCCTTCCGTTTCCCACATTACAACAGTGACTACACTCCAAAAAGTATTTCATTGGCTGAAAAGCGCTTTGAGACGTCCGGTGGTCATGAAAGGCGCTATATAAATGCAAGTCTTTCTTTCTTTCTTCTTTCCAGGTTCACCCAACTATAACTCCTCCTCCCTAATCCAAGATTGTGCCTCAGTAAATATCGGGGGCATTGTATCTGATCTCTAGGAGAGCACAAGGGTTGCATAGATATGTCATCAGGCATTGGTGGACCACTCAGGCCATCTTTGAGAAGTCAAACCTTTCTTCCTTCTTTAAAGACCTATGTTATAATTCATTTTCTCAGAATAAAAGCATCCTATGTAGGTCCTAGCAAGAGCTCATTAACATGCATAATTTTCTGTCAGGGTGGCATATCATTTACACATTAATGGAATAATATGCCTTCTTATTTCAGCACGCTATAGATTTGGTACAGTCAAATGTGTAGAGTCAATGATGCCTTGTACCTGGGGGAAACGAGCTGTCTCTCTGAAGTGTACATAGGTGGGTGTATGGCAAAACAGTGCTTCATTTACCTCTTTAATGCACTGATAACAACTCCTGAAATATTACCTACAGGTGTCAGGAAGAACCCTGGAGAATAAAACTTGAGGAGAGGTGGCCTTTAACATTGTAATGCAATGTGGATACCTAACTGTCCCAGAAGTCATCACAGACTGGATGACACACTAGTCACAGCCTCAGCCTCCTCATTCAGTACACCTCTATGGGGTTGTTGTGGTAGATATGCTGCCTGAGGTAATTTGCTTGAGCCATGCACCTCCTACACTCTCTGTTCCCGGACTGCCCTTGCTGAGCTGTCCAGCACCATGTAATAACCAAAGGCTGCTGCACCATTCTGTGGGGCTGAAAGGTCCACTGCAACAGTCCAGTCTGTCAGTGTTCTGTTCAAACTTTGAAATAGTGCCTTTCCTTCATAAAATAAACTCACAAATCTATGAATAATTCAATCTTCGTATTGATCCCACCCTAAGCAAAATACACAAACCCCTCTTGACTGCCCTTTAAGAATTTACCCAGTATTTTTGTTTTAAATGTGGTTTAACTTTCAAAAACACAATTTAGTATAGGAGCAAAACTGAAATAATGGCAAAGGCAGAAGAAAAATCTGTTGCTGTTTTCTAAAGATCTTACTCATTAACATATCACATAACAAAACAGAAAATAGATACCTGGATTTATACAGCACCTTATCATCTGTCAAAACATGTCAAAGCGCAACACACAATGAGTTACTTTTGTAGAGCAGTGACCGCAGACAATATAGCAGCCACTCTGCAACATTAAACACCCACAAACAACAATCAAATAAATGACCAGTTAATCTGTTTTTTCATGAGGGAGGAATATCAGCAAGGATACAGGGAGATCTCGCTGCTCTCTTTGAATGGTGCCAAGGGATCTTTAAAACATCCACCTGCCAACTGGAATAGGCAGGCAGACAGCATCATCTGAAGGACTATAGTGCAGGACTCAGTCCGTGCGGAGTTCCTCTCAGTACTACACCATAGTATCAGCCTAGATTAAGAACTCAAGTCCCGGTGTTGGGTTTCAACATAGAGTTCAGGGTTCTATCAACTGAGCCAAGATGACACATATCTAATGTTTTATTAAACTTTACCCATAGTGGAAAATATAGTCCTTAGTTAGTAAAATGGTGGAATTACATTCGCTGAAATTAAACACAGCATTCAAAAAAAATTTTAAAAAGGGAAGAATGTTAAATATTATCACAACTTTTCTTTCCCTTTTGCCTACCTCTTTGCTTTCATGCAGGTTTACCAACAAGCTGTCTGGAGTAGGTATGAAGATATCTGCAGAAGAAAGCCTTCATCAATTTGGGAAAAATACAAATTTTAACTTGCAAGTAAATAACTAGATTGGACCAACTAAATAAAAGAACTGCTAAAAACGCGTTTCTGCATGCTTACAATCTACACTTCTTTACCCAGAGAGTGGTGAGAATGTGGAACTCGCTACCACAGGGAGTAGTTGAGGCAAATAGTACAGATGCATTTTATAGTAATCTGGGATGTTATGATTAAGGTTATCCACCAGGTGGTGCTGTAGCCAATGCTGTTACTAAGGTCAGAGGTTTGCTTCCTGTATAGGTCAGCACAAGGTGGAATGCCAGGATGCTGATGCAGGCTGTCTGTAAATGTGTTTCCCAGTTGTTAATAAAGTACTCGTGTTAATTCTACGATATCGCCTCTTTGAGTCCTTGTTCCACTTAATGAATTTATCACATTTGGCAACGAGGCAACTTAAGGACCCTGCATAAAGAAGAAAAGTCTGCCGGGACGTTTAAACAACAAAATCACGAGCTAAAGTTAGCTACAAGCTGGAAGAGAGCATGGCTGCCACGGTAGGAACGGTTTCCGCTTTTGATATTCAAGCACAAACCTGGGAAGAATACTGTGAAGTGTTGGGTTATTTTTTCGAAGCAAATGAAATAAATGATGCCGGAAAAAGGAAAGCCATTCTGCTTAGTTCAGTGGGAAGCCAAACCTACAGTTTCATGAAAAATCTGCTCAGTCCTGAAAAGCCTGGAGACAAATCATTTGTTGAATTAGTGGCTTTGCTAAAAGAACATTTCAACCCTAAGCCTAGTGAGATTGTACAGCGGTTCAAGTTTAATTCAAGGAACAGGAAAGAGGAAGAGAGCGTAATGGACTATGTAGCGGTGTTGCGTAAATTAGCACAAGATTGCAATTATGGGAACAACCTGAAGGAAATGCTGCGCGATAGGCTGGTTTGCGGAATTATGGACAACCGAATGCAGCGTAGATTATTATCCGAGACTGGGCTTACTTATGAAAAAGCATTGGAACTTGCTCAAGCCATAGAGACAGCGAACAGAGATGTAAAAGAAATACAGGGTTCAGACAGGGCTAATGCTACGCAAGTTGCAGGTCAGGTTGTTGTGCACAAGTTGAACATGCGTCAGAAACCACAACGTGAGCATGTGAAGGCATGTTATAGATGCAAGGGCGATCACCTGGCGAGTGAATGCCGGTTTCTGGAGGAAAAGTGCTACAAGTGTGGGAAACAAGGACACATAAAACGAGCTTGCAGGGCGAAATCACCTGTGGAGGAATCCAAACCAAAAGGGGGAGGACAGCAAAACCAAGGGAGAGAAGTGAAAAAACATGGAGCACACCACATCAGCGGGGAAGCTGAGGAAGAAGAGGACATGTTCATAATGTATAGCATGTTAGAGAACATTCCAAAAGTGGCTCCTATCACATTGCAACTGACAGTAAATGACTCTAAGGTGAACTTTGAAGCGGATACAGGGTGCGGCGTGACCATAATGAACAAGGCAGAGTACTCAAAATTGTGGAACCGTGCAAAAGTTCCAGAGTTAAAGCCTTGCTCCCTGCATCTTAAAACATATACAGGTGAACGAGTAGTGACATTAGGTACAGCTAAGGTAACTGTGCAACACAGGGACACAGTGGAACAGCTATCTGTCGTTATAGTATCGGGTACCGGACCAAACCTGTTAGATCGGGGCTGGATAAAAGAACTTAAATTAGACTGGGGAGCAGTACATCAAAAAGATGCGAGCAAACAGTTGACTTTGCAAGAAGTGTTGAGTGAACATGAGAGTGTGTTCAAGGAGGAACCTGGCACATTTAATGGCCCCCCAGCTAAGATTTATGTAGACAAGGGGGCACCGCCAAGGTTTTTTAAACAACGACCTGTGCCTTATGCCATGAAGCCAAAGGTAGAGGCTGAGCTTGACCGTCTATTGAGAGAGAACATACTGGAGCCAGTGAAATGTTCGGAATGGGCAGCTCCCATAGTACCTGTGTTAAAACCGGACAATTCGGTAAGACTCTGTGGAGACTATAAATTGACTGTCAATCGGGTGTCCAAACTAGAGCAGTATCCTATTCCCAAAAGAGGATCTCTTTGCAAACCTGGCTGGAGGAAAGAAATTCACAAAGTTGGATGAGAGTCATGCCTACTTGCAGATTACACTGGATGACGAATCAAAGAAGTATGTCACCATAAATACATACAAGGGCTCGTTTACATATAACCGCTTACCGTTTGGTGTCTCAGCTAGTCCAGCTATCTTCCAGAGGACAATCGAAGGTGTACTGCAAGGGATTTCACATGTTTCCATCTATCTGGATGACATTCTGGTGACGGGAAGAACCGACCAGGAGCATCTGAGCACTCAGAGAGGTACTAGAGAGATTGGAGAGGGCAGGGTTCTGGCTCAAGAGGAGTAAGTGCACTTTCCTGGGGAATGAGGCAGTGTTCGTGAGACACAGAGTGGACGCCACCAGGCTCCATCCACTCAAGGAGAAGGTACAAGCACTGCAGGACGCCCCTGCTCCTACCAATGTGGCGGAGTTAAAAGCTTACCTGGGACTGCTGAACTATTATAATAGGTTTTTACCAAACTTGTCAACTGTGTTAGCACCTCTTCACAAACTACTGCGCAAGGAGACACAGTGGCAGTGGGGAGAGGAGCAGGGGGTTTCATTTGAACAGTCCAAGAAACTGACGCTGTCGTCGGATGTGCTGGTTCACTACAATGCAGATAAAGACATCATTCTCTCTTGTGACGCTTCACCTTACGGGGTGGGGGCAGTTCTTTCACACTGCATGGAAGATGGAACTGAAAGACCAATAGGGTTTATGTCCTGAACTCTAACCAGTGGAAAAAAACTATTCCCAGTTAGACAAAGAGGGGTTAGCAGTAATGTTTGGGTTGCAGAGGTTCCACAAGTACATATATGGCAGGAAGTTCACCATATGCACCGATCATAAACCTCTTCTCTCTCTTTTCAGCGAAATGAAAGCAGTTCCACAGATGGTGTCACCCCGGATCCAGAGGTGGGCAGTGACATTGAGGGCATATGAGTATGTCATCGTCTACAAGGTGGGCAAGTACCATGGGAACGCAAATGCCTTGAGCTGTCTTCCACTGCCAGGCACACCTATCCGTCCAGCTCCAGAGGACAGAGTTATGATGTTGGAGGACACTGACACGGCACTTGTGACTGCAGAGCAAGTAAGAACATGGACAGGTAAAGATCCAGTACTGTCTAGAGTTCGAGAATATGTGGTGAGGGGATGGCCACAGCATCCGGAAGGGGCTGACTTCACACCCTACAGTGTCAGGAAAACAGAGCTGAGTGTGCAGGATGGTTGCGTGTTGTGGGGAGCACGAGTGATTATTCCACGGCCAGCACGACAGTCTATCCTAGAGCAACTACATCAGTGTCATCCTGGGGTCTCGCGTATGAAAGCCTTGGCTAGGAGTTACTTGTGGTGGCCAAAGCTAGATGAGGAGATAGAAAATCTAGTCAAGACATGCAGCACTTGTCAGGAACACCGGAAGGCACCAGCAGCGGTTCCTCTCCACCCTTGGGAGTGGCCGGATAAACCATGGAGAAGATTGCACTTAGATTATGCGGGTCCATTCATGGGGAAGATGTTCCTCATAATCATTGATGCACATTCCAAATGGATGGATGTTTATCCTGTAAATTCTGCTTCCGCCACTACTACTATAGACTGCCTGTGTCGGAGCTTCAGTAATCAAGGGCTACCGGAGATCGTGGTGAGTGACAATGCCACTTGTTTTGTGAGTACAGAGACAAAAGAGTTCTTGAGGAAAAAATGGCATAGTGCAGGTGACCTCGGCTCCATATCATCCGTCCTCAAATGGACTTGCGGAGAGAGCCGTACAAACATTTAAGGAGATGATGAAAAAAAGTGCAGAAGGGAATTTAGCAGCCAAAGTGTCACGGGTTCTGTTCAGCTACAGAATAACACCTCAATCCACCACAGGACTCTCTCCGGCTGAGATGTTATTAGGTCGTAGACTATGCTCCACTCTCGACTTTGTCCACCCAGACCTAAAAAGGAAAATGGAAAACAGACAAAACAAACAAAAAGAGAACCATGACAAAAGAACAAAGAGCCGAACTTTTGGAGAAGGAGATGCGATCCTTACCAGGAATTTCAGTTATGGACCAAAGTGGATTCCTGGCTTCATAGACTCAATGACAGGTCCAGTATCATACAAGGTCATGTTGGGAGATGGTAGGGTAGTACGCAGACATGTATATCAGATACTTCCCAGACAAGGGGAAATTGAAATGAAGGTTCCAGATGCAATGACTGAAGACAGGGTTGCCCCCAGTTATCCAAGTGCATCTGTGGTGCCACCACCAGGGACAGAGATAATTCCACAGGAACCTATCGGTCAAGAGGAAACCATCGTTGCAGAGTCAGATACTCTGAGCACTGCTCAGGAGCAGCTGGTGGCTTCACCACAAACAAGCAGGGACTTTACTGTTAGACGTTCACAAAGGTCTCGCAAGCCACCAGAGAGATTGATACTGAACTGTTAGATTTGTCAAGTATGGAACATGATGAATGGAGACTCCTTATGTGACCCTCAGGAATGGTTGTTTGTTAAGAAATTCATACTGAAATCTTAAGGGGGGAGGGATATAGTAATCTGGGATGTTATGATTAAGGTTATCCACCAGGTGGTGCTGTAGCCAATGCTGCTACTAAGGTCAGAGGTTTGCTTCCTGTTAAGGTCAGAGGTTTGCTTCCTGTATAGGTCAGCACAAGGTGGAATGCCAGGATGCTGATTGATGCAGGCTGTCTGTAAACATGTTTCCCAGTTGTTAATAAAGTACTCGTGTTAATTCTACGATATCGCCTCTGAGTCCTTGTTCCACTTAATGGATTTATCACACATTTAAGGGGAGGCTAGATAAGCATATGAGGGAGAAGGGAAAGAGGGTTATGCTGATAGAGTTAGATGAGGAAAGACAGTAAGAGGCTCAAGTGGAGCACAAACGCAGACATGGACTGGTTGGGCCGAATGGCCTATTTCTGTGCTGTATATCCTGTAATCCTATGTACACCAAAGTTTGCTATCTGGGCTGCATTACCCATGGTAGCAGACATGAGACTTGGGTGCAGCACTTCCATGGTTCAACAGTCCCTCTGTTAACAGAGTTAAGTAAGTACCTCCTACAGTCAACTGAATGAAATATGGGAGGCTGGCCAGGAGAGCATTTTCATAATCAAGTCAGGAGGTAAAAAGGAAACAGATGAGTGTTTCAGAAGATGGGCTGAGGTAGGGATGGAGGTGTGCAAGGTTACAGAGGTGGAAGTAGGCAGTTTTGTAATGCAGAGGATATGCAGGGACAACAGTTCAGCACAGGGTCAAATAGTACGCCGAGGATACCAAGTCTGGTTCAGCCCAAGACAACAGCCGGGGAGGAAGATGTAATCAGTGGCAAGGGTACGGAGTTTGTGGTGGGAGATAAAGGCAATGGCTTCAGGCTACCCAATGTTTAACTGATGGAAATTGCTGCTCATCCATGACTGGATGTTGGAAAAGCAGTCTGACAATACAGGGGCAGTGGAGGACTTGAGAGAGGTGGTGAAGTAAGCTGGGCGTGGAAGCTGACCCCATGTCTGCAGATGATGTCACCAAGGGCCAGCATGTAGATGAAGAGGAGGAGGGGGCCAAGCATTGATCCTCAGGGGAGCTCCAGAGATAAGTGCGGAGGTGAGAAGAGAAGCCTCCTCCCTCATTTTCCTAAACTTACAACTGTTGCAATTCAAGCTCCAGCTTGAAGATGCTGGTCATAAGGGCCAGTGGGAGTCCTGGGGGCAGGCCAAAGAATAAGCAGACAAATTAGGAATCTATTTATTGATATAAATCCTCTCTCTCTCCCCCCCTCGTTTATGTGGGGTAACGCCATCAAATATCCCAAATCTACAACTGACACTTTCAGCAATGGTGGCTGGCTTGCAGCCCCGGGGGAATTTTGCTGTACAGTTGGACCTGAGCAAGTCCTTCACACTTATAAACAGCACAACCATTGACCCCGTTATTTCCCATTTCCTGTTTCCCCCTGAATATTTCATAAACAAACACTTCATTCCTTCGTTAACCAGGAAAAGCGAGGGACAGAAATATCACTCACATGGATGATTAGTGATTTTGGACAGATTATTTCAACCAATAGCATTTGAAAGTACTGTACTGGTAAAATTACTGGCATAGGAAACCCTGATGGCAGTGAGAACAATGAACAGATTACTTTCACTTAGTTTTGTAAGACTTTTTGCACAGAGGCTTACCTTAAAGACAATAGCGTCATTACAACAGACTGCTAGAATCCTAACTCCTCTCTGCCATCCCTCACATGGGAATTCTGTAATTCTTGTGTCAAATGTGGCTGTGCATAAAAGTTAGGGGTTCTTCAATATACAGGTTTCTGGTAGGTTTGGCTGCAAGAGTCAGAATGTCCAAAAACCACAGCTTCCTGGGTCAATAGAGGATCACGAGAATGATTCTTGCTTCTTTCTGTACAAAGGACTGATGGGCCTGAATTTGCAGTCGGCGGCCAAGCCGTCTTCACAAGTAAATCCGCACCTACCTCGTGCGATTCCCCTCTGCGAGAACTTCCTTTAAAACGTTGCAGAGTTCCGCACAGCGAACCCCCCATGGAGCCCAGGAGTGCACCGTTGTGCGTATGCGAACCTGGGATCACGTGGGGTGGTGGTTATTTCACTTCCTGATTCTTAGTCTATAAGCTATTCAGTCGAGTCTTGCCAGCTTTAATGGTCGAACGCGCAGTAAATCTCGCATTTCTTACAGCTTCTATCTTCATTGAAACTTGCATCTAAGTTCCATATTATTGCCAATCCTATACTCTGTGAAATTCTGAGTAAACTCAACAGGAATACCAGGGAGCTTTCTTTGTCTCTCTTTTATACAGATTAATATCGATTTCAGTTTCTATTTAATTCACCATGACTCCGAAAAAAATTATATGGTTAATCTCAAATTTTATCTAAATTATCCCGTTACAAACTACCTGACATTTTTCTCTTTCCCCTCCAACCGAACGTACGTAACTGCTTAATAATAATTTTCACACGGAATCAAAAAGCTCTTCAAAAACTTTTTTTGAGGCAAGTTCCTCTCTGCTTAGCTTTAGCTAGCAGCTGACTCTGATGGTAGAAATAAACCAGCAACATGTCTTCATTTGATCTACATGGTACCTATTAATTGTGTTGTGTGTTAGAACTTCATTCCCAATAAAAACCTTTCTGCTGGTCCCCTTACGCTGTGCAACGGGCTTCCTGCGCCTGCTTGCACAAGACTTCAAAGTGTAATTACTTTGGAGTAGGGGGGCAATTGGCCCAACTTTTTGCCAGCACGTTGATTTTTATCAGGAGGTGAAAGATGCAGAAAACCTCAATGTATTCGTAACTTGACAGAGCATGAGCGCATGCGGAAATTCCGAACTTGTGGTCAGTTTCAAAGGCGGTATGACGGTGAATGCTGACAGTTCACTGTCATGCCGACTGCAAATTCAGGCCGATCTGTGACAGGAAATAGAGAAACGGGCATGCAGTAACTGTCCTTGCCTGGGGACTGACTGACAGACAGTGCAGGGCCATTGCCCTCGAGTGCTGAAATTTAGGGAAGAGCTCTGGTAGTCTCTCATTCTGGAGCATGGCGATACTGTCTACTTCAGATGATCTTATTTGATGAAAATAGCACTTCCCACCTTGATATAGGGTCCATTATGTGGGCTGGACCTTTCTCCCACTGAGGATAACACCAACATCATTGTATGTCCCTTCTAGGTACTGGGCTGCTAAAACCAGTGATTTTGATTTGCACCAGTGTCGCTTCTTTGATGAGGTTGGGCGCTTATTTTGTCTAAAGATATGCTTTCATACAGTAGTTTTAATTGTGCACGATTTTAGTATTCTACTGAAACTTCAATCCAAAGTTGCCCTGAACTCGAGCAGTTCTACTGAACACATTTACTGGCAAAACTGGCATTTGAACATGGAGCAATACAACACAAGCACCAACAGGTATGCTAAAATCAACATAACTTTATGAAGTAGGTTTTTGGCAGATCCACTGAGTTGAGTTTGAAAATTTGTGCAAATATTAGTCAAATAATGAAGTTAATTTTACATTTTGGGAAATATGTATAATGAAAGACCAATTAATTGTAGGATACAGGCCAAGATGGTTTTGATTTATTAATTTATAGTGCAATCATATTGATTTTTCCTAGCTAGCTGCATCATTATTCAACAAAATTGCACTTAAGTTTGTGGTTGTACAGAAATCAAATTTTGTTTCAGATGCACAACCTATACTTATTTCAATGACAAAAGTGGATATAAAATGAATCTAATATTCCACTCCTCTGAACAGCTTACTGCCACAACATAACATAAAAAATGAACCACAAAGTGATTACAATTGCAAGACTCGTTTTTAGCTTGTACCTTCAATATCTGACACAATCAACATTTGAGGCTGCGACAACCCTTCCTGCAAGTTGAAGAAGTGAACTGTGCTGTCAAATGTAATAAATCCTATTCTGGTCCTTGAATCCCCAGGTAACCTTAAAGATAGCACACATAACATTGGTCATAACCTCAAAAATAAGCAGCATAAATTTCTGTAACACCAATAAGTCACAAACCGCTAAAATGAAAAGAAAAGAAAAAGACATGCATTTATCTAGCGCTTAGAACGACCACTGGACGTCCTAAAGTGCTTTACAGCCAATGAAGTACTTTTGAAGTGTAGTCACTGTTGTAATGTAGGAAGCGCGGCAGCCAATTTGCGTTCAGCAAACCCCCACAAACAACAATGTGATAATGACCAGATGATCTGTTTTAGTGATGACGATTGAGGGATAAATATTGGCTAGGACACCGGGGATAACTTCCCTGCTCTTCTTCGAAATAATGCCACAGGATCTTTTACGTCTAACTGAGAGGGCAGACGGGGCCTCGGTGTAATGTTAATATCCAAAAGACGGCACCTCCAGCAGTGCAGCACTCCTTCAGTACTGCACTGGAGTGTCAGCCCTAGATTTTTGTGCTCAAGTCTCTGGAATGGGACTTGAACCTACAACCTTCTGACTCAGAGGCAAGAGTGCTACCCACTGAGCCACAGCTGACACTTAATATTACAATATATTATCAGATCTCTTCTTGGGCTTAAATCTACTATTATGGGTTACGTAAAGACTAGACAAGAATTAATGTTAGGAAATTAGTTTCATTCAAAAAAGCTTTAAAATGCATTTTAAGGCAAACAGGTAATAACATTTGCTACAAAGTTTTGAAGTGTTGTATGTCAATTGGAGTTTTTATGACTCCATACTTAAAACATTTCTTTGAATTATAACTGTACAAAATGCACTCACATTGTGACTTCAAGTTTCACAACTGCAATTCAAATTATCTGGGAACAAATTGTGAAATGACTATCTGCTTAAATGTTCCATGTATTCACACATGCACAATCCATTTTAAAAATGCACTCTTACTTGTCAAAGTTTTCTAACAATGACTGACAACAAATGTTCAGGTATCCTGATTCCACTGCATTATGGGAAACATCAAAAACAAAGAGGTAGACAGCAGGTTGAGGAGGTCGCAACTGCAAAGAAAACATTGTGGACATTGAAAGATATGTGCTGCAAACAATTAGAACTTCAGACTACAGAGTTACTATTTTATTGAAACACTAAATATTTAAGTCTATTTTAAAACCTTTTAAACTTGATTGCAATGCTGTGCCGTATGCAAACAGCACACTTTTACCAATACAGTATATGCATGACAATATCTGTTAATTTGGTTCTCTAGAATGCAGAATTTTACCATATAATCTGAAGAAGCAATGAACTCCACAGTTGCAGTTTGAACCTCTGGTCGTTTGTGTGGTTCACCATAGGAGCGTGTCAAAGGATTATACATAAATTCTTCAGGTACTGCAATTTAAAGTAAAGTGAAAGATTTTGTTTAATTTGTAAAATTACAGTACACTTAGTTATTATAATTTATGTAAGTAGTTTCCCAAATGCTAATGCCCCCTCTTTGGTAAACAGGCAAACGATACTTTACTCTGCATATGTACTGGGAGACTTAAAATGTAATCCAAGAATGACACCAAAACAAAATACAAAGAGCAACAGACACCATTCGAAGATCTGGAGCAGCTAAAATGCCCTGATGTAGGGAAGTGGACTGAATGAGTTATTCAACCCAGACAGGACAAGCCCTAGAAATATAACAAAAAGTCAAGGATGAGAAAAAGCCACTTTCCTCACCAAAGCTCATCCTTCTAATACCCTAACACACTCATTAGAGCATCTAGCCTCTTTCTGAATGTCCTTAATGGTTTGACTATTACCCTGTCTGGTAGGTTGTTCTAAAGATTTATTATTTTATAAAATTGTTACTCCTAATATCAGTTTTAGTACTTTTCACTAAATAAATAGATATCCTCCAGTCCGGTTTTCCTGGCTTACTTTGAAGTAATATTTATAGCATACCCTATCTATATCATTTAATATTTTGTGCTTCTCAATCATAACCATCAACCTTTTTTCTGGGTATCAAATCTTCACCTGCTTTATATATTGAATCAACCTTCTTGCTCCTCTCTCTGTCCTCTTCAATGCTTATATATTATTTCTATCTATGTAGTGACCAGAATTGAAAAGAAAAATCAGATCTGACCAATGCACTGTGAAATCGTGACATAACTACCCTGATATACAGTGCAAGAATACTGCCAGTGATTTTGATTAAAGGTCGAATCTATCTGCAAGCCCCATGAGTTCAACTGCATAATTGAAAAATAATTTACACCCACGAAGGCATAATTTATATATGGTGCAGGAAGGAAAACATCTCTAGGTGAATGATAGTCATCAAATATTATCCCCCCAGCAAATTCTCCTGGTGGTAATGGTTATGTTTTGGGGTCTTTCTTACCCTCCTTACTCTAAACTACTTAAGATACTTTTATTTTTCCTGTTGTGTTAAGTATTAAGGCAACCATTTGCAAAGAACTTCTCTTGTATGTCTTACCATTATGGGAGTCTGTACTAATCTATACTATTTGTTGGATGCTTCAAACTGAGTTTTTTCTCTCGGGCATTTCAAATTAAACAATTCTTCTGAGATTTTTCAAATCGATTCCAGATTTAAACAGAATAGCTCCTCAAGTTGCCCAGTAAAGAATTACAAGGACTCTCTGGATTTTGAAGTTGTGAATTATGAAACTGCCATAGAATTTACAGCACAGAAACAGGCCATTCGGCCCAACTGGTCCATGCCAGTGTTTATGCTCCACACGAGCCTCCTCCCACCCGTCATCTAACCCAATCAGAATATCCTTCTATTCCTTTTTCCTCATATACTTATCTAGTTTCCACTTAAATGCATCTGTGCTACGCAGCAAGCTCCATATTCTAACCACTCTCTAGGTAAAAAAGTTTCTCCTGAATTCCTTATTGGATTTATTAATGACTATCTTATATTTATTAGCCCTATTTTTGGACTCCCTCACAAGTAGAAACATCTTCTCTGTGTCTACCCTATCAAAACTCTTCATAATTTTAAAGACCTCCATTAGGTCACCCCTCAGCCTTCTTTTTTATAGAGAAAAGAGCCCCAATCTGTTCAGTCTTTCCTGATACTTATAACCTCTCAGTTCTAGTATCATCCTTGTGAATCTTTTCTGCACCTTCTCCACTGCCTCGATATCTTTTTTGTAATATGGAGACCAGAACTGTACACAGTACAATGTGGTCTAACCAAGGTTCTATACAAGTTTAACACAACCTCTCTGCTTTTCAATTATAATCCTCTAGAAATGAACTCGAGTGCTTTGTTTGCATTTTTCATGGCCTTGTTAACCTGCATTTCCCGGGCCTCGGGAAACTCAACAGCTAAAGGGAGGCAAGGACTGCTGCATAGAACAGGCAAGTGCTTTTCCAGCACTGCTTGTGGGCCAGGAGTATGAGGAGCAGGAGTTTTTTTTTTTTTTAAATTCGCTTATGGGATGTGGGCGTCGCTGGCAAGGGCAGCATTTACTGCCCATCCCTAGTTGCCCTTGAGAAGGTGGTGGTGAACCGCCTTCTTGAACCGCTGCAGTCCGTGTGGTGAAGGTACTCCCACAGTGCTGTTAGGTAGGGAGTTCCAGGATTTTGACTCAGCGACGATGAAGGATCAGCGATATACTTCTAAGTCAGGATGGTGTGTGACTTGAAGGGTTCCCATGCGCCTGCTGCCTTTGTCCTTCTAGGTGGAAGAGGTCGCGGGTTTGGAAGGTGCTGCCGAAGAAGCCTTGGCGAGTTGCTGCAGTGCATCTTGTAGATGGTACACACTGCTTGTGGGGGCTGCGAGGAGTGCTTCCTCCCAGTCCCCCAAGCAAACCTGTTTCCCACTCCAGGCGATCAGATCTCCCCCCACCCCCGCAATCACCGACCCCGTCTTTCCCTCCCATCTCTTCCCGACACCCCCATCTCTGCCCCTGATCTCTCTCCAACCCCCTGCGATCACCCCCAACCCTCCAAACCAGGTTGTACCCAC
Organism: Somniosus microcephalus; assembly: GCF_052327205.1. Lineage (NCBI taxonomy): Eukaryota > Metazoa > Chordata > Chondrichthyes > Squaliformes > Somniosidae > Somniosus > Somniosus microcephalus. The sequence goes on from NC_140988.1 coordinate 107,851,868, forward strand.
CCGCACCCCCTCGCGATCTCTATCCCGAGCAGCAGGAAACCTACCTGCTCCTTGGCTGCGGCCTCTTCTGCAGTGTTCCCCACCCTACAGGGAGCCAAGCCTGTCAATCAGGTTGGCTTCGGGGTGGGGAACCAGTTTAAAAAAAAAAATTGCATGCCATGGAGTTAAACTCCATGGCATTCGGGGAAACCCGGACTTCCGGGTGACCAGAACTCCTCCCTCCCACTTGGAAATCCCACCCCATCTTATTAGTTTAAAGTCTGATCCACAGCCCTATTTATCCTTTCTGCTAGGACTCTGGTCGCATTCCGATTCAGGTGGAGCCAGTCCCAGTGGTATAGCTCCTTCCTGTCCCAGTACTGGTGCCAGTGTCCCATGAAATGGAACTCCTCTTTCCTCAACACTCTTTCAGCCATGCATTCTCTTCTCTGATCTGCCAATTACCATGTTGCCCGGCTAGATTACCACCTCTGAGGTCCTGCTTTTCAATTTAATTCCTAGCTTCTGACACTCCCTTACCAGGACCTCCTGCTAAAATAAACTCACTTGTAACGTTGTGTCAAGAATTTGAAATGCAGTTGATTTTTAAAAAAAACTTGCGTACTATGACTGGAGGTAAAGGATCACACACCAAACCAAAACCAGGCAGGCAAATAGACTCCATTTTTGTCAGTTACTCCTTTTGTGGCATGTAGAGGATGTGGAATGAAAATGCCACTAATGTTCTCAATGTCTCCCTCAAGTAGTTTAACAGTCCTAAAAACCTTAATTGTAAAACTGAACCTTATCTTCTCAGGCACAACGACTTAGATTTTTCATATGTTAAGATGACCCCGAATGACACCAAACCATTTGCTAACTTACCATCATTGACTCGATAACACAGATTGCATTTCCACCTCCTTTGATCAAGGAAGGATACAAATGGGTTAATGTAAGTTCTGCAGGATCGGCATCTGACAATGGTGCTGGACGTAATCACAGGCAAATGCTAAATCATCAATGAAATCAATCATTAGTATTGAGCAAATATTCTAGCTTTTTCGTCAATAAAACGCAAATTTTGCTAACAACTGAAATGGAAACAGAAAGGTGCAATTCCACATGTTAGACAAGGCTAATAAAATATTAACAGTTGTTAAAATATCTCTAGAGGGATTCTATGTGAAGAAATTCATGCACAAGCAGGTTTGGTTGCTCACTTGTCTGTTGAACCCATTAGGCACAATATTCCTCTCAGTGGGTGGCAGTGGTTTTACCAACAATTTTAATGCTGATTTATCAAATTATGCAAAGCCCTAATTCGTCCCTTTGGTAGAAGTAAACCAATAAAAAATTATAATATTCACTGAATGGATTTCAAACACTGCAGCAACTGTTTTCCTTACTTATCACCTGAATATTAAGAAGCAGTGGCTAAAAAGCTTCAGAGAACCTGCAAATGTGGGTGGTGGAGGTGTAGCATGTTCCAGATTACTTAGACAATGTCTACCCTGAAAAGCATTAAAAAAAAAAGCAAAATGACTGCTTGAACTTTTGCTTTGGGATGCCACTTCTGCATTACATTCTGGCTCTCCAAGTAAGGAAAATTTAGATTAGTGCTACAGGAGGCAGAACTGCCCTATCTACCTGAAGACAAACAAAAACAATATACAGCAGTTAAAGAGTCACACTTACGCTAAGAGGGATTGTAAAGCTCCACCTCCTTTAATGCTGAGTGGAGGATTAAAAAGGACAGAGAAAATCCGAGGAAAAACTTTAAATAAATGCTAGCAGTCGAATTTAAATTTCAGTCATTGGGCAGAACAAATAACCATAAAAATGCAGAAAAAATGTAAGACTGGTGACAGAAAGTGCATTACACAGAAACACTACGGTTACATAACGAGATGGGTGCATTACGTTTCTGCCTTGCACGATGAGCTCCTGTCACCATTCGGGCAGTGTTTCCAGCCAGTAAAACGGCTGTAAAAATTCAGAAAGTATTATTTATCTGTAATAGAAAAGAGAAAGGGAGCTTCTTGCTGGCTTCACCTCCAGTGGTAGGGACACTAAGAAAATAGGTCATCTTAGCCAGTGGGTCAGGAGTTCTACCATCCACCCCCTTTTTCACTAACCTGGCAAGCAGTAGCTCACTGCTCCCACTATTACATAAATGAAGGTAAAAGTCTAAATTCAATGTAGGCTTGTGTAATATCGCTTTTCATGCAAATGTTTAAGCAGATGCTGACATTTTCCTTACAGGCACTTTTCCAAAGTCATTTCGTAATTTCCATTCTTCTACTTTCTAACATTCGTGTACGTTGTGGAATGAAGGTCAGTATGGCCTGTTGGCAACCCTGGCCACAGTAAGAGGCAATATGGGTTGAAGAGGTCATTACTAGCAGCAGTTCTGTATTGAAGATTTTGAGTACCAATATGGACTTACAGTTGCGTCAAGAGAGATAGTATGGGGTGAAGAGCACCATTATACACACAAATAAAAAAGTTGATTACCGTCAAGTCTCTGAAGGGATGGAGTAATAATCCAAGAGGAAGTTTTGCTTTGTTCAGCAAAGCCTGGGTTTGAGGGATATTCATTAGAGTGCACCGGAATAAGCTGAGATAAGAGGAACAGCATCAAAATAATCAAATCAGGCACTACCCCATTATAGAGCAAATCCTAGGGTAAAATATTTTACTCGTTTTTTCTACTCAATATGCTGCTTCTAGTGATTACTTTTTTTTTTTAGTATTGCATATGCTATGCAAACAGGGTAGGTATATTTACTCTATATGCTCAACACATGCCAGTAATTGAGGGGGTAGAATTGGGTATGGGGTAAATACACCCATTTGGCAAATTTTACATCAGCCATTTCGCATTGGCTACACATAAAGGTTCAGCATTAGAGAAAGCTTAAAATTGCACCGTCATATACTTTCTTTGTGCTCAAGGTGAGGAATGTTAGTGCAGTAGAATGGAACACTTTCCACTGAGCTGCTTGTGTCAGCATTAGTACAATTAGATACAGCATAAAGATCCTTCTCTTCTGCGGCAACCTCAGCAGCACACTTCTGAATGCACCAGTGCAACATTTTTCATTCACCTTGGTAGCTTCCCTGTGCTCTTGTTGAGTTTGCCAATTAAGTAGAGTTACATGTTATGGTACATATCGAGAGCTGAGTCAAAGCTGCCCAGACTCATTTCTTGTAGGGCCTTTAAAAAGCCAGCAGGTATGAAAGATACATTAAACAACAACAACTTGCATTTATATAGCACCTTTAACGGCGCTTCACAGGAGCGTTATAAAACTAAATTTGACACCGAGCCACATAAGGAGATATTAGGGCAAAGAGGTAGGTTTTAAGGAGTGTCTTAAAGGAGGAAAGAGAGGTAGAGGGAGGGAATTCCAGAGCTGAGGGCCTTGGCGGCTAAAAGGCACAGAGCAACTGAAATCAGGGATGCTCAAGAGGCCTGAATTAGAGGAGCGCAGATATCTTGGGAGAGTTGTGCGACTGGAGGAAAGTTCAGAGAGAGAGGGGCGAGGCCATGGAGGGATTTGAAAACAAGGATGAGAATTTTGAAGTCAGGGCGTTGCTTAACCGGGAGCCAATGTACGTCAGCGAGCACAGGGGTGATGGATGAAAGGGACATGGTGCGGGTTAGGACACAGGCAACAGAGTTTTGGACAACCACAAGTTTATGGAGGGTAGAACATGGAAGGCCATCCAGGAGTGCGCTGGAATAGTCAAGTCTAGCGATAACAAAGGCATGGATGAGGGTTTCAGTAGCAGATGAGCTGAGGTGGGGTGGAGTTGGGTGATGTTACGGAGGTGGAAATAGGCGGTCTTAGTGATGGCGTGGATATGTGGTCAGAAGCTCATCTCGGGGTCAAATATGACACCAAGATTCCGAACAGTCTTGGTCACCCTCAGACAGTTGCCAGGGAGAGGGATAGAGTTGGTGGCTAGGGAACAAAGTTTGTGGTGGGGACCGAAGACAATGGCTTTGGTCTTCCCAATATCTAGTTGGAGGAAATTTCTGCTTATCGAGTAGCGAATGTCGGACAAGCAGTCTGACAATTTTGATTCAATGGAGGGGTCGAGAGGGGTGGTGGCAAGGTAGAGCTGGTATCGTCAGCGTACATACATGGAAACTGACGCTGTGTTTTCGGATGATGTTGCCGAGGGGCAGCATGTACATGAGAAATAGGAGGGGGCCAGGGACAGATCCTCACAGGACCCCAGAGGTAATTGCGTGGGAGCGGGAAGAGTAGTCGTTGCAGGTAATTCACTGGCTACGATTAGATAGATAAGAATGGAACCAGGCAAGTGCCCAAAGGTCTTTGCAGATCTCAGAAATCTTGTACGCCAAAAGTAATCCATTTGTTTGTAGTAATCATTTAATCCTTAAGCAGCAAACCTAAGGATTGGGAACAGTTTAGGATTCAACAAAGGAGGACAAAGGGATTAATTAAGAAAGGGAAAATAGAATGCGAGTAAGCTTGCAGGGAACACAAAAACTGACTGTAAAAGCTTTTATAGATATGTGAAGAGAAAAAGATTGGTGAAGTCAAGCGTAGGTCCCTTGCAGTCAGAATCAGAGGAATGTATAATGGGGAACAAAGAATTGGCAGACCAACTAAATACATACTTTGGTTCTGTCTTCACAAAGGAGGACACAAATAACCTCCCAGAGATGTCGGGGAACATAGGGTCTAATGAGAGGGAGGAACTGAATGAAATCAGTATTTGTAGGGAAAAGGTGTTAGGGAAATTGACAGGATTGAAGGCTGATAAATCCCCAGGGCCTGATAATCTACATCCTAGGGTACTTAAGGAAGTGGCCCTAGAAACAGTAGATGCATTGCTGGTCATCTTCCAAAATTCTATAGACTCTGGAACAGTTCCCATGGATTGGAGGATAGTTAATGTAACCTCACTATTTAAAAAAGGTGGTAGAGAGAAAACGGGGAATTATAGACTGGTAAGTCTGACATCGGTAGTGGGGAAAATGCTAGAGTCCATTATAAAAGATGTAATAGCAGTGCACTTGGAAAACAGTGACAGGATCGGACAAAGTCAACATGGATTTACAAAAGGTAAATCATGCTTGACTAATCTACTGGAATTTTGAGAGGATGTAACTGGTAGAATAGATAAGGGAGAACCAGTGGATGTGGTGCATTTGGATTTTCAGAAGGCTTTCGATAAGGTCCCGCATAAGAGATTAGCGTGCAAAGTTAAAGCACATGGGATTGGGGGTAAGGTACTGTCTTGGATAGAGAACTGGTTGGCAGACAGGAAGCAAAGAGTTGGAATAAACGGGTCCTTTTCCGAGTGGCATGCAGTGACTAGTGGGGTATCGCAGGGATCGGTGCTAGGACCCCAGCTATTCACAATATATATTAATGATCTAGCCGAGGGAACTAGATGTAATATCTCCAAGTTTGCAGACGACACAAAGCTGGGTGGGCTTGTGTGCTGTGAGGAGGATGCAGAGAAACTCCAGTACGATTTGGACAGGTTGGGTGATTATACTGCATTTGCCATGCATCTGCCCAATGTGGATAAATGCGAGGTTATCCACTTCAGTGGCAAAAACAGGAAGACAGATTATTATCTGAACGGCAATAGGTTGGGAAAAGGGGAAGTGCAACGAGACCTGGGTGTCCTTGTGCACCAGTCGCTGAAGGCAAGCATGCAGGTACAGCAGGTGGTTACGAAGGCCAATGGTATGTTGGCCTTCGTAGCGAGAGGATTCGAGTACAGGAGCAAGGATGTCTTGCTGCAGTTGTACAGGGCCTTGGTGAGACCACATCTGGAGTATTGTGTGCAGTTCTGGTCACCTTATCGGAGGAAAGATGCTCTTGCCATGGAGCGAGTGCAGCGAAGATTCACCAGACTGATACCTGGGATGGCAGGAATGACGTATGAGGAGAGATTGGGCCGATTAGGCTTATATTCGCTAGAGTTTAGAAGAATGAGAGGGGTTCTCATTGAAACTTATAAAATTCTAACAGGACTAGACAGACTAGATGCAGGAAGGATGTTCCCGATGGCAGGGGAGTCCAGAACCAAGGGTCACTGTCTAAGGATAAGGAGTAAGCCATTTAGGACTGAGATGTGGAGGAATTTCTTCACCCAGAGAGTGGTGAACCTGTGGAATTCTCTGCCACACAGGGCAATTGAAGTCAATTCATTTAATATATTCAAGAAGGTGTTGGATATATTTCTTGAGGCTAAAGGGATCAAGGGATATGGGAAGTAAGCAGGGACAGAAATTGGATGATCAGCCATGATCTCATTAAATGGCGGAGCGGGCTCGAGGGGCCGAATGGCCTACTCCTGCTCCTATCTTCTATGTTTCTATGTTAAGTGCCAGTAATTGCCCTTACTGAGTCAAACAATGAATTGCATTTTATTTAACAAGCCATTTTCAAAATGTGGAGTAGGGAAAAAATACAGGTCGTCATTGATGGCTTCAGGTTCAGTTGGAAAGTGGAAATGAACAATACCAACCAATTTTACCTTTGGAATACCACAATTCTCACCCCCCTTCCTTTACTCTCAAGCTTTCTTTATTATTCTGAGCTTTGCAAAGGGAGGGCAGAATCAGAGGCAGGACTGAACTTGCACATAAATTTAAACAGCCACAGCTGGAATTACAAAACTTTGAAAATATAATCACACATCATAAATTGGTGTTACGTCACACCTACATGAAGGTTTTTATGGCCTGCAAATCTGGGAATGCAACTTAAGCAGTGGTACAATTACAACTTTTCCAGCTAATGAAGGATATAACTAATACATTGAATTTTACAATGGCAAAAACCCCCCAATTATTTTAGTGTGGGAAGAACATAAAATGCACAATCTTAATGAAATACAGCAACTGTATCCCCAGAGAATGTAGTGTTCATCAGAGTTAAGGAACAAATACTGGTGGAAACATGCTTTGCTTGTAAGAGCAGAGGTTATAGGTAATAAATGACTTACTCTGGGCTGCAGTTAAGCTTTCTCAGTTCTGGACTTAAATTGGATTGAGGGTTCTGGATTGGAACAGGTGGAAGAATATTCCGTTCTTGAAGCAGACTGACTTGCTTCAGAGCTTCTGCCTGCTGGTTATTCTGAAACGATAGCCCCGCCATGGTTGACGACAGTTGATTAACACTGGAAACAGGCTGCAATTAGAAAAAATTTAAGATTTGCATCTAGTTTTACATTTTGAACTTTAGCATTCCTTTTACTTTTTTAAGCTAAAAGACAATGCAAATTTTTTTTTAACTGTATGCAAGCTCTTTACCATTATTGAAATATTTAATCTACTTACTGAAAAATGTTGGAATATTTAAATGCCCAAAGACATTAAGATTGCCAGTTTGAAGAGGATGCTGCAGTTACAATCTAAAACAACTGCATAGTAAATGAACTGGAACCAAGCTTAATGTCTATCTGTAGGCAACTCTGATTTTGCAAGTAATTTTCAAAATAAATTCAGGTCACTAAAGATTAGCATACAGAATATTCAATTGAAACAACTAGTTTCAAGTAATATTAGATTTAATCTTGATATAATGATTAACCATGCCAGATTTGTTGTTCTGATGAAGGTCAGCAAGCCAGAGTCAAGCAGATTACTTTAAAAAAAACAGATTTTCAAAGCTTTTACTAGCAAGCAAATTAAGTTGCAACATCCAAGTACAGTGTACCATCAGTCTAGATGTGACAAAAGCATGAGCACGATATCAAACCTCCTTTTTCCAAGAGGGGAGAAGAATTTGTTACAATGCAAATCTGATGCATCTCCGTGGACAAGACTACTTTCAAACCAAATTTTCCAATAAGAGACAGACCAAGTAAGATACACCAACTTTGTGTCCCCTAAAGCTTTTTAATACAAGAATGCAGTCTTTATATTTTTGAACTATGATGTTCCCACTCCCTCATCTGCAGTGTAAACACCTGTAATATATTAAATATTTCACACGGTTGTGTAACTTGACACAGTTCTAGCAATTGCCCCTGCTATCTACCAGAATTACTGAGAAATTCAACCAAGTCAATAACCAAGAGCCCATTTCTAAAGCATCACAAAGTGGGCAGGCTTCTCACCAAGGAACCTGCTTTTTGACTACTGCTAGGAATGCAACTTGGCCTTATTTCTCTTGTAGTACCCTCATGATTTGGTTACCAGTGTTCAAAATGCAGCACTTGTATTAACTAGCTTAGGTGTCTAGCATTATCCAGATCCTTCTATATAGCACAGCAATTTTATGTGTACTGAGCAAACAAGAGTTGTAGCATATAGGATGTTTATAATCCAGAGTACACATTGGGCCAGTAATTCCGGTCCCAACGCGTGAGTACGGACGGGGTACTCACGCGTGGGCCCGTTGGAAGTGCCGGATTTCAGCATGCACAGTGCATGCATGGGAAACCGGCATTTCCTCCAAGGGGTTCAGAGGTCCAACGCGTGCGCGCAGGACTCTGCGCGCACGCGTTGAACTTCCTTCTTTTTGACAGGTTTGCGCGTGTGCAAGGGCCTGAACTTTTTAGACATATAAAAAGGAGGCGTAAGGACTTGATTCTTTAAGGTAAGTGGTCTATTATTTAAAATTATTACATTTTTTCCACAGCTTTATTGTTTTTAAGGACTTTACAGTAAGGTAAGTTTATTTTTAGACCCGATTTCTTAAAAAATTATTTTTTTCAAAAATTTGATTAATTGTTTAAAATAGTTTTTTAAAGTTATTTATAGTTCATTTAATTAGTGCGGTGTTTTTTTAAATTTTATTTAAAGTTTAACTAGTGTTTTGGGCGCCCGTAGTTTTCATGAGTTTGACAGTTCTTACTATCAAACTCATGAATGAAGTTTCCCCTCCCCTGATTGGCTGCACAGTGCTCACCTGATCCCAGCCGGCACATCGAACTAACTACGCCGCTGGATCAGGTAAGCACAGCGTGCCGACATCTGAACCGGGCCAGTGACAGGAATTCCAAGCAGGCCCAGGCTTCAGATGTCGGCGCGCCGGGTGAGTGCACATCGGGGGCTTGCACGCGCGGCAAGCCCCCGAACCTAATTTCTGGGCCATTACATAGAATTTACAGCACAGAAACATGCCAATCAGCCCAACAGGTCTGTGCAGGTGTTTATGCTCCACACGAGCCTCCTCCTACCTTACTTAATCTCACCCTATCCTTCTATCCCTTTCCCCCTCATGTACTTATCTAGTTTCCTCTTAAATACATCTTTAACACATTGTTTTCCTAAATGCTGAGGAGTAAGGGACAGGCATATGCAAAATTGAGGGTAAATAACTAATCACAGCTTTTGAATATAATAGTAGACTCCTGCCGTCCCCACAAAAGGCGAAGAAAGATGTTCTCAAAAATATTTCCCACACCGACAGAAACATCCAAAGATGCAAAAGTCCCCCCCCAACAAAGCATACTCTGTTATTTTTTGGGGCCGGGGGGGAGGGAGCGGGGGTGAGGGAGGTTAAGAGGCTGCATTGAGATAGTATTCTGATGCAGTGGAAAATTAAGACAAAAAAAGTTCTACCCGAGTAAACTGCTGAGGTCCTGGAGAATATCCTGGGTCAGTGGGCTGTCTCACAGAATGCGAAGGAGAAGTTACATTCTGGTAGGCTGGTTGGAGAGTTGGATATGCATAACCAAATGGCTTAGTACTCATCGATGAGCGTGGGTCAGAAGGAGCAGGGGCTGTCGTGGCTGAAGATGATGAGTCTGCAAAAATTGAAACATGGGTTTACAACTGCCATAAAATATAAAGAACGAACTTGCATTTATATAGCGCCTTTCACGATTTCAGGGCATCCGAAAGCACTTCAACCCCAATGAAGTACTTGTGAAGTATATTCACTGTGGTAGTGTAGCAATTTGCGCACAGCAGGGTCCCACAAACAGCAATGCTATAATGACTAGATAATCTAGTTTTAGTGATGTTTGTTGAGCAATAACCAGGACACCAGAGAGAGGCAGTACGTGTGAAAGGGTTCCTTCATTCAGGGCTTTATTTGAAAAGTTAGCGCACTTAAATCTGCAGTAAATTTGGGGAAGTATGGGCTATAAATGTTCAGTACTGGTAGTTTTGTCATGAATGATTTAGATAAGGACATAAATAGAAGCATTTTTAATTTCACAGGAGTAATTTAAATCATTAAGCTTCAGGCTAATCTAGTCAAGGTAGCGGTATAGAGATAGGAACAGGAGTAGGCCATTCGGCCCTTCGAGCCTGCTCCGCCATTCAATGAGATCATGGCTGATCTTCGTCTGAGATCATAGCTGATCTTACCAGTTCAGTACCCCGTCCCCGCCTTTTCTCCGTAACCCTTAATCCCCTTAGCCTTCAGAAATATATCCAATTCTCTCTTGAAAATATTTATTGAATTAGCCTTCACAGCCCTCTGTGGCAGGGAATTCCACAGGCTCACCACTCTTTGAGTGAAGAAATTCTTCCTCATCTCTGTTTTAAATGATTTGCCCGCTATTTTTAGACTGTGGCCCCTGGTTCTGTGCTCCCCGGCCATTGGAAACATTCTCTCTGAATTCAGCCTGTCCAGGCCTGCCATAATTTTATATGTTTCGATGAGATCCCCTCTCAATCTTCTAAACTCCAGTGAGTACAAGCCCAAACTATTTAATCTCTCTTCGTAGGTCATTCCCGCCATTCCAGGTATCAGCCTGGTGAATCGCCGTTGCACTCTTTCCATGGCAAGAACATCCTTCCGCAGATGGGGCGACCAAAACTGTACACAATACTCCAGATGCGGTCTCACCAGCACCTTGTACAGCTGTAGTAAGGTATCCCTATTCCTATACTCGAACCCCCTTGATATGAAGGCCAACATACCATTTGCCTTCTTAATCGCCTGTTGCACCTGCATGCTCTCCTTCAGTGACTGGTGCACAAGAACACCCAGGTCCCTCTGCACTTCCCCATCTCCCAATCTATTGCCATTTAGATAATAATCTACCCTCCTGTTTTTACCCCCAAAGTGGATAACCTCGCATTTATCCACATTATAGTGCATCTGCCACGTATCCGCCCATTCCCCCAACCTGTCCAAATCACACTGTAGCCTCCTGACATCCTCATCAGAGCCCACCCCTCCTCCTAGTTTAGTGTCGTCAGCGAATTTGGAAATATTGCATCCAATTCCCTGATCCAGATCATTTATATATATTGTGAACAGCTGGGGTCCCAGGACAGATCCTTGCGGCACCCCGCTGGTCACTGCCTGCCACTCCGAAAACGAGCCGTTTATTCCAACTCTCTGTTTTCTATCCGCCAGCCAGTTCTCTATCCACGTTAATACTTTGCCCCCAATCCCATGAGCCTTAATTTTGCATGATAATCTTTTGTGTGGAACCTTATCGAAGGCTTTCTGGAAGTCAAGGTACACCACATCCACTGGCTCTCCCCCATCTATTCTACCAGTTACCTCCTCAAAAAATTCCAGCAGATTAGTCAAACACGATTTACCCTTTGTAAATCCATGTTGACTCTGTCCGATCCTTTCCCCATTTGTCAAGTGCTCCGCTATTTTATCCTTAATAATGGACTCTAGCATTTTGCCCACAACCGATGTAAGGCTTACTGGTCTATAATTCCCTGCTTTCTCTCTACCCCCCTTTTTAAATATTGGGGTAACATTAGCTACCCTCCAATCCACGGGTACTGTTCCCGAGTCAATGGAGTTCCGGAAGATGATCCTTAGAGCATCTGCTATCTCCAGGGCCACCTCCTTAAGTACCCTAGGATGTAGTTTATCAGGCCCTGGGGATTTGTCGGCCTTCAGTCCCCTCAACTTACCCAACACCATATCCCTAGAGATACTAATTTCTGTCAGCTCCTCCCTCTCATTAGTCCCTATGTTTGCCGATATTCCTGGGAGGTTATTTGTGTCCTCCTTTGTGAATACAGAACCAAAGTATGAGTTTAATTGGTCTGCCATTTCCTTATTCTCCATTATATATTCTCCCGAATCGGACTGCAAGGGACCGACTTGGGATTTTACCAGTCTTTTCCTCCTGATATACCGATAAAAGCTTTTGCAGTCTGTCTTTATGTTTGCTGCAAGTTTACTTTCGTATTCTATTTTCCCCTTCCTGATTAATCCCTTTGTCCTCTTTTGCTGTATCCTGTACTGCCCCCAATCTTCCGGTCTGGTGCTTTTTTTTGCCAGTTGATATGCCCTTTTTTTTGATTTTATGCTGTCCCTAATTTCCCTCGTTATCCACGGTTGAGTCACCTTTTTAGGTTTATTTTTATGCCAAACCGGTATAAACATGTTCTGGAATTCTTCCATTCTATCTTTGAATGCTTGCCATTGTCTATCCACTGTCAATCCCCCCAGAAACACCACCCAATCAATCTTACCCAATTCCCGTCTCATACCCTCGTAATTCCCTTTATTTAAGTTCTGGACCTTAGTCTCTGATTCAATTTCCTCACTCTCCATCTCGACTGAGAGCTCGATCGTATTATGATCGCTCTGACCCAAGGGGCCTCGTACAAGAAGATTGCTGATAAGTCCCTTCTCATTGCACAATACCCAGTCTAAAATGGCCTGATCTCGAGTCGGCTCCTCGACATATTGGTCCAGATAACCGTCCCGAAAACATTCCAGGAATTCCTCCTCCTCAGAATTTTTACTAATTTGGGTAGTCCAATCAATATGTAAATTAAAGTCACCCATGATGACAGCTGTGCTCTTATCGCACGCTTCTCTAATTTCCCTTTTTATGCCTTCCCTCACCTCCATATTACTATTTGGAGGCCTATATATCACACCCACTAACGTTTTCCTCCCCTTGCTATTTCTCATTTCTACCCATACAGATTCCGTTTCATCCGAGTTAATATCCTTCCTTTCCATTGCATTAATCCCCTCCTTTACCAGCAATGCTACCCCACCTCCCCTACCTTTTTGCCGATCCTTCCTAAATATTGTATATCCCTGGATGTTAAGTTCCCAGCCTTGCCCACCCTGCAGCCACGTTTCTGTAATCCCAATCAAATCATACTTGTTTACCTCTATTTCCACAACTAATTCATCCACCTTGTTCCTAATGCTTCTAGCATTAAGATACAAAGCCTTCAGGCTTGCTTTTTTCACACTCTCATTATGAATTAGTTTGGCCCTTTGTGTTTCTCTCCTTTGCTTATTGCTTCTCACCTTTCTACCATCTATTTCTGACTTCATATGACTTCCCTCTTTTCCACTACCTAGGTTCCCATCCCCCTGCCAAATTAGTTTAAATCCTCCCGAACCGCCCTAGAAAATATTACCCCGAGGACATCGGCTCCCTCACAGTTCAGGTGTAGACCGTCCCCTTGGTACAGGTCACTCCTCCCCAAGAACTGGTTCCAATGCCTCAGGAATTTAAATCCCTCTCCCTTGCACCACTGCTCAAGCCACGTATTTAGCTTATCTATCTTACTCTCTCTAAACTTATTAGCTCGTGGCACTGGTAGCAATCCAGAGATTACTACCTTTGAGGTCCTACTTTTCAATTTAGCTCCTAACTCCCTAAATTCAGCTTGTAGGACCTCCTCCCTCTTTTTACCTACATCGTTGGTACCTACATGTACCACGACAACTGGCTGATCCCCCTCCCCCTTCAGAATGCTCTGCACCCGCTCCGAGACATCCTTGACCCTTGCACCAGGGAGGCAACATACCATCTTGGAGTCTCGGTCTCGGCCACAGAAACTCCTATCTATCCCCCTTACAATTGAATCCCCTATCACTATAGCCCTATCCCTCTTTTTTCCGCCCTTCTGTGCAGCAGAGCCAGTCATGGTGCCCTGAACCTGGCTGCTGGTGCCTTCCCCTGAGGCAGACCTGTTGGAGGTTAAAGTAAACTATGAGCCACAGGCAAGGGCTGTTGATGGGAAGGAGGATGGGTGCGAAGAAGAAACTGTAGATCAGATCTGGAGCAAGTTAAGACTTATCTTTGTTTTTCTATCTTTGCTGTGCTATATGGAAAATGAAGTGGAGAACTGCAGTAGTGGCTGAAAGGGAGTTGAATTTTGTTTTCCTGCTACCTGACCTGTTACTTTCAGGGTAGAAACAGTGAAACAATCAGAAAATTGGGACATAAACCTATAATGAAAGCTCAGATTTTAAAATTAATGGGTGCCTTCTGGGAGCATGCAAGCAGCCCTTATATAGCTAGATGTACAAGAGACTATTACCATTCATATGCATGCACGTATAGAACATCTAGTCTCCAACACATCAAAAGTACAATTTAAGAGAAGTATTTCCTATTTATTTATATTTTTGTCCATTTTATGTTCATTAAGAAAGTTGTTTAACAGTATGGCACCTCGATCTGAACTATTTATTTGGGCAAGTACAATTACTTCACCACCCGTTGGTGTTTCTTCTTTACATTAACTGTATACAGAAAAATTGGCAAAAATGTAGTGTGTAGGTGTGCAATGTAGCTTTGTAAAATTTAATTGGTATTGGTTCTGCACAAATGACTAAAGGGACATTTCTCATTCTGCAGAACAGAGCAACTCAGACTATCCAGATGATTTATAAGATAATCAAAGTTGCATGCAGATGTACTGAGTTGAAAATCTATCTGAAATCTATCTTCTGTTCTACCGTTTTAACAACAATACTTATAGTATTTCTGTAAACATACATATATATAAGGTGGCAAATGGTATGTTGGCCTTCATAGCGAGAGGGTTTGAATACAGGAACAAGTTGTCTTGCTGCAGTTGTACAGGACCTTGGTGAGACCACATCTTGAGTATTGTGTGCAGTTTTGGTCGCCTTATCTGAGGAAGGGTATTCTTGCCATGGAAGGAGTTCAGCGAATATTTACCAGGCTGATACCTGGGATGGCAGGAATGACGTATGAGGAGAGATTGGGTCGATTGGGCTTATACTCGCTGGAGTTTAGAAGAATGAGAGGGGATCTCATTGAAAGTTATAAAATTCTGGTAGGACTGGACAGACTAGATGCAGGGAGGATGTTCCCGATGGTCGGGGAATCCAGAACCAGGGGTCACAGTCTAAGGATAAGGGGTAGGCCTTTTAGGACAGAAATGAGGAGGAATTTCTTCACCCAGAGAGTGGTGAACCTGTGGAATTCTCTACCACAGAAGGCAGTAGAGGCCAATTCATTAAATATATTCAAGAAGGAGTTGGATATATTTCTTAAAGCTAAAGGGATCAAGGGGTATGGGGAGAAAGCAGGGACCGGGTACTGAACTTGGATGATCAGCCAGGATCGCATTGAATGGTGGAGCAGGCTCGAGGGGCCGAATGGCCTACTCCTGCTCCTATCTTCTATGTTTCTATGTCCCTTAATACTACACCTTGAAGGGAAGGGGAGGACTGGATTATGAGTTACAAAGCATTTTAACAAATAATTTCCCCACTACTCTCCTGAAGGTATTGACTCATGCTGGGGGGAAGGTTCCCTGGGTGCCTCAGCCCTCCTGTTTCTTGACCAAGTGGCAATTCTCCAATCGCAAGTTTAGATAGTAAGTATTATGCCATGAAATCCATCACAGTTGAGCCCCAAATGCTGCCTCCTCCAATGTTCATGCACGTGCGCTTGTCAGTAGGGGCCATTGAAAAGTGAGCAGGTGAGAGGCCGAGTCTTTTTTCACCTCCCCTGGTCCAAAGGTACTGAGACCAATTGCACCACCCCAGCTGAGAGCAAGTAACTCATCAGAGTGGGAATCAAACCTGAACCTTCTGGTCTCTTGGTCCCAGTGCTATACTCGTTAATGCCATTATCCACTAGACTATTGGACAGCCCTGTTACAACACTGTCACTATTAGGTGGTCTGTAGACTACCCCTATTAGTGTGATTGATCCATTATTATCTTTTATCTCTATCCATATGGATTCTATTTTTGTCTTGCCGATAGCTGCGTCACATTTTTCTACTGCCATTGTTATCCCTAATAAGTACAGCTACTCCATCACCCTTTTTCCCCTCGCTATCTTTTCTAAATATGTTATACTCTGCAATGTTTAATTTCCATTCCTGATTTTTCTGTAGCCATGTCTCAGTAATCCCTACGTCTGGTTCCTCGCAACATGATTGTCTCCAGCTCCCCTGTTTTATTATGGACACTGTGTGTATTGCTGTACAGACAGTTTGACTCATTTTTAGTACAGGAAACTTTGTGATATCCAGCACCGACGGGACCGAGCTGTTGCCGTCCCATCAAAACTGCTGGACAAACCAGCGCTAATGTTGAAACATACGGAGCTCCGTATCTGGCAACAAACCCTGTTACAGTCGGCCATACCTTGCAAGCGTCTCTGTAGCTTAGCAACAGCTTCAGCGAGACCTTGCAGAGCCTGACTGGTGAAAAAAAAGCAACGAAAAGAAAAAAACCTAACGAAACGGCTCCTGATTTTTGCCAGTGGATCGAGCATTCCGGACAGTTAACCTCCGGATAAACCAAAGTTTCCTGTGGGATTTCCTCTCACTTTATGCTTAACCATCTTTTTAGACTCTTGTTCTATAACTCTATTTATTCCCTTGCTATCAATGTCCTCCTTTACTTTATTCTTTCCAATGTTCTTTTCCTGTTTTGTTTATAATTAGGCAGGTTAAGTTTCTTGTAGATCCCTCCAACCGTCTTACTAGTTTAAAGCCTTTGCCATCTCCCTATTTACCCTTTCCGCCAGTGTCCCATGAAAAGGAACCCCTCTTTCCCACACCAGCCCTTTAGCCACGTGTTAATTTTCTTGATCTGTCTGCTTCTATGCCAATTTGTATGCAGCTTGGGCAATAATCCAGAGATTATTACCCTCGAGGTCCTGCTTTTTAATTTAGAGCCTAACTCCTGATACTCTTTCAGCAGGACCTCCTCCCTGTTTCTAGCTACGTTGTTTGTTCCAACATGGATCACAACAACTGGATTTACCCCCTATCTTTCCAAGTTCCTCTCCAGCCACCGTGAGATATCCCTTACCCTGGCACCGGGTTAGCAACACACCCCTCGGGATTCTCGTTCTTGGCTGCAGAGGACGCTATGTATCCCCCTAATTGTAGAGTCCCCCATCACTACCACATTTCTATTCTGCTCCCCCCCTGCCCCCTTGGACAGCCTTCTGAGCCACGGTGCCTTGGTCTGCATTGTGACTGTCCTCTCTGCAATCTTTCTCCTTGTCCTCACAGGCAATGAGTACTTCGTACCTGTTGGACAGGACCAGTGTCTGCGGGACCTCCTTCTCAACCTCTCCTAAATCCCCGCTACCCAGCTCCCTAGCAGTCACACCCTCCCCTTCCTGAACTTGTGCTTTCCTCTGGGGTGTGACTGCATTCTGGATAAAACTGTCCAGAAATTCCTCCCCCTCCCTTATGTGTCGGAGTGTCTCCAACTCGCACTCCAGCTCAATGACTGAGCCGGAGAGATTCGAGATGGAGACATCTCCTGCAGATGTGTTCGCTCAGGACAGTCTCGCTGTCCACAAACGCTCATACTGCAATCCAGACACACAACCTGCCCTGCCATATCTTAGTCTAGCCTTATTTTATTTATTTAAAATCTTTATTCAATTATTATTTATAGTTATATTAATTAGTTTAAGTAGTTCATCTATAAATTTAATACAGTATTTTGTAGTTTCCCGCACCTAGTTTAAACCACTGTCCTAGGTTAGAGAGAAAAAAAACCTTAATACTCACCAACCAATCACCTACCTGCTGTCCTGTGACGTCACTCCTGGTTTGGAAATCGTCGAAGCTTCGGCTGCTGCTGGTACCGCCTCCAATTAGGTCCGCGCGGTCTGGTCTCCTGCCGTTTTAAGTACTGCCGCCACAGATACTGCCTCCAATTTAATCATGCATATACCTCACCCGAGATTCCAAAATTGTCCAGCACTAATATCGTTAACTTTGAATTTGAATTTTTTTTCTAAAAAGCTTAAAAGGTTTTTTTTTAAAGCTCGACATAGAAAGATGTGACAGTTAACCACAGGCAATGACTCTTTAGAAGGAATGTGCAAATACATATACCACTCTCTGCTAACCAAAACAAAAAATCACCTTGATAGCTTCCACCTTCCAAAGCATCGTAGTTGTTGGGAAGTGAAGTATTAGTGGATGATGATGAGGAAGAGGAAGAGTCCACGCCTGGGAAAAAGTCAAAACATGTCACACATTCACAAAAAAAAACCCCATTCAGGGTTGGAATTAAAATGGATGTATAAAATAGAGATGAAACTTTACCCAGCACCTTTGTTTTCACAAAGTAACATCTCATCATTTGTTCATCAGAACAAATATTATTTCAGGTTTAAAATGTGTGCAGCATTGAAAACAACCTTACACCTAAGGAACTAGTCTAATTTCACAGTACATTTTCCATATTATCAGGTCTTCACAATACTTCGTACAGCAAGAAAGTGCAAGATAACTAATGCAGTCTCTCAACATTTAACATTTTTTTTTTATAACTATAGTATATAATTTATACTAGTCTGTAAAAACAATTCTGTATATGCCACTATAAACATTCACCTATACAGGAAACTGAAAATATTAAATGAAAATCATCGGTCAATGATCATCCCATTCTGTTGTAACGGCTACTTGTCTCAGGAAACCTCCTTGAACAGCAATTCACAGAAATATAATTTGGTCTACTAAACTAAAAAGGCAAAATATGGAATTATTTTTTTAAATGCCAAAAGAGAGAAATTGTTGTAATGTTTTATATCATTGGATTTTCATAACCATAATAGCCAAAAGTCATTTTAGATTAATCATAATATTCTGCATATCACAGCTGACATTCTGAATTGGAGGAGGATATTTTACACACTTGAGGTGATCAGTTTACCTGCATTATTTCTATCACATTTCCCCCTCTTCCCCCCCCCCATCACATCGCCCAAAGTTGTTTTTTCATCTTTCCTCAGCTAAAGTTAAGAGCTGATGCTGCAGTCTGGTATCATAGTCATCAGTAGCCCTCATGTATCTAGTCACGTGACATTCTACATAGACAGAGTGTCGAGTCATGGGGTGTAACACAGCAGAGCCTCACTTGATATTCACACACGTGCACTTTCCAGCAAGGGTCCATGGAGAGCAATCAGGAGTGAAGCCCATAACTTTTCCCACCTCGGAACAGAAGGGGTGGCAAAACAGTGGATAATGGGCGAGAAGATTTCAATTCAACACAATTGTAAAAATGGGTATAAAAGTTTAACTGAATTCTTTGGATTGCAGTACCCCTACTCCCAGTTTGGCTGTGATTGGCTAAAGTAGTTAAAGTTAAGGATCACATCTGTGAACTTCCAGGTCTGTATGCTTCAGTATCACACCACATGGTGTACTTACCCACTGATCCATCACTGCTGTTTTAAGCAAACTGAATTATTTCTTTTGCATAAGGTTGTATCATAGTCTTTAGTGATTTGTACACAGATCTTAGTTCAATAATATCGCCAGTGTAGAAACTAACTTTAAGTCACAGCTAAGAAAGAACCATGAATGTGATGAAATGGAAATCTGTATACATATTTGTGATGGGTTCATTTCTAAAGTACCGTCAAAGAGAAAAACATATTTGTAGAATTCAGTCTTCAAGATAGTGTAGATAGATATATCGTCTAAGCTATCACCCAGCAAAGAAAATTCCCCGCCCCCCCCACCCCCCTCCTAATATTGTCCTCCTGCATTGAAGGACCAGATCAGTGTAACTGTCACTCCAAAATGTGTTTATTAATCACTTAGATTCAGTTAGGATCAGTGACTTACATTATATGGCTAATCAGGTCAAGTAACTTACAGGAGCGTAAATTTTAATGCTCAGCAACATTTCCAATTTTCAAGATGCTCCTGTTGTTAATGTGTACAGCCAAATATAATGAAGAAAATCGGAGGGTCTGGTGAACAGCTGGCACTATATATATTGGCAAATACAGCGAGGCTGTGCTCCGGAAGCAAGACCTCAAGAGTATGAGTCAAAGATAGGCCGTTAAGACTGCAGCTTGATTTTCTGAAATACGCTTCCGTCTAGCAAGACTATGCTCTGGAAATGCAGCCTCACTGAATTTTCCCTCTGGTTTAATGGCCTTTAAGACTACTGACCATCTTAAAATTAAGTAGATAACCTCCTGTTAAGTATCCATTAACTTTTAAAAACTACAAAATGAAAAGAAATAAGCCCAACTAACTTGGGATCCTCTCATCCCAAGCAATACAGCCCAGGAAGGACCCAGGCTCACTCCCTGATCGGTGCTGAGGCTAGTCAATTGCAGCCAAGGTCGTGCTGGAGAACAATTGTTCTTGTGTCCCAGGGCTAAGTAGGGGAAAAATCAGATTGGCTTCCTAGTTTCAATCATTATGCAGTGGCCTCCGTTTAAAACTGTGCATGCACAGATATCAAATAGCCCCCGAAATTCATTCTCTAGGGTCACATAAGAAGCATGACCTTTTGGGTGAAGTACTATCAGGCATGAGTCACTGCCTCCAGGAGAGGACAGGAGACTATTGGGGAATGGGACAGAGGAGGAAAGAAGAATTTCATTTAAGAAAATACAAATGAGCATAAAATCTTGTTTGAACTCTTCAGATCATAGGCTACTTGCACTCTAGTTGCAATATCAAACATAGCGAGCAGAAACCAGGATAATGACTAGGATCAATTTGAATGATAAAACTGCTCTCCCATTCCATCCGAGAGAGATCAAAAATGCTTGAAGGAACAGATCAAATATACTTATGCAGCATTTCAATTCATTGAGGTCTGTTTTTACTTTAAAAAAAAAAATTGCTAGCCAATTCAGATTTTTTTTAAATAGTCGTGTAAAAGCCACACAAATCTGTAATTGGTAAGGAAAACTGTTCAAATGTGCCATTATGAAACTTCTTGTAGAATTGTAAAGTTCTGCATTGAAGCGTAACTGTAGTCATTCATAATGTACAACAGCAACAAGGCATGGGGGTAGTGATGGTGTGAACTCCCTCTATTCTTCTCACTTAGTAAATATAATGACATTAAAGACATTTTTTTACTGCTGTACTCAGTAAGTATTGAGACCAACTTAACAGTGAAAAGGTTTTTCTAGTCATCGCTACTGGTGACAACACTACTACACAACATGTGAAGTAAAGGATGCAGAATAAAAAGTAAAGGGGTTTACTAGGGTGGAACTGGAAACTCAATATTCACACTATAAATCATTTACAGTAAACTTAAATTTGGAAAAAGTGCAAATTATGGCCACCAATTGAATATCAGTTTCAAAAAACTAATATTGCAGATTTTGAATTTAGTTACACTAGAGTGAATGAATACATGTGACAAGTACAGTATATTAGGCATTGATCTCCAAAAGAAAATGTTATTTTATAATTGCACATGGTCTGAGAATTGATGGTTTAGGACTTCATTTGGATTACTTTCATTACCCTAGCTCAAGTCTCAAGCACCAGTACACTTTGATCACTTTCCAGAACAGAGTTTGTCTTTTGCATCAGCTGTCCTCCTCAACCTCACTGCCCTCCATTTTTAATTTACCTGTGTGGCAGCCTGTCACCGTCTCCATTTCTCTATCACTGCATTCTTTCCCTAGCTAGTCTCTGCCTCTCCCTCAAGTAGCTAATGTCAAGCACTGCATAATGGCACTTGATCCACCCGTAGATTCCTGTTGCTCCATGCCATGTGGGTTCAGGACCCACTTCAGTACATGAACAAATAATCTAGTATGGCATGTCAGTGCAGTACTGAAGGAGTGCCACATTGCCAGAGGTGCTGTCCTTTGCATGAGACATTAAACCAAGACCCCTTCTGCCTGAATATTAAAGATCACATGGCACTATTCAAAGAGGAGGAAGCTCTCCAGTTATCCTGGCTAATATTTTTCCCTCAGCCAACACCACCAAAAACAGATTAGCTTCTCATTCATCTTACTGCTTCATGGGACACTGCTGTGCGCAAAATGTGCTGCCAAATGTCACCTACATGGCAATAGTGATGGCTCTTTAAACTAATTCACTGTACATAAAGTACTTTGGGATGTGGTGCTTTACAAATACAATTCTCTCACTCTTGGAAAAAATACTTTATACAAATTACTTTTCATTCCATAAAACTCAAAACCACAGAATGTTGAGCTTACAAGTAAGAATCAGTATCTTGGTTTAGCCCCTGATAAACCACCATTTATTTCAGATCTACAAACTACTTTGATAATCATACATTTTGTACTCTAATAAACCGTACTTGATCACCTTTATTTATTTAATGTAGAGGATTTTGTTCCTTCGGGTCGTAAGGTGTGTGGCCTTTGCAGTCATTAAAATTTGATAAATATTAGTCAATGATTTACAGCAAATGAATTCAGCACATGCAACATTTAGGACATCTGTTAAAACATAAAGCACACCTGCTTCATCATCATCATCCTCATCATCTGAAGTTGATGACAAGGGACTTGGTGCTGAATTAACTTGATTATTAGCAACATATCCATAGTGCATGCCTGTAAAGTGGAAAGCACAAACAAAAGAAAAAAATTAAGCAGACAAAGAATAAGAATCACTCAGTGCAAATCATTCAATAAAAGTGCAAGACAGATCAGCAAGTTAATAGGATACAAACCAGGTAGTTAATGAATGGCTAGCTCACATAATTCACAAAAAAGTGCATTCAAAAGAACAAAAGCAGTCCACCAAATGTGCTTGCATGGGTTAGGAACAGCATTGAAAAGCATCAGTTTGGGTTCATAATTAATTTCCAATCAATTGCACCCAAGAAAATATGCTTGTGGAAGAAATGTATGTTTACCTATTTTATAGGATCATCTTCATTGAGTATTGGCATCCACAATGTATTGCAGCGGTAGTCTCAGTTTTCAACAGGAAGACTCATAAGGACACGGTACCTTTATGGCATTTTTGACAACTGACTATCTTATAAGGTCAGAATCTTTTTTTAGTGGTGATGAAGCACTGCGCGGGGTATTTTTGGTGCACCCTGATAATGGAGCCCAGAAGTTGTAGATCTGGGCCACCAGCATGTCCCCTTATGGTCCAAGAAGTCCTGCTGGTGTTAACCTACCCTGTGGACAGATAAGTCTGCTTCTTGGAGTTAAACTAGGGACAGTCTTCAAGTTCTGCCACGGTCTTTTGCATACAACAAGCAAATCCTCAACCTGTTTGTCTAATATCCATCTACCCTCAAAGGACATCTTAAGCAGCGTAGATGAGCACAGGAAGATCCTAAAATATGCAACCAAGTACAGAAGTAGATTAGGATACCAAGTTCCTACATCTAGGGCATGCATGATAATGAGATGAGCATATTTTATGCACCAAGATCACGTTTACCTTTGTAATGTTTATTACAGCCTGCCACTACAGTAAAGAAGTCAGCTTGTTTTCCTCCAGGGATGGGGAAGTCTTCCATTTTAGATAAAATCTATAGCTTGTAGCACACTCGGATATGGCATTCCTGCCCAATTAATGTGATAGTAGGGCATCATCTACAGTGCTTACTGAACAAAAGAATTTAGTATTTGGACTGTTTCTCTGGATGTCAAATGTTTTTAACTTTGCCATGATTTACTACACCTGAAAGACGATGCCTCAGTTGGCAGCAAGCGGCAAGGACGGAAACTCCAAATTTGCTTTGTAAACAATATAATATATCCACTCTGGTTGTTAGTGGAGTTTGCTAGCCTAGCCTCTGCTAAATTCTCCTATCTCAATACACAAGGATAAAGTCAAGGAAAATCCCACAAAAGTCAAAGCAGTTGGCCACCAGGATAACTACAGGTATGGCTCACACATTTGGGTTAGGATCCTCCGAAGCCCAGTTCAGAATCCAAATGTGTGAGGCACTCATTCGTGGGATTATCAGGTCAGTAGGGTCTAAAGAATATGATGTGATGTGTTCACAATTAGATCCATGTCTAAGCAACTATATGGAGCTCAACTCCACTCAGACCAGCTTCTAAACTCAAAGGCTTAGAGCTTACCAAAGTACCAGAGCTGTACATAAGCTAAATGAAGTGGAGGGTATTTTGTGAATCAATTACTGAAGATGTAATGTCAGTATTTCCGAACACTTCATGTGAACCAGGTCTTTTTGGAACTGGCTGCCCATGCCTGCCCATTTGCACAAAGCACCAACATCAGCTGATTCCAATAGATTATCAGTAGCTCAGCACGCTGCCATTGTTGCAGCAAACAATCTGTGCCAAAACAACATTTCCTAAAGGCATTTCATAGTGCAGCAATGAAAAAGCACACAGCCAGTGCTAAACAATGGTGCATGGACAGCACCAAAAGGATTGTCTAGTCGCCAGCTAACTGATATCAAATTGGATCAGTGCAGGGCGACAGCTAGTCCAGCACCAACGGCACCCATTCCCATCCAGTGCAGGGATCACCAACTGAGCAAAATGTCAGACAAACTGGCCCTCTATGATGCCCATTTCTCAGTCCTGCCTGACATGACCAGCAATGATGCAGCACCAGCCAACTTATCCAACTTTTGAGGACGTTGCCTGTGGTGTATTTGGTGTTGCCAAATAACCTCGCAAATTCAAGCCAGATTTGGCACAAGCCGAGATTACCCTCGAGGTGATCCAAAACTCGGCTGCCCGTGTCCTAACTCGCACCAAGTGACGTTCACCCATCACCCCTGTGCTCGCTGACCTACATTGGCTCCCGGTTAAGCAATGCCTCAATTTCAAAATTCTCATCCTTGTTTTCAAATCTCTCCATGGCCTCGCCCCTCCCCATCTCTCTAATTTCCTTCAGCCCACCCCCCGTAGATATCTGCACTCCTCTAATTCTGCCCTCTTGAGCATCTCTGATTATAATCGTTCAACCATTGGTGGCCGTGCCTTCTGTTGCCTAGGCCCCAAGCTCTGGAATTCCCTGCCTAAACCTCTCCGCCTCTCTACCACCTCTCTTTCCTCTTTTAAGACGCTCCTTAAAACCTACCTCTTTGACCACCTCCCCTAATTTCTCCTTATGTGGCTAGGTGTCAATTTTTTTGTCTTTTAATACTCCTGTTAAGCCCATTGGGACATTTTACTACATTAAAGGCGCTATATAAATACAAGTTGTTGTTCAAAAATGACACCAATTATGTTTTTCAGCAACTATAAGGGGCTGCGCAGAATGCAATAATATTTCAAGCCCAACACTATAAACACAAACATACAAGAAAACCAAGGACAAGTAGAACTATTATTATAATAAAGACAACTGATGGCAAGGATGGAAGCTCCAAACTTGCTTTGTAAACGATATAATATACCCACTCTGGTTGTTCGTGGAGTTTGCTGGCCTAGCTGCTGCTAAATTCCCCTTATCTCAGTCCACAAGGATAAAATCAAGGAAAATCCCACAAAAGAAATTATTTGACCATGTGTGCTGGGAGAACTATCCAACTTCCAAAAGGAAAGTGCACTTTATATGTTACAGGGAGTGTCACAGGTATCTTCCGTTCCAATGTCAAAAACATTGTGAAGCAAATGATGACTTTGTAATTCTTCCCAATGATAATCTAAAGTTCTTTCAGTATGTTGAGATGCTGCAATGAAGAGCTGCCATGAGACTATATTTTTTGTTTAGTACTTTAGCTCTATTCCTTAATTTATCATGAAGAAAATCTTCACTGCACGCAAGATCTCTGTGCTAATGAGTATGTTGAATGTCTTTACGCTGTATTTGTCTCTTAGCTTTGAAACTGGACATTAGCAATACGGGTTAGAGCCCTTTTCAGCCCAACAGTAGCTGTAAACAAACTGTTCTTTAGTTGTCGCTGGAAACATGTGTGCATGTTTTATAGCAAATGCCTGAAACTTCAAGTATATCTAAACTAGAAACCTAAAATTTATAATAGAATTTGTATGCGACATTAAATCAGTTGCAAAATCCGCTGTCCCTCAAATTCAAAAACCTTTTAATGGAAGAAAATTGATATCCCAGCATTCAGAACAGCTTTCCATTTTACACAGAGATTATTTCTATTTCCAATTAAAAAGGCTAAGTGTCCCTCTGAGGAAATGGTAATTATGGTTACATTTCAGAACAACCAAAGTGGTTACCAATAGTAACACTGGATCCAATGTGGCATTAGGTAGAAGTTTACAATTATCTTTCCAATAAGAGTTTCAACAGTGTATTGCTCATACAAAAACTTCCGCACGAAGAATACATCACCTCCTCCAAATTGCATTGCTAAAAGTTATGCCAGGCTCACAATCTGCCCCCAGGTTGCATGGTTTATCTCACAAATTTCTAGACAATATCCTACTAACTAATTCAATTTCGAACCAGTCTGAGAATTTTTTCCTTACTGTTGACTTCATGAAGTCTGCCAATTTGCACACAGCAAGATCCCACAAACAGCAATGTGATAACGGCCGGATAATCTGTTTTTTTTTTGTGATTTTGATTGAGGGATAAATATTAGCCAGGACACCAGGGAGCACTCCCTAGCTCCTGTTCGGAATAGTTCCATGGGATCTTTTACGTCCACCTGAGAGGACAGACGAGGCCTCGGTTTAATGTCTCATCCGAAAGTATGCCCCTAATAACTGCACCATCACATTTTATGACCAGTTTGCAGCTTAGCAAACAATCACTTCACATTTTTAAAACTATATAATGTCAATGCAATTTTTTTGAAAAAAAACTATTAGAGACATAAGAGACTGTTAGCTAAAATTAAAGCCCATGGAATTGAAGGCAAATTATTGACCTGGTTAGCAGACTGGCTAGGCAGTAGAAGATGAAGAGTAGAGATAATAGCAATGTACTCGAATTGGAAGGAAGTGACTAGTGGTGTCCCATCTGTGCTGGGGACTCAATTATTCACTATATTTATTAATGACTTAAGATAACACAATAGAAAGCCATATATCCAAATATGCCAATGACACAAAGATTGGTGGCACAGTAAGTAATGTGGACAGGAGCATAAAATTACAGAGACACTGATAGATTAAGTGTGTGGGCAAAACTGTGTCAGGTGGATTTCAACACAGGGAAGTGTGCGGTCATCCATTTTGGACAAAAAAGGATAGATCCAAGTTTTTTTTTTTTTTAAAACTAGTAAAAAGCTAGGAAAGTGGAAGCCCAAAGAGATTATGGGGTGAGATACAAAAAAAATCAAAAAGGTTAATGGAATATATCTATAGGTCTAGAATATAAAAGGGGAGAAAGTTTTGCTACAGTGAGACAAAGCCCTGGTTAGATCACATCTGGAGTACTGTGTGCAGTTCTGGGCGCCACACCCAAAAAAGATTTATTAGCCCTGGAAGGAGTGCAGTGCAAATTCACCAGAATGTTACCAGGGTGCTAAGGGTTGAAATATGAGGAGAGATTACATAAACTAGGCTTGTATTTCCTGGAATATAGACGGTTAAGGGATGATTTGATTGAGGCTTTCAGGATTTTGAAAGGAATTGATAGTGTAGATAAAGAGAAACTTTTTCTGCTGTTGGGGGAGTCTAGGACAAGGGGACATAACCTTAGAATCAGAGCCAGGCCATTCAATAAGAAAGGGTGGTAGAAGTGTGGAACTCTGTCCCACAAAAAGCAGTGGATGCTAGCTCAATTAATAATTTTTAAACCTTAGATCAACAGATTTTTACTAGCCAAGGGTATTACAGGATATGGAGCCAAGGCGGTTAAACGGGCTTAGGATACAGATCAGCCGCAATTTCATTGAAGTACAGAACAGGCTCGAAGGGCTAAATGCTCTACTCCTGTTCCTGTTGTAGAGTCAAAAGAACAGCTCGCTACCTCTAGATAAAATAAGCCCAATCATTGAATTAAAACAAACATTATTATAATGAAATTGTATTTCTCCAACAGCTATTATTTTCTTCAGTGACATACACCAAACGTAACTGCATGTTTTGTAAATTGAATAAAATTGCTGTACAATCAAGCAAGATTGTGAAATATCTTCTTGGGCACTTCAGTAGATTCTGCAGCTTTAGGTTACAAGATAAACAGCTGTGTATAAATTACTTTAAGTCACAGCAAACAGTTCAATATTATTGTCAAAAAGGAGAAGCCACCAGTTCCTTTATCATACCCTTGAGATAAATGAACAAGGGAATTTTGCCTGCCAGTGCTCTAAATACAAAGAGTACTTTGCATCTGCCTTCACTAGAGAAGAGGATGATGCCAGTGTAGCAGTAAAGGATGAGGTAGTAGTGATATTGGATAGAATAAAAAAAAACAGATAACGAGGAGATGCTTGAAAGGTCGTCAGTCCTCAAATTAGAAAGATCACCCAGTCAGGATGGAATGCATCCTAGGTTATGGAGGGAAGCAAGGATGGAAATTGCAGAGTCTCTGGCCACAATCTTCCAATCTTTCTTTGATATGGGGGTGGTGCCAGAGGACTGGAAATGTTATACCCTTGTCTAAAAAAGGGGAGAGGGATAAACCAGGCAACTACAGGCCAGCCAGCCTAAAGTTGGTGCTGGGAAACTTTTAGAGTCAATAATCCAGGAAAAAATTAATTGGCTTGTGGAAAATTATGGACTAATAAATGAAAGTCAGCAAGGATTTGTTAAAGTACCACATAATAGACATGTAAGCAAAATTCAAGCTCATGGGATTAATGGGGCAGTGACTGCGTGGATACAACATTGGCTAAGGGACAGACAGCAGAGAGTAGTGGTGAACGGGTGTGTTTTAGACTTGAGGGGGTGTATACAGTGGTGTTCCCCAGCGGTTGATATTAGGACCACTGCTCCTTTTGATATATATTAATGACCTGGATTGGCTATAGAGGGCATAATTTCAAAGTTAGCAGATGATACGAAACTCGGAAATGTAGTAAACGAGGAGGATAGCAACAGACTTCAGGAGGACATAGACAGACTGGTGAAAGGAGCAGACACATGGCAGATGAAATTTAACGCAGAGAAGTGTGAAGTGATACATTTTTGGTAGGAAGAATGAGAAGAGGCAATATAAACTAAATGGTACAGTTTTAAAGGGGGTGCTGGAATGGAGACACCTGGGGGTGTATGTATACACATTTTTGAAGGTGGCAGGACAGATTGAGGAGGCTTTTCAAAAGCATATGGGATCCTTGATCTTATTAATAGAGGAATAGAGTACAAAAGCAAGGAAGTTATGCTAAACCTTTATAAAACACTGGTTAGGCTTCAGCTGCAGTATTGTTTCAATTTTGGGCACCACACTTTAGGGTGGATGTCAAGGCCTTAGAGAGGGTGCAGAAGAGATTTACTAGAATGGTACCAGTGATGAGGGGCTTCAGTTATGTGGAGAGACTGGAAAAGCTGGGGTTGATAGGTGTTCAAAATCACAAAGGGGGAAAAATTCAGCTGGTAGCACCACCCGTTAGCACCTTAAGAAAAGGGATTTGAACAGATATTTGAAGGGGAAAAAAATACAGGACTATAGGGAAAGAGCAGGGGAGTGGGACTAATTGGATAGCTCTTTCAAAGAGCCAGCACATGCACGATGGGCCGACTGGACTCCTGTGCTGTATCATTCTATGATTGTATGTTTTCAAATGTACTAGAACAGTTCTACAGTAACTAGAAATAAAACTACAGGATATTTAATCCATAATTTTCCTAATTTCCATATCATTGTATAAAAAATGGTTATTTTATTATACTTGAACAGTAAAATCCTTTCAATGCCTAAAGATTCAAATTCCAATTCACAAGTACAATATAAACCAATAAATCTCATGACTTGTGGGTCCCAGTAAAGAGAATTATATACTCAAAAAGTAAAATCTGAACAACTTGCATTCTTAGGACGCTTGTACTCAGAAAACTTCACTGTGCACTTCAGAGTGCTATAAAAGGATGGAGAAAAAATGTGGAGGCCAAACAGAAGGATGGGGGGGGGGGGGGGGGGGGAAAGGAAACAGAAAAGTGGTGGGTGGGGGGCAGTAGGAAGAATAGTCAAAAAGAGGTGTTTTTAGAAAACCTTTGAAGGCAAGGAGGGAAGTGGCAAGGTGGAGAGATGTAAAGAAGGAGCTACAAACAGGCATAGTTGTGGAGACTGTAAGAGTGGCCACTGACAGCAAAATGCAGGGAGCGGTGAAGGAGGAGTAAATGGGAGTTGGAGAAGCAGAGGTTGTGTGGACATGCAAGACTGGAACAAATTGCTAAGTTAAGGTGAGCTGAGATTTGAAGGCGAGGAAATGAATATTGATGTCAATTCACTAGAGCACGAGCCAGTTGAACGTGACAATGATGGAGTGAAGGAATTGTGAGGATGAGGCCCGCGGCATTCTGAATGAGTCATGGAAGGTGGATTCAGAGAAGCTATTACCAAAGTTGAGTTGTCTTGAGTTGATAAAGGCAGAATGAAAAAATTAAGAAAAATCTAGTAAAGCAACACTTCTACCAAGCATAAATTAGAGACGAAGCAGAAAATGTTAAATGTAATTACAATACAACAGTTCCAGCAATCACAGTCTGGAATGTTCTCTAGCACTGCTATGATGTGCTGGTGACTCCGCAGTACTAAGGGCTCAGATTTATATTCATTTACACTGGTGACAGTAATCAATTTTAAATGCCATTGCAACTCTTGTTAATTACTTCACTTGCTGTGCATTAAAGTTGAAACTCTTGTATGCAAGAAAAACGCAATCTTCTCTTTCAAGTAAAAACAAGAAAACAAGCAGCCCACAATATACTGGTATTAAAATTGGAAATTAACTTCCAGACTTAAATTTCCTGTAAACAGCAGCAAAGCCAAAAGCATGTGACAGTCAAAAAAATGTGCTACTACCAGCCTGACTACACTCGCACTTCCTTTATATCGGCAGCACCACAGTTTAGCTTGCACTAACTGATATGGTGCTTCTCCATTATTAGTGGGGTGGGGGAAGAGGGGGAATTAATTTTTTGTAAAATTCCACAAGCACAATCTGCAATTCTACTTGGTCAACAAAAAGAATGTATGCATTTGACATACTTTATACTTATGTGAAGCCAAGGGGATTTTTTTTTCAGTCCACTCCAGAAAATGGACAACTGTACATAGCAATTTCACATTTCCTTTCATTCTAATAAAGTACAGAATAATTTAAAAACATAAAATGTGCAGAGAAACCACGTTTAAAAGTCACATACAACTTAAAATTCCAATCTGCCAAAGGAAAAAAGTGATTATGAATGTTTGTTTTCTGAAGGACAGAACATCAATATACAAAGCCAATATTCACTGAATTTAAATTTGTTTTTGAAGCCACAAAAATGTAACTATTACTGAATTAATGTTGCCAATAAACTGTCAAAATCTATGTTAATTATTTAACATTTCCATGATACTGTTTTAAAATGTAAATATGTTTTGTTGATGCTGGATTTAAAGTTTAGCTTTGGAATACATTACCAAATGAAGATTAATAAAAGCCCAAGAAGACTGGCCTCATTAGGTCGAATATAGTGATGGCTAGAATCAAAAGCACAACTCAGATGAAGTCCCCCAGGGTCTGTGCCCAAGAAACATCAAGAGATGGCTAACCACTATTCCCTAGCAATGAGCTCCCAGTGGAGATCTGCCTCTTCACTGCCCTGCTCCAATACATTTTAGAACAACTCCCAAAGCAGAGCTAGGTTCATTCCCTTGCTTTTTGATCAAAAGATTTTTAAAACCGAAATGCTGACAATTACCAGACAGTCCCTAAAAAAAGCATATAGCTTGAAAAGAGAGCATCTGTTGAGATTCTCTCTCTCACCAGGTTTGAGAATCAGGAGTGACTACAGGTTGTTTATTAAGAACTATATTTTCCCAGCGCTTAGAAAGATGATGGAAATTCCCTGCAGAAATGAAAGCACAAATCACAATTCAGGAAAAAAAAACTATGAAGCGATGGGTTTTGCAGTCAGTGGTTAAAAATCTGGTTAGTTTACTGAAATGTAAAACAGAAATTGCACCGATGTTATATGGCAATGTTACTGAGCAACCCGCAACAGACACATAAAATACTGTTTCCCTTCTTCATTTCAAAATAAAAATAGCTCAGCTTTGGGATTTAGACATGAGTAGATACAGTATACAGATTATCAGTATAACCTAATTCAAATGAACGATGCAAGTCGACCTTATTTAATATATGAACTATACACAGCTTAAGAGCTCATGCAGCAGATGCACTCCCACAAAATGATGACAGCTCATCTCGCCGGTTCCTTTTAGAAGTTAAAAAAAATCATCTGTTCAGGTCCCAACACTGTACAAGTGGTGAAGCTTGGAATTACAAGATTATCAGGACTGACTCAAAACCGTCTCTCCAGGTGGGATCCTCTTCACCCCAGGGTGCCCCCCATCCCTACTTTCTCCCCACAGAACACACCTACCTCTCTTCATCGCTCACACCTGCTTCCTGGTTTCAGCTAAAAATATGAATTAATAAACCATCACCTGGGTGTGCTGGAAAATTATTCCGTCACTCCTCCCACTTTCCTTTCCCTGACGTGTTTAAAAAGCAACGGGCCAACCCATTACAAAATAAAAATATTTCACTTAAAAACCAAAGACAATATACAGTCTCAAAAGAGTATTATTGACCTAGCAGTGCAATGGGAAGGATGTGTGTAGGGGACAATACATTTAAAGAAAATTAAATAACCTCCCCAACTGTTGGCCTGGATTTGATGTGCGTTGAACTGTTTGCTTGTGTTCTTAAAACAGAATGTTCTACTTTCACTAAAAGGAAAGTTACTGAAAAAGAAATACCAAAAAGAGGGAATGAGAACTGTCCACAAGGTGAAAAACTGAAGTGATAACATGTTCTATTATTTCATTCTGATTTTAAAAAAATTAAAAGCCTAAATGTAATTTAAAAAACATTTTATTTAAAAAAGTAATAATTTGTAATTTAAGAATAACAGAACTGTTTAGTTACTGCCTGATGAAGCAATATTGTGAAGCAATTCTGAAATTGGATGGGAAGGGCAACTACTATAATTGCCCAAAAATTAATCTCCGAATAGGCAAGTATAATCAAAAATAAGGTGGTCAATTAACAAATTAGAAAGAAAATGCATCCGAAAGGCTTGGGATAGAGATAGTCAGGAAGCAATGTAGTAAGCATTAATTTTTGCTAACCTCCTTAACATTCAACAATTCCTACCCAATAATGCCACTGAAAAAGTACCCAAATATATCTTGAGTTTTATATAATTTGAAAATGTAATTATTTCAGGATGCAATTTGTAATTTTATATTCTATTTGCACTTGTTAAAAAACACGCTCTCTGCTAAAGTCACCGCCAGCTGTGGCCAGCAATCTTGGAACTCATTTGTTAGATCTCAGCAACACAAACAACACTTCAAAGGTTAAAAATATAGATTAACAAGAACAGGGAGAATAGGAACCTTAAAAAGGAGACAAAGTTTAAATAGGTTACATGCCTTCAGATGAGACAGTCAACATTGATCAAAGGCACACTCATTTAGAAACATAGAAAAATAGGAGCAGGAGTAGGCCATTCGGCCCTTCGAGCCTGCTCCGCCATTCAATATGATCATGGCTGATCCTCTATCTCAATACAGGAAACTTTGGTTTATCCGGAGGTTAACTGTCCGGAATGCTCGAGCCACCGGCAAAAATCAGGAGCCGTTTCATTAGGTTTCTTTTCTTTTCGTTGCTTTTTTTTCACCAGTCAGGCTCTGCAAGGTCTCGCTGAAGCTGTTGCTAAGCTACAGAGACGCTTGCAAGGTATGGCCGACTGTTTAGAAGCTGTTGCTAGGGTTTGTTGCCAGATACGGAGCTCAAAATCTCCGTATGTTTCAACATTAGCGCTGGTTTGTCCGGCAGTTTTGATGGGACGGCAACAGCTCGGTCCCGTCGGTGCCGGATAGCACAAAGTTTTCTGTACCATATTCCCACTCTCTCCCCTTACCCCTTGATGCCTTTTGTGTCTCGAAATCTATCTATCTCCTTCTTAAATATATTCAGTGACTTGGCCTCCACAGTCTTCTGTGGTAGAGAATTCCACAGGTTCACCACCCTCAGTGAAGAAATTTCTCCTCATCTCAGTCCTAAAAGTCCTACCCTGTATCCTGAGACTGTGACCCCCTCGTTCTAGACGCCCCCAGCCAGGGGAAACATCCTCCCTGCATCCAGTCTGTCTAGCCCTGTCAGAATTTTATACGTTTCAATGAGATCCCCCCTCATTCTTCTAAACGCTAGTGAATACAGGCCTAGTTGACCCAATCTCTCCTCTTCCAAAATTCGATAGGCTCTGGAACAGTACCCATGGATTGGCGGGTAGCTAATGTTACCCCACTGTTCAAAAAGGGTGGTAGAGAGAAAACAGGGAATTACAGAAGCCTGACATCGGTTGTGGGGAAAATGCTAGAGTCCATTATAAAGGATGTAATAGCAGAGCACTTGGAAAAAAGTGACCGGATCGGAGAAAGTCAACATGGCTTTACAAAAGGTAAATCGTGCTTGACTAATCTACTGGAATTTTTTGAGGATGTAACTGGTAAAATAGATAAGGGAGAACCAGTGGATGTGGTGTATTTGGATTTTCAAAAGGCTTTCGATAAGGTCCCGCATAAGAGATTAGCGTGTAAAATTAAGGCACATGGGATTGGGGGCAAGGTATTGACTTGGATAGAGAACTGGTTGACAGACAGAAAGCAAAGAGTTGGAATAAACGGCTCTTTTTCCGAGTGGCAGGCAGTGACTAGTGGGGTACCGCAGGGATCGGTCCTTGGACCCCAGCTATTTACAATATATATTAATGATCTGGACGAGGGAACTAGATGTAATATCTCCAAGTTTGCAGACGACACAAAGCTGGGTGGGCGTGTGTGCTGTGAGGAGGATGCCAAGAAACTCCAGTATGATTTGGACAGGTTGCGTGATTGGGCAGAAGCATGGCAGATGCAATATAACGTGGATAAATACGAGATTATCCACTTTGGTGTCAAAAACAGGAAGGCATATTATTATCTGAATGGCAATAGATTGGGAGAAGGGGAAGTGCAACGAGACCTGGTCGTCCTTGTGCACCAGTCGCTGAAAGTAAGCATGCAGGTGCAGCAGGCGGTTAAGAAGGTAAATGGTATGTATACCTTCGTAGCGAGAGGGTTTGAGTACAGGAACAAGGATGTCTTGCTGCAGTTGTACAGGGCCTTGGTGAGACCAAATCTTGAGTATTGTGTGCAGTTTTGGTCGCCTTATCTGAGGAAGGATGTTCTTGCCATGGAAGGAGTGCAGCGAAGATTCACCAGGCTGATACCTGGGATGGCAGGAATGATGTATGAGGAGAGATTGGGGCGATTGGGCTTGTACTCACTGGAGTTTAGAAGAATGAGAGGGGATCTCATCGAAACTTATAAAATTCTAACAGGACTAGACAGACTAGATGCTGGAAGGATGTTCCCGATGGTCAGGGAGTCCAGAACCAGGGGTCACAGTCTAAGGATAAGGGGTAAGCCATTTAGGACAGAGCGGAGGAGGAATTTCTTCACCCAGAGAGTAGTGAACCTGTGGAATTCTCTGCCAAAGGCGGCAGTAGAGGCCAATTCATTAAATATATTCAAGAAGGAGTTGGATATATTTCTTAAGGCTAAAGGGATCAAGGGATATGGAGAGAAGGCAGGAACAGGGTACTGAATTTGGATGATCAGCCATGATCTCTGAATGGCAGAGCAGGCTCGAGGGGCCGAATGGCCTACTCCTGCTCCTATCTTCTATGTTTCTATGACAGTCCTGCCATTCCAGAATCAGTCTGGTGAACCTTCACTGCACTCCCTCTATGGCAAGTATATCCTTTCTTAGGTAAGGAGACCAAAACTGCACACAGTACTCCAGGTGTGGTCTCACCAAGGCCCTGTATAACTGTAGTAAGGCATTCCTGCTCCTGTACTCAAATCCTCTTGCAATGAAGGCCAACATACCATTTGCCTTCCTAACTGCTTGCTGTACTTGCATGTTTGCTTTCAGTGACTGGTGTACAAGGACACCCAGGTCCCTTTGTACATCGACATTTTCCAATCTATCACCATTTAAATAATGCTCTGCCTTTCTGTTTTTCCTGCCGAAGTGGATAACTTCACATTTATCCACATTATACTGCATCTGCCATGTATTTGCCCACTCACTCAACTTGTCTAAGTCGCCTTGAAGCTTCTTTGCATCCTCCTCACAACTCACAATCGTCAGCAAACTTGGAAATATTACATTTGGTTCCCTCATCCAAATCATTGATATATATTGTGAATAGCCGGGGCCCAAGCACTGATCCCTGCGGTACCCCACTAGTCACCGCCTGCCACCCCGAAAAAGACCCATTTATTCCTACTCTCTGTTTCTTGTCTGTTAACCAATTTTCAATCGATGCCAGTATATATTACCCCCATGTGCCAGCATATTACCCCCAATCCCATGTGCTTTAATTTTGCACACTAACCTCTTATGTGGAACTTTATCAAAGGCCTTCTGAAAATCCAAATACACCACATCCACTGGTTCTCCCATATCTATTCTACCAGTTACATCCTCAAAAAACTCCAGTAGTTTGTCAAACACGATTTCCCTTTCATAAAGCCATGTTGACTTTGTCTAATTCCGTTGATATTTTCTAAGTGTCCTGTTATCACATCCTTTAGAATAGACTCTAGCACTTTTCCCTACTACTGCTGTTAGGCTAACCGTCTGTAGATCCGTGTTTTCTCTCTCCCTCCTTTTTTAAATAGTGGGGTTACATTTGCCACCCTCCAATCTGCAGGAACTGCTCCATAATCTATAGAATTTTGGAAGATGACAACCAATGCATCCAATATTTCCATGGCTACCTCTTTTAGTACTCTGGGATGCAGTCCCATTAATTTCTCCAGCACTATTTTTTTTACTAATACTAATTTCCTTTAATTCCTCCTTCTCACTCAACCCTTGGTTTCCTAACATTTCTGGGAAGTTATTTGTGTCCTCTTCCGTGAAGACAGAACCAAAGTATTTGTTTAATTGCTCTGCCATTTCCTTGTTCCCCATTATAAATTCTCCCATTTCTGACTGTAAGGGACCTACATTTGTCTTCACTAATCTTTTTCTTTTTACATACTTGTAGAAGCTTTTACAGTCCACTTTTATGTTCCTTGCAAGTTTACACTCATACTCTATTTTTCCCCTCTTAATCAATCTCTTGGTCCTTTTTTGCTGAACTCTAAACTGCTCTCAATCCTCAGGCTTGCTACTTTTTCTGGCAACATATGACTCCTCTTTGGATCTACTATCCTTAATTTCTTTTGTTAACCATGGTTGGGCCGCTTTTCCTTGTGTGTTTTTGCGCCAGAAATGAATGTATAAATGTTGCAATTCATGCATTAATTCCTTAAATGTTAGCCATTGCCTATCCACTGTCATGCCTTTTAATGAAGCTCCCCAATCTATCATATTTATCCTTGCATTTGTGCTTCGCTTGCCACCAGATGGCATTCATCACCAAATTCATATCACTTTCGAATGTTTGTCATCATATATATGAAGTGACAGTTTTATTGTTGTTTTCAATATCTAGTCTTATTTCAGAACTGATATTCAATTAATATTTACTCTTTGAATTCATGATTCTGTCCTGCTGCTCGAGTTGGTCCGAAGTCGCTGCCTCCTCTGCGTTCAACAGAATTACTTGGGGATATCTACCCGTCAGTGACATCACATAGTGGCTTAATGATGAGATTTGATCTTGTATATCTCCCGAAGTTAAAAAATGAACTTAAAAAAAAATCTACATACATTTTTGTGGCAGAATATTTTTGTTGAAAATATATATATTCCTACAACTCAACAACAAAAATCAACAACTTTCATTTATAAGCCGATTTTCACATGGAAAAAGGTCCCAAGGTACTTCACAGAAGCGTAACCAGACAAAAATCAAAGCCGAAGCCAAAAAAAAATTACGGCAAAAAGCTTGGTCAAATAGGTGGGTTTTAAGGCGGGGCAAAAAGGAAGAGAGGGACGCGGAGAGGTTTAGGGAGGGAATTCGAAGTATGGAGTCCAGGCAGCTGAATTAATGGCCATTAATGGTGGGGTGAAGGGAGTATGGGATACATAAGTGGCCAACCAACCAGGGATTAGACTACTTTAGATCTGAACCAACCAGGGAACAGGCTACTTTAGATCTTGTATTGTGTAATGAGACAGGGTTAATTATTAAATCACATAGAAAAGAATCCTCTGGGGAAGAGTGATCATGATAAATATTTCACTCTCAAACCCAATGTGAAATTCTAAGTCCAAAACTAGTCTTAAACTTAAATAAAGACAATTACACAGGAATGAGGGGAAAGTTGGCTAAGGTTGATTGGGAAATTAGATTAAAAAGGTATGACGGTAGATAAACTGTGGCAAACATTTAAAGAAATATTCAAAAATTCTCAACGAATATACATTCCATAGGAAATAAAAACTTCACGGGAAAAGTGATCCATCTGTGGTTAACTAAAGAAGTTAAGTATCGTATTAAATTAAAAGAGGTTTACAATGTTGTGAAGAATGGTAGTAAACCTGAGGATAGGGAGAGCTTTAGAAACCAGCAAAGTATGACCAATAAATTGCTAAAAAGGGAGAAAATAGAATGAGGGTAAACTAGCAAGAAATATAAAAACACGATTGTAAGAGCTTCTACAAGTATGTAAAAAGGAAGAGAGTAGCAAAAGGAAGCATTGGTCCCTTAGAGGCTGAGGCAGGAGAATTTATAATGGGGAATAAGGAAATGGCCAAGACTTTACACAAATATTTTGTATCTGTCGTCACAGTAGAAGACACAAAAAGCGTACCAAAAATAGTGGGGAACCAAGGGACCAATGAGAGCGAGGAACTTAAAGCAATTAAGACCAGTAGAGAAAAGGTACTCGAGAAACTAATGGGACTAAAAGCCGACAAATCCCCTGGACCTGATGGCCTATATCCTAGGGTTCTAAAAGAGGTGGCTGAAGAGATAGTGGATGCTTTGGTTGTGATCTTCCAAAATTCCCTGGATTCTAGAACGGTTCCAGCGGATTGGAAGGCAACAAATGTAACCCCACTATTCAGGAAAGGAGGGAGAGAAAACAGGGAACTACAGGCCAGTTAGCCTGACATCAGTAGTCAGGAAAATGCTGAAATCCATTATTAAGGAAGTGGTAACAGGGCACTTAGAAAATCATAATGGCCCAGAAATTTGGGTCTCCACGGGTGAGTACGCACGGGGTACTCACCCGTAAGCCCAATGGAAGTGCCGGTCTCCTGCATGCACTGCGCATGCGTGGGAAACCAGCACTTCCGTTCCCCTGAAAGAAGGGGTTGAGGTCGAACGCGTGCGCAGGAGAGGCTGCGCGTGCGCATCGAACTTACTTTTTTTTTAAGGTTTTCCCGGGAAGGTAAGTCTCCAGAAGTTAGACATGTAAAAAGCAGTCGCAAGGCCTGCTTTTTACAAGGCAAGTGGTGAATTAATTAAAATTAAAACATTTTTTTCACAGGTTTATTATTTTTAAATACTTTAAAGAAAGGTAAGTTTATTTTTAGCCCCGTTAGAAAGTAAAATTATTTTTTTCAAAAATTTAAATTATTGTTTAAAATAGTTATTTCATGTAATTTATAGTTTATTTAAAAAATGTGATGTTTTTCAAAAATTTATTTGAAGATTTAGTGATGTTTTGGGGCTTATAGTATTTATAAGTTTGACAGCCCTTCCTGTCAAACTTATGAAACATTCCCTGCTCCGATTGGCTCTCCATGGCCCACGTGATCCCAGGGGACGCAGCGAACTAACTGCGCCCCTGGGATACGCAAGCACTGCACGCCGGCAGTTGGAGGAGGCCCAGGATCGCAATTCCACGGGGACCCACAGCTCAACTGCCGGCGCGCTAGGCAAGTGCAGGTCGGGGGCTTGCGCCCGCGGGAAGCCTCCGACCCGAATTTCTGGGCCAATATGATTAGGCAGAGTCAGCATGGTTTTATGAAAGGGAAATGTGTTTGACAAATTTATTAGAGTTTTTTGAGGATGTAACTAGCAGGGTAAATAAAGGGGAACCAGTGTATGTAGTATATTTGGATTTCCAAAAGGCATTCGATAAGGTGCAACATAAAAGATTGTTACGCAAGATAAGGGCACATGGGGTTGGGGGTAATATATTAGCATGGATAGAGGATTGGTTAACAGACAGAAATCGGAGCGTAGGGATAAACTGGTCATTTTCAAGTTGGCAGGCTGTTAACTAGTAGGGTGCCGCAAGGATCAGTGTTTGGGTCTCAGCTATTTACAATCGATATTAATGGCTTAGATGTAGGGACTGTGTAATGTATCCAAGTTTGCTTACGATACAAAGCTAGGTGGGAAAATAAGCTCGGAGGAGGACACAAAGAGCCTGCAAAGGGATACAGACAGGTTAAGTGAGTGGGCAATATAGTGGCAGATGGAATATAATGTGGGGAAATGAGAGGTTATTCACTTTGGTAGGAAGAATAGAAACAGAATATTTTTTAAATGGTGAGAAACTATTAAATGTTGGTGTTCAGAGATTTAGGTGTCCTTGTACAGGAAACACAGAGAGTTAGCCTGCAGGTACAGCAAGCAATTAGGAAGGCAAATGGCATGTTGGCCTTTATTGCAAGGTGGTTGGCGTACAAGAGTACAGGGCTTTGGTGAGAACACACCTGGAGTACTGTGCACAGTTTTGGTCCCCTTATCTGAGGAAAAATATACTTGCCTTAGAGGCGGTGCAGCAAAGGTTCATTAGATTGATTCCTGGGACGAGAGGGTTGTCCTATGAGGAGA
The DNA here is from genome assembly GCF_052327205.1 of Somniosus microcephalus. Classification (NCBI taxonomy): domain Eukaryota; kingdom Metazoa; phylum Chordata; class Chondrichthyes; order Squaliformes; family Somniosidae; genus Somniosus; species Somniosus microcephalus. The sequence continues at coordinate 107,892,641 of NC_140988.1, forward strand.
GATTGAGCCTATACTCTCTGGAGTTTAGAAGAATGAGAGGTGATCTCATTGAAACATACACGATTCTGAGGAGGATTGACAGGGTAGATACCAAGAGGCTGTTTCCCCTGGCTGGAGAGTCTAGAACTAGAGGGCATAGTCTCAGGATAAGGGATTGGCCATTTAAGATTGGGAGGAGGAGGAATTTAACTCACATTTTGTAAATCTTTGGAATTCTCTGCCGCAAAGGGCTATGGATGCTGAATCGTTGAGTATATTCAAGGTTGAGATAGATAGATTTTTTGGACTCTAATGGAATCAAGGGATATGGAGATCAGGCAGGAAAGTGGAGTTGAGGTCGAAGATCAGCCATGATCTTATTGAATGGTGGAGCAGGCTCGAGGGGCCGTATTGGCCTACTGCTGTTCCTAATTCTTATGTAGAGTTGGAGGAATGGAAAGTTCTTGGAGGCTTGTAGGGCTGGAGAAGGTTACAGAGATAGGATGCAGGCAGCAGAGTTTTGGATGTGCTGAGTTAATAGAGTTAACCACACGGACTGCAGCGGTTGAAGAAGGCGGCTCACCACCACCTTCTCAAGGGCAATTAGGGATGGGCAATAAATGCTGGCCTTGCCAGTGACGCCCAGATCCCATGAACGAATAAAACAAAAGGGTGGAGGCTAGGAAGCCAGCCTGGATGAGGATTGGAATAGTCAAGTTTGGAGGTGAGAAATGCATGGTTGAGGGTTTCAACAGAAGATGGGCGTAGGCAGGCAATGTTATGGACATGGAAGTAGGCAGTCTTTGTAGTGGAGAGGGCGTGGCAGTCGGAATCTTAGCTCGGGGTCCAAAAGAACTCTGAAGTCTGGTTCAGCCTGTGATGATGGCCAGGCAGGGCGATGGAATTGGTGCCCAAAGGTACAGAGCGTGTGGCTGGGGCCAAAGATGATGGTTTCAGTCTTCAGTTTAACTGGAGGAAATAGTAGCTCATCAGGGCTGGATGTTGGACAAGCAGGCCAACAACAGAGGCTGTGGATGAGTTGAGTGTGGATGGGTCGGGAGAGGTGGTAAAGAAGTAGGGCTGGGTTTCGACAGCTTACGTGTGGAAACTGACCAATGTCTTTGATGATGTCGCTGAGGGGCAGCATGTAATTGACGAAGCGCAATGGGCTAAGGATAGATCCTTGGGTGATTCGAGGTACTGGTGCGGCGGCAGGAAAGAAGCCATTGTTGAAGATGCTCTAGCTAAAATTACATAGTTAAGAGTTGAACCACTCGGCTTGACAATGGAGGAGAAACATTGAAGAAGAATGATGTAACTCGCCATGTCAAAGGCTGCAGAGAGGGCAGCAAGGGCGACAAAGAATCGTGCAACGTGGTCACAGACACAGAGGAAATTATTTGTGACTTTGATTAGACCAAACATGTGCCCTGAAAGAAAAAAGGCGGGACTAACAAATCTAGAGCCCCCTGGATGTCTAGAGACATACAGGGTAGGATAAAGAAAAAAAGGGAGGCGTATGACAGATACCAAGAGCTAAATACTCCAGAATCTTTAGAGGAGTACAGAAAGTGCAGGGGTGCAATTAAAAATGATATTAGGAAAGCAAAGAGCATGAAAAATTCTTGGCAAGTAAAATCAAGGAAAACCCAAAGATATTTTATAAATATATTAAGAGTAAGAGGATAACTGAAGAAAGGGTAGGGCCTATTAGAGATCATGAGGGTAATCTGTGTGTGGCGGCGGGAGACATCGGTAGGGTTCTTAATGAATACTTTGCATCTGTTTTCACAAAGGAGAGGGACGAAGCAGACATTGCTATCGGCGGGGTTGTGTTTGGGGGGGGGGTGGAGAATGCTTACCCGAAGGCGGCCTTCGAGACACACGACAACGCAAAATCGTCGAGCAGAAACTGATACCCAAGTTCCGCACTCATGAGGACGGCCTCAACCGGGATCTTGGGTACATGTCACGCTACATGTAACCCCACCTGACGTAGAGTCACCCAGGCTCGAGTCGTCGTTGGCTTCTTCTCTCTGCACAGATGCGGCCGGACCTGCTGTGATTTCCAGCAAAGTTTTTTTTTCTGTTTTTCATACAGACCCCAGCATCTGCAACATTTGACCCCTTGTGACCCCACCTCATTGTTCTTTGATGTAATGTTTTCCTGACTGACCTGTTTGGACACCATTCACACCTTTGATTGCTGTGATTATCTCTCTGCCGAGGTGTGACAAAGGGCAGTTAGAAAGATTACCTGTAATCATCTGGAAGTTTTCTCTGACTATATATGCTGTGCCTTTATGCTTCTCTTCACTTCACCTGACGAAGGAGCAGCGCTCCAAAAGCTTGTGATTTCAAATAAAGCTGTTGGACTATAACCTGGTGTTGTGTGACTTCCTACATTTGTCCATCCCAGTCCAACACCGGCATCTCCACATCATGGCCCTTATCCTTAGACTGTGACCCCTGGTTCTGGATTCCCCAACCATCGGGAACATCCTCCCTGCATCTAGTCTGTCCAGTCCTGCCAGAATTTTATAAGTTTCAATGAGATCCCCTCTCATTCTTCTAAACTCCAGCGAGTACAAGCCCAATCGACCCAATCTCTCCTCATACGTCATTCCTGCCATCCCAGGTATCAGCCTGGTGAATCTTCGCTGCACTCCTTCCATGGCAAGAACATCCTTCCTCAGATAAGGCGACCAAAACTGCACACAATACTCAAGATGTGGTCTCACCAAGGCCCTGTACAACTGCAGCAAGACATCCTTGTTCCTGTACTCAAACCCTCTTGCTATGAAGGCCAACATACCATTTGCCTTCTTAACCGCCTGCTGCACCTGCATGCTTACCTTCAGCGACTGGTGCACAAGGACACCCAGCTCTCGTTGCACTTCCTCTTCTCCCAATCTATTGCCATTCAGATAATAATCTGCCTTCCTGTTTTTGACACCAAAGTGGATAACCTCACATTTATCCACGTTATATTGCATCTGCCATGCTTCCGCCCAATCACCCAACCTGTCCAAATCATCCTGTAGTTTCTTGGCATCCTCCTCACAGCAAACACGTCCACCCAGCTTTGTGTCGTCTGCAAATCTGGAGATATTACATCTAGTTCCCTTGTCTAGATCATTAATATATATTGTGAATAGCTGGGGTCCAAGGACCGATCCCTGCGGTACCCCACTAGTCACTGCCTGCCACTCGGAAAAAGACCCGTTTATTCCAACTCTTTGCTTTCTGTCTGCCAACCAGTTCTCTATCCAAGTCAATACCTTGCCCCCAATCCCATGTGCCTTAACTTTACACGCTAATCTCTTATGTGGGACCTTATCGAAAGCCTTCTGAAAGTCCAAATACACTACATCCACTGGGGGCAAGGGCATCAAAGGTGGAGGCGAGGGGTGGTTGAGCAGATTGACAGCTACAAAAGTATCATGATGAATGGAGGAGTTTGAGTGTATTTGTTAAGTGCATCCTGGAGAACAAAGATAAGCTGGAGGTTATCTTTGCTTTCCAGGATGGTTCTCAAGTAGTGAGCGATACTGACAGAGGAGAGTATGGTAGTGAGCGATACTGACAGAGGAGAGTATGGTCTGATAGTGCTTGATATAATCCAGTTGTGGTGAATGGAGGAGTCTGAAGTACAGTTGTATGTGATTTGGAGAAGTTTATTCCAGGGGAGATGTAGGTAGTGATGGATACAAGGAATGGATGGAGATCGCCTTGTGTGATTGAGATGATGGCAGTAGAGAGGCCACATGAGATGGCATGGTTGAGTGGTCGTGAATATGGGTAGGAGAGTTTATATGGAGGGTGAGGTTAAGGCAGGAGAGGAGGGTAGTGGAATCAGAGGAGAAAGGCTAGGGAGCTGAGATAAAGATTGAAATCACCCAGGGTGAGGAGTTACTGAATGCAGAAGGTGATGGAGGAACGGTGCAGGCTCACTCTTGGCTGGGCAACTGGATACTGCAAGCAATTTTCAGCAAGATCAACATTTTCCAACATATAACCCAGTTCCAGAATGGAAAGTCAGACAGTTAAGGCAAGGGGAAAAAAGCTAAATTCAGTACCTAAAGATTAGGCAAGTAAGAAAAAAAGTGTAAAGTAACAGTTAAAATAGGAAGCATAGAAAAGAGAGAGAGAATAGGAAAGAAATGATTATGAAAGAGCAGGAATAAAAATATGAAAATGTTTTGCATTCAAAGTGTATATTAGTATTATCTTAAGATTCCAACAAAACTATTCCTGAATCTCAATAGCATCATTATTGTATTTTCAAGTTCTTCAGTATCGTGAACCAAAAATATTTTTTTAACTGTATTTCCTGTAGCTGCCAACATGCTCAAGGATTAAGACCATCAACTTAATACTAAAAGACCGCTGCCAAAAACAAATGAATACGTGACAATTTGGTGATTCTTGACTGCAGCAACAGGTACTAGTCCCATCGGTGACAAAATAAACATCTCTTCAGTAGAACACACAGAGCTGACAAGTACTGCAACAATCTCTGAAAAAAGCAATAAACCCTTCATTTCACTCATTGTCCCAATCAGCTTTATTCTTTCTTTTTTGAAAACATGCAAATCTCAGGAATGTACGGGATCCTGAACAATTCCAGGTTTACGATCTTCGAAAAAATGAGTAGCCACTTAACTTTCAGGCAAAAATTCAAACACATAAATGGCTAAATTACGTAGCACTAATTGTTGGTACTTTGCAATGATATCAATTCTGCAGTACCTGCTCCTCAAACAAAGTTTTAAGATCACTGAAGCTAAAGTTCCTGTTGCCCTTTCTCTCTGGTTTTTCTGATTTGGAGGTTGATGATCCAGTCTACTTCGCACTTTCTGGTCTCTGCCCAGGTGGATTGTGAAAGTGCCTGAAGTTATATCTGCCCACTCCGTCGCATCATCCAGTCACGGTCTTCTTTGCCTGCCTCTGGATCTATTGATTACCTTAAATAAGCTCATTCTGGCAAATTAATCATTTTAATTATGGGTTTTAAGAATAGCATAAGTTGATCATCTTTAATGTGTTTGTGGGGTGAAAGGGGTGGGGGTAGAAGAGAAGAGGTAAATAAAAGTCACAATGTGGCAACATTTACCTTCCTGTGCCTCTGAAGCAGGTGCTGGTGATGCAGAGGCCGATACAGGTCGATGAGCTGAAGGCGGTGGCTGTCTTGCAAGAGGTGCCCCAACAACTGGAAGTGTTGCTACATTTGGTCTGTCAGGTAGGTAACTTTGGTTGATATGATGGGGCATTGAAAGGAGTGGACCTAAATGCAGAACAGAGCTTGATTAGAAACAATTTGCGTGACTTGACAGTACTCATTAGATACAAGGTAATAAATAGCCTAATAGAATGCGGCAAGAAAATATTAAATTCTTGCAGGTCACCATCAGTCACAGGAACAAGAAAGCAGTGGCCTCGATTTCCAATACGGCAGGGCAGCCCGTCTCTCTGCACTCCCGACTCTAGCAGGTCTTGCGGGGACAGGCTCATTTAAATAGCAATGGTGGACTCGCGGCAGCAATAAGAAATTGCTGTGGCCTTGCCGTAGCATAGCGTGGCCAGCAGTGCCGGGTTTTTTAAATGTCATTTAAGCCTCTCATATTGCTTAGTGCAACTAATTCCTCTTAATTACTGTAAAGTACGAAAACAGCAAAAGGCCAGCTGATCCATCGATCTGTCCCATAGTCATGCTGCAATTAATCATCAGGACCACCCCCACACACAACGCTCCAACCCATCAGCAACTGCGTGATCTCCTGGGAGAGGCAAAAAAACAGAATTTAAAAAAAAATCTAAGTCAATTCAGAGGGAAAAAAAATTCTAGGAAATTCAGAAGGCAATGAAAATGAGTTCCAGGAGAGCACAGGATCCATGAGGACTATCATCCAACATCCTGATGTCTTTTATATGCAGTAAGATCAGCCTCAGCCAGGAACTCGTCCAACTCCCTTTTGAACGTTTGCAGCGAGCACGAGCTGGCAACTTGTTCCCGAGGTCGCTGACCCTTTGCAAAAAGAAAATCCTGTTGACATCTAACCTAGTTCTATACTTATGTAACTGATGCATGTGTCCACTGGTTCTCCCCAACCAATCTAATTCAAATAGTCTAGCCACACGGGCACAGTCTAGCCCTTTCATTATTTTAAACTAGAGCAGTTAGCTTCTGCGATTAACATGTTAAAAACACTAATCACCCCAAAAATTAACATGTTAAATCGTAGAAGTTATGGAAATAATACCAGATTTAAAAAAAAATAGAATCTCCAATCTTCCATACTGTTTTCAAACACCACCTAACTTTCCTCAATAACAACAGAAAATGCTGGAAAAACTCAGCAAGTCAGGCAACATCCGTGGAGAGAAATTTGAGTTGACGTTTCGGGTTTGACCCTTCTTCAAAACTGGAGAGAAAAGGAACTAGATCGAAGGCAGGGCTGCGATCGGACAAAAGAATAAAAGAACCAAAAGAAGTAAAAGAGATTAGAAGCTAGACGAGATGGTAATAGGCTGTGATTAGGTGTAAAGTGTACTGGCAGGGCAAAAGATAGCTGCCAGGTGTGAGAGAGAAACAAAAGGAAAGGGGGGGGGGAAAGGAAAGGAGTGGAAAAATATAAGTGAAAATGAAATAGGGGCTGAGGTTATGATCTGAAATTGTTGAACTCGATATTGAGACCGGAAGGCTGCTGAGTTTTTCCAGCATTTTCTGTTGTTATTTCGGATTTCCAACATCCAACATCTGCAGTATTTTGCTATCACCTAACTTTCCTCGTCTTGTCAAATTAAAAATATTAAACTATTACAGTTTACCTGCCCATATTGCTACTGCTTCCCAGACATCTGACCCCTAGAGGCAGATAGTGCAGGAGCAGGTGATAAAACAATTAAAAAAAAGTACAAAAGAAAAGTACTGCGGATGCTGGAAATCTGAAATAAAAAAACAGAAAATGCTGGAAATACTCAGTTCTGATGAAAGGTCATCGACCTGAAACGTTAACTCTGTTTTTTGCTCCACATATGCTGCCTGACCTGCTGAGTATTTCCAGCATTTTCTGTTTTTATTAAATAAAGAAGGAGGGTGTCAGTCAGGGAGCAACAGCGCTTGCCACTTGATGGTGGGTGGGTGTCATTCCTGGTCGAGTCGTCAGGCAAAAAGACGCCAGGTTGGGCTGGCTGGGGCAGAGGGGCTGGATGTGGAGAATCAGGGCAGGGAGCCATCCTTTAAAAAAGGGAAGAGCTAAACATCAAGGTAGAAAATAGTGCCGTCAAGAAAATAATAAAAAAGAATCATGACCAATGTGGACCAATATTTGACAGAAATCAAATCGAAAGAAAAAAAAGGTGAAGATAAAATAAAGAATTATCGAGCAAAGTGAGTCTTGTGAATGTTAAGTTTATCAGAAAATAATATTTTGGGATACAGTACAATTTGAGACATAGAAGACAGGAGCAGGAGTAGGCCATTTGGCCCCTCGAGCCGGCACCGCCATTCAATGCGATCATGGCTGATCATCCAAATTCAGTACCCTGTCCCTGCTTTCTCCCCATATCCCTTGATCCCCCTAGCCTTAAGAAATATATCTAACTCCTTCTTGAATATATTTAATGAATTGGCCTCAACTGCCTTCTGTGGTAGAGAATTCCACAGGTTCACCACTCTCTGGGTGAAGAAATTCCTCTTCATCTCTGTCCTAAATGGCTTACTCCTTAGACTGTGACCCCTGGTTCTGGACTTCCCCGCCATCGGGAACAGTCTTCCTACATCTAGTCTGTCTAGTCCTGTTAGAATTTTATATGTTTCAATGAGATCCCCTCTCATTCTTCTAAACTCGTGAATATAAGCCTAATCGACCCAATCTCTCCTCATACGTCATTCCTGCCATCCCAAGGATCAGTCTGATGAATCTTCGCTGCACTCCCTCCATGGCAAGAACATCCTTCCTCAGATAAGGCGACCAAAACTGCACACAATACTCAAGGTGCGGTCTCACCAAGGCCCTGTACAACTGCAGCAAGACATCCTTGCTCCTGTACTCGAATCCTCTTGCTATGAAGGCCAGCATACCATTTGCCTTCTTAACCGCCTGCTGCACCTGCATGCTTACCTTCAGCGACTGGTGCACAAGGACACACAGGTCTCGTTGCCCTTCCCCTTTTCCCAATCTATTGCCGTTCAGATAATAATCTGCCTTCCTGTTTTTGCCACCAAAGTGGATAACCTCGCATTTATCCACATTATACTGCATCTGCCATATCGCCCAACCTGTCCAAATCGTACTGGAGTTTCTCTGCATCCTCCTCACAGCACACACGGCCACCCAGCTTTGTGTCATCTGCAAACTTGGAGATATTACATCTAGTTCCCTCGTCTAGATCATTAATATATAGTGTGAATAACTGGGGTCCTAGCACCGATCCCTGAGGTACCCCACTAGTCACTGCCTTCCACTTGGAAAAAGACCCATTTATTCCAACTCTTTGCTTCCTGTCTGCCAACCAGTTTTCTATCCAAGTGAGTACCTTACCACCAATCCCATGTGCTTTAACTTTACACGCTAGTCTCTTATGCGGGACCTTATCGAAAGCCTTCTGAAAGTCCAAATACACCACATCCACTGGTTCTCCCTTATCTATTCTACCAGTTACATCCTCAAAAAATTCCAGTAGACATGACATATGCTAAGTAGCATTTGTCCTAATTGTACTGAATTAGCTCATCTCAGACAGGGTAGCAGTAGGGCAATAACTGTTCTCAGCTCCTCGATTAGGAAGAAGAAAATCAACTAGGGTTCCTGCTCCTGATCTCTATCTGGTCACCTGTTCTGCTGCTTAGGCAAATATCCTGCAGATGTTCAACATGAAGGTTCACGCATGAAAAATTACTATGTGCGCAAGGTAGCAGAGGGCACTGTTGTCCATGGAAATGTACTTGAACAAGGAGTCCATGCCTTCAGGAGAGAAAGCTAGCTTTGAAAACTGGGTATTGGTTAATTTGAAATGTAATGGCACTTAATTACTACCTTTTTTTGCATTCAAAATAGCGACGTTTTCGATTTCTGAAGCTAGAAAGTGATTCATTTAATCAATTTATTACAATTCACCTTTTTTGGATACTGCCTGCAGTTAGCAATCATCTAGGCCTGTAAGTATTCCTTTCATTTTACTTGTGTATCTTCCTACTTAATTAGGTTTAGGGATAAATATTTGACAATTTTGTTGGTACGTATTGCTTTTTCCCTTGACAATCTACTGAGTAACAATTTAAAGAACAAAACCCTCCTCATAAACACTTTGCTCCTTTTTAAAGAAAGTAAATATTAATTTCATACTGGTGTGCATTGTAACTAGATTTTGCAATGTAATTTAGATTTTTTAGTAACTTAGTCCATAGCTGCTCCTGGTTTAACAGGATATAATCAATACCACTGCAATTGCTGGGAACAAATTAAATTGTCCGATAAATGCTATGTATAATCTTTTTATAATAGTTTCAAATCTTATGTTGGTAGGGAGTCGTCAAGTAAGAAACTCCTGTGAATTTTAGGGACTATTTTATAGATTGATCACACAGAAAAAATGCATTCTACCCATAGGGTTGTTGTTTATAGACTGCAAACAAAAATACACAGCGTATTTCTCGCTCCCACCCCTGAAAAATACCCAGAAAATATCCCCTACCTGTACTTGTTTGGCTATTTGCAGAGGAAGAAGCGACAGCAGGATTGGTAATGGGACCGGTTGGTGTCGTCATTGATGATCCGGGTAAGGGTTGCCATGCTGCACCAGTATTTCCAGCAGGATAGGGCTGAAAAGATGCTTGGGTGTGTCTCTGCCCAGTTTCTGGCAATGGTTTCACACGACTGGGTAAGACACCAACTAAAGGCTGATTGGTAGCAGGATGAAGAGTATGTGAGGTTAAAGGGGCATTATATTGGGTGCTGAAAACAGGCAGAGCATGATGATAAGAGAAACCAGGATAAGCATTAACAGTAGAAGCAGAATGGGGGGAAACACCCTGAGTAGTACTTTGAGAAGGTACATTGTAGGGAACTTGACCAGGATAGTGTCCACCACTTGGAACATAACCAGCTTGCGGAGGAGTATGATCTGACTGAGGTCTGGCAGCGATCAGATTAGGACCCTGTGGAGCAATCAACGAAGGACCCAAGGGAAGTGCGGTGTACATCTGACCAGGTCCTTGAGGAGTACCCAATGATGTAGGACATAGAGAAGGTCTGATGATGTTGTGGACGGGTGCCTGGTAGTTGTTCTGGTAATAGGTAAAGTCATACTGTCCAGCGGTGGGTACAAGTGGTGCTTTATTGGGCACTTGCTGGTGACGTTCTGGAGCAGAACTGCTGTTCTGCAGAGGTGCTCCATGTCCAGTAGATAAAGGTTGCTGCATAGACAACAAATTCTGTGTAGGGCCTGAAAAGAAAACAAATTTGTAACTATAACAAATACTTATTAAATGATTAGTAAGTTACAAATAGTCATTTGTGAGAAACCTAAGGGTATGCAAACCTTTGCAAACTGTTTCAATAGTGTTTTTGTTATTCTACCATAGCATGTCCAGTAACGAGAATTTTAAATGGGGATTCTCTTTCCGGGCTTCAATTACAGCTCTCATTCTTTAATTACACATCGCTGCACTTCAAAATACATTTTTTGTTTGAAGGACTTTGAGCCATTTGTCAGCTGTGGTTCAGTGGTAGAATGCTCATCTTGGAGTCAGAAGGTTGTGGGTTCAAGTCCCACACCAGAGGCTTGAGCACATAATCTAGGGCGACACTCCAGTGCAATACTTTCGGATGAAACATTAGACCGAGGCCCCATCTGCGTTCTCAGGCGGACGGAAAAGATCCCATGGCACGAGAAATTAACAGGTTTGATCTAATAGCCATAATGGAGCTGTGGTTGCAAAGTGGCCAAGGTTGGGAACTAAATATTCCAGGATACATAACTTTTAGAAGAGATCGGCAAAATGGAAATGGAGGAGGGGTAGCCCTGACAATAAAGGATGGGATAAAGACAGCAGAGAGAAAGGATCTTAGCTCCAAAAATCAAGAAGTAGAATCAGTTTGGGTGGAGCTAAGAAACAGCAAGGGGCAGAAAACATTGGTGGGAGTTGTTTATAGGCCCCCAAACAGCAGTTGTGATGGAGGGCAGAGTATAAATCAGGAAATTAGAGGTGTATGTAACAAGGGTAATACAGTAATCATGGGGGTCTTTAATCTACATATAGACTGGGCAAACCAAATTTGCAGTAATAGCGCAGAGGAAGAATTCATGGAATGTATGCAAGATAGTTTTCTAGATCAGTATGTTGAGGAACCATCTAGGGAACAGGCTACTTTAGATCTCGTATTGTGCAACGAGAAAGGGTTAATTAATAACCTTGTAGTAAAAACGCCTTTAGGGAAGAGTGACCATAATATGATAGAATTTTACATTGAGTTTGAAAATGACTTCGAAAATAGGGTCTTAAATCTAAACAAAGGAAACTACGTAGGTATGAGGGGCGAGTTGGCGAAGGTAGATTGGGAAACTACATTAAAAGGTTATGACAGTGGACGAGCAATGGCTAGCATTTAAAGAATTAATACATAATTTACAACAAATATACATTGGAAAAGTGGTCCAACTGTGGCGAACAAGAGAAGTTAAAGATAGTATGAGATAAAGAAAGAGGCTTATGTTGCCAAAAAGAGTAGTGAGCCTGAGGATTGGGAGGATTTTAGAATTCAGCAAAGGACCAAGAAATTAAGAAAGGGAAAATAGAATGAGAGTAAACTAGCGAGAGACATAAAAACAGACTGTAAAAGCTTCTATAGGTATGTAAAAAGGAAAAGATTAGCAAAAATAAATGTGGGTCCCTTACAGGTTGAGACAGGAGAAATTATAATGGGGAATAAGGAAATGGCAGAGAAATTAAACAAATACTTTGTGTCTGTATTCACGAAAGAAGACGCAAAAAACTTCTCGGAAATAGTGGAGAACCAAAGGCCTAGCGAGAATGAGGAACTGAAAGAAATTAGTATTAGTAAAAAAGTAATACTAGAGAAATTAATGGGACTGAAAGCCGATAAATCCCCTGGACCTGATGGCCTACATCCTAAGGTTTTGAAAGAGTTGGCTAGAGAGATAGTGGATGTATTGGTTGTCATTTTTCTAAATTCCATAGATTCTATAACGGTTCCCGCAGATTGGAAAGTAGCAAATTAACCTCTCTATTTAAGAAAGGAGGGAGAGAGAAAACGGGGAACAAATTATCTGGTTATTAACTCATTGCTGTCTGTGGAATCTTGCTGTGCGCAAATTGGCTGGCATGTTTCCTACATTACAACAATGACTACACTTCAGAAGAACTTCATTGGCTGTAAAGCGCTTTGGGACGTCCTGAGGTTGTGAAATGCGCTACAGAAATTCTTTTTCTTTATTTCAACAGTAATAAGGCACCACGTGACCGCAAGTATTTTTGTTTAATTAATTTTAAACCTCCATTCCCTGTAACTATCCCGCTGGATTATCGCCAATTTAAAATTGAACTGCGAGAACCTGAATTCAGGGGTGAAAGTTGCCTTTAAATATCACAACACTGGAGGAGCAGTGAACAGTTAGCAGCAAAACCAATAGGACTGCACTCCGCTCCCAGAGCAACCCTACCGCTCGACTCCAGCCCTGGCTGCTGCTGCTGCTGCTGATTTTAAATTGGAGACAGCTCAGCTAAAGAGAGGGAGAGCCAGGTCTGAAATTAGGAGAGAGTTGCAATTTAAAATATCACAGCACTTTAGGAGCAGAATGGAGTGCATTTCCAAAATGAAAACAGAAAATGCTAGAACTACACAGGTGGTCAAGTAGTACCAGTAACGAGAAAAGACAGATGAATGTTTTCAACAAAGGGTTGCACCCGCACCCAAAACATTAACCTGTCTTTTCTTTTTACAGGATGCTGACTGACCTGATGTGTAGTCCCAGAGTTTTTCTTTATTATTTGTTTCAGATTTTCAGCATGTTCAGGGTTTTTTTCTCTATTTGTAGTGCATTCTTGTCAGCTGCTGCTCCAGACTGGAGTTCACTCTCCTGCTAATTATTATTATTTTTTTTAAATCACAGTCCAGTTGCATAGTCACAGGGAGAGAAGATTTAAAATCAGCAGTGCATACCATATCTCCCTGCCCCAAGGTACTATTGTAGCAGTTGGTGCAGACTTCATGAAATTTTAACCCCTATTAAAAACTGGACAGGCTGCTTGGGGGGAGTGAGGGGGGGCGGGGGGGGAAGCAGTGAAAAACCACTCAAGCTGGAGATGATTCATTCGTATGGAAACGAACTGTCCTTGGGAACAATGGCCCGAGAGGCCCACGCCCAAGTCTTGATTAACAAAGCTGACGACTCATTGTTCTGGTCAAGATGAACTCGTTAAGTTAATCGGCCGGAAGATTGAAATAAGATCAAAAACCAGTCAAACCTGGAAGGAAGCTTGAAAACCATTCCCTGAGGCCATGAGTCCATTAAAACCACAGACAGTGGTCTGTGTATTGGAGGGGTATATTAGAGAGCAGTTTGGATAGCTCTCTCTCTCTCCTGCCCTCCACACAATGGAACATCAAGAGGAGCAGAGCCTTGCTCTTCCAACCGAGACGGACTTCGACTAAGGCTGGGACTCGCATGCCGCCAAGCCGGTACGGAACCAGGTAGCTGAAACGTACGGGAGGAAGCTGCAAGCAAGATCAAAAGGGGCAATCTAGGTGAGCATTGCCAAGCCTAGACACCCACAAGATCACTTAGCTGTGTGAGGGAGTGCCTGTATGTTCCTACCAAACCAGAGGGGGTTTAGCGTTGGAAGGGTCCCGTGATAGTTTAGTTCACGGGAGGGTGTTTTTAGGCCGTGGTAAGTCAGCACGGCAAGGGCTTGTTGGACAAGTCAGGGTTGTACTGTTTTAAACTGTACTGTTGTGTTCACACTGCTTGTACTGTATGCGAGTGGAGTGGGTTTTGTCAACCTTAATAAACACTGTAGGGGTGAGCCTGAAAATGCTGTCCGTGTTCAAATCTGTCCTCAGTATTCATCCAGAACTTGTTGTAAGGGGGTTTATGTGCTCGCTACGGGCGGGGCGAAACCACTTACAATAATTGGCGATTGCGGCAGGGGCCATAGGAAATTGGCCACCGCAAAAACCGGTTACACTATGTCTGATGACTCTTTGTCAAAGATACTTTCATCATCCACAAGAGCCAGTATGAAGACACAGAACTCAAGGGGTAACAAGCATTTACCCAGTGTCTGTGCGTATGCACAAAGTATACATAAGCATAGTTACTGCATATATAGTAGCTGGTACTTGTGCAGTTTGTAAAATCTATTGATACCTTTCTCCAGGGAAATGATCGTCTTCCCTATGCTAGAGGTTTTTTTGCAAGTTTTCCATTTATGCACCATAACTCAAATCAGGAAAAACGTTATTACAGTAATAATAACCCTATAGAACTAAAACACTCGAAACATAACTGGGATTAAAAATAAAATTTAAACACATTAATTGTATTTGATTTTCATCCTTATTCCCCTCCACCGACTTCTTGACCTCCTTCGCTGTCATTTTTCCTACCTAAATTAACATAATTATTTCTATTAACCCTATTAACCTAGAAAAATAGTTAAAATCTTTTCCTTACTTCCATTCTTCACCTTCCCAGCTCTCGTCTATTATGCTAGCTGTGAGCATGTGTTATAAAGAAACTAGGTTTTCAACTTGGGAACAGAGTGGAAATGGAAAGCTTTTCCAGCCAATCAAATGCCCAAACATTGAAGACTAACCCGATAACAGATGCTTTACCCAGAAATAAACTTGTCTGCGACATTGGAAGTGTTAAATCTATTTTAACATTTTCCCCACTAATTTCTATACTCAATGAGTGGTGCCACAGTACTAAAGAACTTGCATTTGCACAGCAGCTCACATCCTTAGCAAGTTCCAAAGCACTTCAAAGCTACTGAATTACTTTTGAAGTGTAATCACTGTTATGTAGGAAAACGGTGATAGCCCAATTTGCACAAAAGGTCCCACAAACTGCAGGTGAGATGCATGACTAGTTAATCTAGTCCTTATTTTTTGGTGTGTTGGTTGAATGAGGGATGTTGGCAAGGACACCAGAACCGCCTGTTCTTCCTCAAATATTGAAAAAGGATCTTTTACGTCCACCTGAACAGGCAGACAGGGCTTCTGTTTAACACCTCACCTGAAAGATGGCACCTCTGATAATTCAGCACTCTCTCAGTACTGCACTGAAATGTCAGCCTGGATGAAGCCATAGAGTAGGACTTGACCCCACAACCTGCTGACTCAAGAGGTGAAAGTGCTTCCAACTGAGCCATAGTGGTGGTTAAACTGCTTGAGAGCGCGCAAATGGGCTTTGGGTAAATCTAGCTGGTAGAAAACATGCTTGCTGGCTGCTACTGACTTAATTTCGGTCACCACCGCCTTTCATTGTGGCAGGAAAAGCAAAGTCAGAAGTCCTGGCTAGAGTCTTAACATTGAAAACTCACCAATAAGGCAGGTTTTTCAGAAGCTAGCTTTATTTGATTTGTGATGTCTACAGCAGCAAACAGGATCCCAATTATTCATTCATCCAGTTCCTATATTGCAAGTGGGGTATTTTGGATCTTAAAACCTCATACAGGAAACTTTGTGATATCCAGCACCGACGGGACAGAGCTGTTGCCGATCTATCAAAACTGCCGGACAAACCAGCGGCAATGTTGAAGCATATGGAGATTTGCAGCTCCGTATCTGGCAACAAACACTGTTGTTTAGCAACAGCTTCTAAACAGTCGGCCGTACCTTGGAAGCGTCTCTGTAGCTTAGCAACAGTTTCAGAGAGACTGTTGAAAAAAAAGCCACAAGAAGAAAAAAAACCTAACAAAACAGCTCCTGATTTCTGCCGGTGGATCGAGGTTTCCGGACATACAACCTCCGGATAACACAAAGTTTCCTGTACTATGTCATAATTCGATTAGTTCAGTGGAAACTGGGTGCTACTCATTTCACTCACGTGAATAATCTCACAGAAGCAATCACACTTTTTAGCTTATTCACAGAAGTCAAGGCATGCATGTACAACCTCAAAGCAAGCTTGGCCATGTTTTTATTTTATCATGTAAAATGACCATATCCTGTATATTCAAGGTCGTGAACAATGTACCATGATCTGATGCACTCATTCTTCTTTCCTCAACAATTATATCCTCTTGGAAGCTGTTGCCTCCTTGCCAGAGTGCAGTTGCCCTGTAGTAGCCCATTCAAGTGAGGCTTGACGGTGAGTATCAGCAGGTTAACCATGGGGTCATCGCAGCCAACCTGCCTTCGCCAGACGTTCACACGTATACATTTCTACCATGTGTCACAGCAATCAGGAACTCTGGCCAATTTTTCCTTCTCTAACTTGCTGAGGCCAATTATCGCAATCTTACTTTTGTTCTTTCCTCTCCTCTGCCTTTCCTGGCCTCTGCACTTGCTTAAAACCAGTTACATCTCTAACTTTTTCCAGTTCTGACGAAGGGTCACAGACCTGAAACGTAAACTCGGTTTCTCTCTCCACGGATGCTGCCTGGCCTGCTGAGTGTTTCCAGCATTTTCTGTTGTCATCGCAATCCTACTGTTGCCCTAATAACAACAGAAAATGCTGGAAAAACTCAGCAGGTCAGGCAACATCCGTGGAGAGAAATTTGAGTTGATGTTTCGGGTCAAACCCTTCTTCAGGGTTTTGAAGAAGGGTTCGACCTGAAACGTCAACTCAAATTTCTCTCCACGGATGTTGCCTGACCTGCTGAGTTTTTCCAACATTTTCTGTTGTTATTTCGGATTTCCAACATCTGCAGTATTTTGCTATCGTACTACTGTTGCCCTGGCTGGGATCAATCAACTCAGCTGAACATGGGATCTACCTGATCTGTGTGGCTCAGCTACCAACTGAATAAACTTAATAAGTCATCGGGTAAACACAGCGCAGTTGTCCCAAAGCTGTCAGATTACAGTTCTTCTAATTGTACTTTTCAGCTTTGAGCTGTTAAATTATGTATTAGTACTTTGAATATTTTACAATAGCAGAAAAATACTGAGCTACTATTTGTGCATTTCTTTGTTCAGGCATCAGACCTAAACTATTTGTTAACTCACTTTCAAATGAGAATCCTTCAAGTAGTCATATATCGCTGCACACGCTTGCGATACGATGCAACTCTGAGCCCGTTTGAGGGGTGCAGTATTGGTATCGGAGTCACCTGAACAAAAACATGACAGGACACGTTAAAAATACGCTAAGGAGGCTAACATTCCAAGTTAGCGCTGGTGACGCAGAGCCTGGACCACCAGCTGCACTTATCAGGAAATCACAGGCACAATACTCATCATTTCCTAGGAACGTGAATTGGGAAAAAATCGGCTCTAATGATTAACTGGCACACAAAAACATTTTGATACACAATCAGCATTTGTCTGATTTTGATCAGTCTGCATATATTCAAAGGGATACTCCAAGGAAGGGGTCACAAGTCATATTTGTAAGCTTTTCTTTACAAAGAAGCAAATACTGTAGACATTTACTCGAATATGAAGGTGGGGTTGAGATTGAGAAACTCATATCCAAGAACTCACGCCAGAACCTTTATCTTAGCATCCTGTGGCACGATACATTGGAGCTCCAACTCACTCATTTTAACATTTTGCCCCTATATGTTTCGGTTGTCTGTTCGAACAATGAATGCTAATGACATAGCTGTGGAACTAGCCAAGAGCTACTGAGCTCAGCAGTATGAAGAGCCAGAATGAAAAAGGTGCATTATTATCACTATAACAGAGTATGGACCCAGACTGCAAATCCTGGCTCAGCCTCCTCTTAAAATGTGACTGTCTCTATGATGCAGCCACAGAAAGTTTACACTGCAGCAACTTTTATAGATGGGGTATATTTTGTTAACTTTAACAATAAATGATGGCAGATATAATTGGCAACACAATAAAGTAATACATTCCTCTGTTTATTGGTTCTCTCGAGTCACCTCTTCACCTCCAGTAAGCTTTGTTGTCAATAAGATGGGGACCATCCGTTCAACTGCCTCTGTTGCTTCTCCCCTACCCCTTTCCCCTCTCTGCCCAGGCTGCACCTACACAACCCCGAGCCCGCGTCTCTCTCTACTTTCCCTCATAACTCCCCTCTTAGAGTTCATCATGTCCAAGATAAACTCATGAAAGTCAGCACCACCTGCTCCCTTAATTCAACTTCCATTCCTGGGCCCTTTGCTAGCTGACATTGTAAATGCTTTCATCTCATGAACTGTCCCCTCCCTTTCAAAACTACCGCCATCACCCCCATCCTCAAAAAACCTACCGACAACCCTTCTGCCCTGGAAAACGATTGCCTCATCTCCAATCTCCCTTTCCTCTCCATAATACTTGAACATGTAACTTCCCAAACCTGTGCCCATCTTTCCTGCAACTCCATATTTGAATCTCTCCAATCAGGTTTCCAATCCTGCCACAGCACCAAAATGATCCTAACCAAAGTCACAAATGACACAAAAACAAAAAATGCTCGAAATACTCAGCAGGTCAAGCAGCATCTGTGGAGAGAGAAACAGAGTAAACGGTTCAGGTCGATGACCTTTTGTTAGAGATTTAACAGTTACAAGCAAGTACAGAGTCAGGGAAAAGTTAAGGCACATGGGATTGGGGGCAAGGTATTGACTTGGATAGAGAACTGGTTGGCAGACAGAAAGCAAAGAGTTGGAATAAACGGGTCTTTTTCCGAGTGGCAGGCAGTGACTAGTGGGGTACCGCAGGGATCGGTCCTTGGACCCAACTATTCACAATATATATTAATGATCTAGACAAGGGAACTAGATGTAATATCTCCAAATTTGCAGACGACACAAAGCTGGGTGGGCGTGTGTGCTGTGAGGAGGATGCCGAGAAACTCCAGGATGATTTGGACAGGTTGGGTAATTGGGCAGAAGCATGGCAGATGCAATATAACGTGGATAAATGTGAGGTTATCCACTTTGGTGTCAAAAACAGGAAGGCAGATTATTATCTGAATGGCAATAGATTGGGAGAAGGGGAAGTGCAACGAGACCTGGGTGTCCTTGTGCACCAGTCGCTGAAGTTAAGCATGCAGGTGCAGCAGGCGGTTAAGAAGGCAAATGGTATGTTGGCCTTTGTAGCGAGAGGGTTTGAGTACAGGAACAAGAATGTCTTGCTGCAGTTGTACAGGGCCTTGGTGAGACCACATCTTGAGTATTGTGTGCAGTTTTGGTCACCTTATCTGAGGAAGGATGTTCTTGCCATGGAAGGAGTTCAGCGAAGATTCACCAGGCTGATACCTGGGATGGCAGGAATGACTTATGAGGAGAGATTGGGTCGATTGGGCTTGTACTCGCTGGAGTTTAGAAGAATGAGAGGGGATCTCATTGAAACTTATAAAAATTCTGACAGGACTGGACAGACTAGATGCAGGAAGGATGTTCCCGATGGTCGGAGAGTCCAGAACCAGGGGTCACAGTCTAAGGATAAGGGGTAGGCCATTTAGGACAGAAATGAGGAGGAATTTCTTCACCCAGAGAGTGGTGAACCTGTGGAATTTTCTACCACAGAAGACAGTAGGGGCCAATTCATTAAATATATTCAAGAAGGAGTTGGATATATTTCTCAAGGCTAAAGGGATCAAGGGGTACAAGGAGAAAGCAAGGATCGGATACTGAATTTGGATGATCAGCCATGATCGCATTGAATGGCGGAGCAGGCTCGAGGGGCCGAATGGCCTACTCCTGCTCCTATCTTCTATGTTTCTATGTAAGTGGGAAGGCGGGGGGGGGGGGGGGGGAGGAAAGAACAAAGAGGGAGGTCTGTGATAGGCAGGAGTGATTAAATGACAAAGGCAAGGCAAGAGAAAAGAGGGTGGTAATGAGTCAAGTAAAGAAACAAAAGATGGATCTAGAGGAGTAGTAAATTTCAACAGCAGAACCATTACCAGCACCTGGTGTCCGAAAAAATGGCAGCAGTGATTATGATCTGAAGTTATTGAAATCAATCTGGAGTCAGGAAGGTTGTAAAGTGCCTAATTGAAAGTTGAGGTGCTGTTCTTCGAGCTTCATTGGAACAGTGTAGAAGGCCGAGAGAGGTCAGAGTGGGAGTGGGGCGGACAATTAAAATGGCAAACGACCGGCAGCTTGGGGTCACGCTTGCGGACTGAACGGAGGTGTTCAGCAAATCTGCATTTGGTCTGCTCAATGGTACATTATCCCATCTCGCCATTCACGACTTCTCTGCAGCCTTTGACAAGGTCGACCACACCAAGCTCCTCCAACCCGTCTCCTCCATTGTTCAGCTTGGTGGGATTGCCCTTGCTTGGTTCCATTCTGATCTATCCAATCATAGCCAGCGCATTTCCAGCACTAGCTTCTCTACCTGCCCTGGCACTGTTACCTTTAGAATCCCCCAAGGATCTATACTTGTCCCCCTCCTCTTCCTTATATACATGTTGTCCCTTGGTGACATAATTGGCAGATGTGCGGTTAACTTCCACACGTATGCTGATGGCAGGCAGCTCCAACACCTCTCTCAACCCTCCACTGCCTCCATGTTGTCAGACTGCTTATCTTCTATCCAGTCTTGGATGAGCAGCAATTTCCACCAGCTGAATAATGGCAACACTAAAGCCATCATCTTTGGCCACCACCACAAACTCTGACCATTAACACCAATTCAATCCTCTTCTCCTGCCATTGTCTCAGACTGAACCAGGCTGCTCTCAACTTCCATGTCATATTCAATCCCAACTGAATTTCCTACCCCATACCCTCTTCATCACAAAGACCGTCTCCTGCCACCTTCATAATATCGCCCACCTTTGCCCATGCTCAACCCATCTGCCACTGAAACCCTTATCCATGCATTTATCATCTCCAGACTCCACTATTCCAATACACTCCTAGCCAGCCTCTCACCCTCCAGCCTCTGTAAACTTCAGCTCATCTAAAACTCTGCTGCCCCGATCCTATCCTGCACTAAATCCTGCTCAAGCATCACTCCTGTCCTTGTTGACCTACATTGACTCCTGGTTCCCTAACACCTTACATTTAAAATTCTCATCCTGGTGTTTAAATCCTTTTGTGGCCTCACCCCTCCCTAGCTCTGTAACCACCTTCAGCCCTACACTCACCGTCCCGAACTCTTCACTCCTCTGACTCTGGCCTTATGTGCATCTCCACCTCCTTTCACCCCACCATTGGCAGCTGTACCTTCAAAAGCAAGTCACTGGTGCTTGAGACACCCCGAAGATGTGAAAGACATTATATAAATGCAAGTTCTTTCTTTTCACAGGGGTCAATCTGACTTCTAGGCTTAAGCCAAGCGGGCTCTAGGAGCCCATCTCACACTGGTTTGAGTTTTTACTGACTACAATCAGTATAACTCCATCCTTGTACAAAACTGCATTTTAAAAATAGCGAGGTCTGTTGAAACTCCTAGAAACTTAAAATTTTATTAAACAAAAATTCTTTTAATTTCTGCCTGCGCTCTTCTCTTAAAAATTAGCTGCCTGGGGAGTGGAGTTCTACGTGTGCACCCCGTGGATACTGGTCCAAGACTGGTAGCTGCGGTATAGCTTCAGCCTTGCATGCTACTGAACTAAACTGAAGTTTCAACAAGGCTTCTTTGCTACTTCATGACAGTAGCATTAGGTGACTACGAATTTAATACAATATCCCAACAAAGGGGATTTTCAAATTGGTAGCCAATGACTTGGAACATAAAAATCTAGGATGACACTCCAGTGCAGTACAGGAAACTTTGGTTTATCCGGAAGTTGTATGTCCGGAATACTCGATCTAACGGCAAAAATCAGGAGCCGTTTTCTATAAGTTTTTTTAGTTCTCGTTCTTTTTCTCCCCCCAGTCAAGCACTGCAAGGTCTGTAGCTATAGCAACAGTTTCAGCTAGTTGCAGCTGAAGCCGACTCTTTTAAAGCTGTTGCTAAGCAACAGTGTTTGTTGTCAGATACGGAGATGAAAATCTCCGTATGCTTCAACATTAACTTTGTATGTCCGGCAGTTTTGACACATCGGCAACAGGCCGGTCCCGTCGGTGCCGGATATCACAAAGTTTCCTGTACTGAGCGTGTGCTGCACTGTTGGCGGTGCCGTCTTTCGTATGAGACGTTAAACCGAGGCCCCATCTGCCCTTTCAAGTCGATGTAAAAGATCCTATGGCACTATTTCGAAGGAGAGCATGGGAGCTATCCCCAGTGTCCTGGCCAATATTTATCCCTCAATCAACATCACAAAAACAGATTATTTTGTCATTATCACATCGCTGTTTGCGGAACCTTGCTGTGTGCAAATTGGCTGCCGTGTTTCCTACATTACAACAGTGACTACACTTCAAAAGTACTTCATTGGCTGTAAAGAGCTTTGGGACATCCTGAAAGGTGCTATATAAATGCAAATCTTTCTTTCTTTCAGTAATTTTCAGGAGTAGTGAAAATGGATTCTACATTTCACATGTATGAAAATATCAGTCCATACAATGCACTGTTGAATATCCTTGTACATCCTTGTGCTGGAGTTCCCAAAATTAATTTCAGAATTCAAATGAAAAATAGCTGGAGCACAGCAACGAGAGAGAAAATGAGACACACAAAAACTAAGAGACTAAGAAGATTAAAGACCAAGGAACATAGTGGGCAGAAACAGAAAGGGGTTAAACCACAAAAAAAAAGTTCAATAGAAAAGTTTCTAAAGATGCTACAGACATTCTAACTCCCACTGAGCACACATCTCGCACAATTTTATCCGATAGTTCTATTCTCCCCACTCAGCTGCAAAGCAAAATAAATCTCAACAGGGTTGCATGTTTGGCTGTAATGAACTGACCAGATGCCCAGTTTTGTTGTCCCAATAAATTACTTCTGAGCAGCTTAATGTTCAGGTTTTAAATCAGCTCACCAGTTTTAAAAGTATATCATTTGCACCACAAATAGTTCAATACGTAAACAAAATTACAGCTCTTTGAATGAAATGCATCAAAGCTGCTCTTCAAATTAACATGGCCTAGTTTTTTTGCATTATTTGAAATATAGTCAGCTTGTGCTATTTAAATCAAAACTTAGTAACAAAATAAATTAAATCAATTCCTAAAAATACTTTAGAAGTGGTTGTGATATCTCACACTTGGATCTACTCTGCTAAAAGTAAGTTGCAGTTTAGGCCCAATACTTCCAACCAGGTTAAATTTGAGAAGTCCTCCAGCCACAGTGCAGTGTAGCTGGGATAGGTTTTTAAATTAGTCTGGTCAGAAATGAGGCCTACAGTGCAACAGGCAAAGTTCAGATTTAACAATAAACCACCAAAAATGAAATAAAAAGCAGCACTTTTTTTTGGGGGGGGGGGGACATTTTCTGTAAAAAAAATTCCATTAATTCCGGCTGTGCTCGAGGCCTCAAAATGTCCACCGAGTCTCCATTTGAGCAGCAGCCCAGCCAGAGTGTGCCGTTACTGAAGTACTTTTTCAGATTGTCCTTGGCACAAATATGAGGCCTGAACAGGCGACAAGCCGCCCTATAAATTAAAAAATATCACAGGCCTCTAATGCATTTGATGATTTTTCCAGGAGATACAATATCTGAGGAAATACCTTTTCCACTGAATCTCCAGGCTAACTCCTGCAGCAGTTACCATCTCCTACACGCAGCGCACAACTAGCCTGCACGGCTGCTCCACAGCACCACACAGTGGCTGAGCAAATACTTTAATCTGCACGTTTACAAATCTGAGGGATTTGGCAGCTTTTTTGTTGGAGCAACTGTTACTTAGACATTTTGCTTCTTTCAGACTTGGAAAACCATCAAAATATATTCTAATGCAATAGATCCAGAAATGTTATTTCATTGGTATGTAATAGTCCTATTTTTACAGGCTTTCTTATTTGAGAGCCTTGTGTTGCAGTTGAGCAGACAAATACAATCATGACTTTCCCAAGGTTGGATCTTAAGCAACTCAATTCTGCTATTTTCAAGATGAATTGGAATCATCATGGATCAATGGGGGTGAAATTCTTGGTTCATAGCGCAAAACAGGCAATAGTGAATCGGCAATAACAACAGAAAATGCTGGAAAAACTCAGCAGGTCAGGCAACATCCGTGGAGAGAAATTTGAGTTGACGTTTCGGGTCGAACCCTTCTTCAAAACTGGAAAGAAAAGAAATTAGATCGAAGGCAGGGCTGCGATCGGACAAAAGAAGTGAAAGAAACAAAAGAGCTAGACGAGATGGTAATAGGCTGAGATTAGGTGTAAAGTGTACTGGCAGGGCAAGAGATAGCTGCCAGGTGTGAGAGAGAAACAAAAGGAAAGGGGGGGGGGGAAAGGAGTGGAAAAATTACAAGAAAAATGTGTGATAGGGGCCGAGGTTATGATCTGAAATTGTTGAACTCGATATTGAGTCCGGAAGGCTGCAGAGTGCCTAATCGGAAGATGAGGTGCTGTTCCTCGAGTTTATGTTGAGCTTCCGTGGAACAATACAAGAGGCCAAGGACGGTGAGGTCCGAGTGGGAATGAAGCGGTGAATTAAAATGACAGGCGACCGGAAGCTCGGGGCCACCCTTACGGACTGAACGGAGGTGTTCCGCAAAGCGGTCACCCAATCTGCGTTTGGTCTCCCCAATGTAGAGGAGACCGCATCGTGAGCAGCGAATACAGTATACTAGATTGCGAGAAGTACAAGTAAATCGCTGTTTCACCTGGAAGGGATGTTTGGGGCCCTGGACAGTGTCCCCACCTCAATGAATTTCGAGCTCGGCACGATGTTGAGCTCTTTTTCCGCCGCCTTCGTCTCCATGCCCACTTCTCTGGCCAGGAGTCTTCCCCCCGCACAACTGACCCTTTCTCCCGCTTGCAGAATTCCCGTTCTACCTGGACCCCTCCCCCTGGCCTCTTACCCTCTCTAGATCGTTTCATCGCTAACTGCCGCCGTGACATCGGCCGTCTCCATTTCTCTGCTCCCCTCACTCACTCCAACCTACCTCCCTCTGAACTTGCAGCACTCCATTCTCTTAGATCCAACCCTGACATTGTCATTAAACCCGCTGACAAGGGTGGTGCTGTTGTTGTTTGGCGTACTGACCTCTACCTAGCGGAAGCTGAACGCCAACTCTCCGACACCTCCTCCTACCTCCACCTGGACCATGACCCCACTACCGAACATCAAACCACCGTTTCCAAGACTGTCACTGACCTCATCACCTCTGGAGATCTTCCCCCACTGCCACCAACCTCATAGTTCCCCAACCCCGCACAACCCGCTTCTACCTCCTTCCCAAGATCCACAAACAGGACTGCCCTGGTAGACCCATCGTTTCAGCCTGTTCTTGCCCCACGGAACTTATCTCTTCCTATCTTGACTCTATTTTTTCTCCCCTTGTCCAGTCTCTTCCCACCTACATCCGCGACTCTTCGGACGCCCTCCGCCACTTTAACAGTTTCCAGTTTCCTGGCCCCAACCGCTTCCTTTTCACCATGGACGTACAATCACTCTACACCTCCATCCCCCACCCGGATGGCCTGAGGGCGCACCGCTTCTTCCTTGAACAGAGGCCCGACCAGTCCCCATCCACCACCACCCTCCTCCGCCTGGCTGAACTTGTTCTCACATTGAACAACTTCTCCTTTAACTCCACTCATTTCCTCCAAATCAAAGGTGTTGCCATGGGTACCCGCATGGGTCCTAGCTATGCCTGCCTTTTCGTGGGCTATGTGGAACAATCTTTGTTCCAGTCCTACTCGGGTCCCCTCCCTCACCTCTTTTTCCGATACATTGATGACTGTATCGGTGCCGTTTCCTGCTCTCGCCCCGAACTTGACAATTTCATTCACTTTGCCTCCAATTTCCACCCTTCCCTCACCTTCACATGGTCCATCTCTGACTCTTCCCTTCCCTTCCTCGACTTCTCCGTCTCCATCTCTGGGGATAGGTTATCGACCAATATTCACTACAAGCCCACTGACTCCCACAGCTACCTGGACTACATTTCCTCCCACCCCGCTTCCTGTAAGGACTCTATTCCATTCTCCCAGTTTCTCCGTCTCCGCCGTATCTGCTCCGACGATGCCACCTTCCACACCAGTGCTTCAGACATGTCTTCCTTTTTCCGCAACCGAGGATTCCCCTCTCCCGTGGTTGACACGGTCCTCGACTGTGTCCGTTCTATCTCCCGCACTTCTGCCCTCACCCCTGCCCCTCCCTCCCGGAACCACGATAGGGTTCCCCTTGTCCTCACCTTTCACCCCACCAGCCTCCACATTCAACGGATCATCCTCCGGCATTTCCGCTACCTCCAAAGTGATCCCACCACCAAACATATCTTCTCCTCCCCTCCCCTCCCCTTTCAGCATTCCGTAGGGACCGCTCCCTCCGAGACACCCTAGTCCACTCTTCTATCACCCCAAACAGCCCTTCCCCTTCGCCTGGTACCTTCCCGTGCAAGCGGAGGAGATGTAACACCTGCCCCTATACCTCCCCCCTTCCCACTGGCCAGGGCCCCAAACACCCCTTCCAGGTGAAACAGCGATTTACTTGTACTTCTCGCAATCTAGTATACTGTATTCGCTGCTCACGATGCGGTCTCCTATACATTGGGGAGACCAAACGCAGATTGGGTGACCGCTTTGCGGAACACCTCCGTTCAGTCCGTAAGGGTGACCCCGAGCTTCCGGTCGCCTGTCATTTTAATTCACCGCTCCATTCCCACTCGGACCTCACCGTCCTTGGCCTCTTGTATTGTTCCACGGAAGCTCAACGTAAACTCGAGGAACAGCACCTCATCTTCCGATTAGGCACTCTGCAGCCTTCCGGACTCAATATCGAGTTCAACAATTTCAGATCATAACCTCGGCCCCTATCAAACATTTTTTCTTGTAATTTTTCCACTCCTTTTCCCCCCCCCCTTTCCTTTTGTTTCTCTCTCACACCTGGCAGCTATCTCTTGCCCTGCCAGTACACTTTACACCTAATCTCAGCCTATTACCATCTCGTCTAGCTCTTTTGTTTCTTTCACTTCTTTTGTCCGATCGCAGCCCTGCCTTCGATCTAATTTCTTTTCTTTCCAGTTTTGAAGAAGGGTTCGACCCGAAACGTCAACTCAAATTTCTCTCCATGGATGTTGCCTGACCTGCTGAGTTTTTCCAGCATTTTCTGTTGTTATTTCGGATTTCCAACATCTGCAGTATTTTTCTATTGTAATAGTGAATCGGCAACCGTTTAACACTCCGCCCAATTTTCTTTACTGGATAAGAAAATCAGATTTCATGTAAAGCGGGGTGCCGATTCACTATCGACTGTTTTGCGATACCACCCAAGACGAATTTCACCCACCATGAGTTTGGGGTGAGTCAATTCACTCTCACTGGCTCAGTTTGAAACATTCCACAAACTGATCTGTCTAGCTTTAATACACAGCTCCAATGCCTAGCCCACCAACAAATAAACCTTTGTCTCAACGGCTGCAGTAAATGGCTGTAAAAAGAATTTTAAACCAGTGTGAACTCACTTTGATTTACAAATAACACTCAAACGTAACTCAATTCCAAATCCTTTCTGTAGAAAAATGATCCCAAAATCCCAAAATGTGACATCCCTACTAGAAGGAAGAACCATTCCCTAGTCACCTTTTCAATTCCCTTCATTATTTTAAAACATTGATTATATCATCTCTTAACTTCCTCATCTCTAAGGAAGATAACCCATGATTATCCAGTTTCACATCATGACAAAGCCCCTTTATTAGCCCAAGTACCATCCTGCTGAAACCTAGTGATGAGAACATTTAGGGGTGATCTAATCAAGGACTTTATTCTCATAGAATCATAGAATGGTTACAGCCCATCAAGCCTGTGCCGGCTCTCTACAAGAGCACTTCAGCTAGTCCACTCCCTCGCCCTTTCCCTGTAGCCCTGCAATTTTTTTTCCTTCAGGTACTTATCCAATTCCCTTTTGAAAATCACGATTGAATCTTCCTCCACCACCCTGTCAGGCAGTGCATTCCTGATCTTAACCACTTGCTGCGTAAAAAAGTTTTTCCTCATGTCGCTTTTAGTTCTTTTGCCAATCACCTTAAATCTGTGTCCTCTGGTTCTCGACCCTTCCGCCAATGAGAACAGTTTCTCTCTATCTACGCTGTCTGGACCCCTCATGATTTTGAACACCTCTATCAAATCTCCTCTCAATCTTCTGTGCTCTAAGGCGAACAATCCCAACTTTTCCAGTCTATCCATGTAACTGAAGTCCCTCATCCCTGGAACCATTCTTGTAAATCTTTTCTGCACCTTCTCTAAAGCCTTCACATCCTTCCTAAAGTGCGGTGCCCAGAATTGAACACAATACTCCAGTTGAGGTCGGACCAGTGTTTTATAAAGGTTCATCATAACTTCCTTGCTTTTGTACTCTATGCCTCTATTTATGAAGCCCAGGATCCTGTATGCTTTTTTAACCGCTTTGTCAACCTACCCTGCCACCTTCAATGATTTATACCCTCAGGTCTCTGTTCATGCACCCCCTATAGAATTGTACCCTTTAGTTTATGTTGCCTCTCCCCATTCATCCTACCAAAATGTATCACTTCACACTTTTCTGCGTTAAATTTCATCTGCCACGTGTCTGCCTATTCCACAAGCCTGTCTATGTCCTCTTCAAGTCTATTACTATCCTCCTCACTGTTCACTATACTTCCAAGTTTTGTGCCATCTGCAAATTTTGAAATTGTGCCCTGTACACTCAAGTCCAAGTCATTAATATATATCAAGAAAAGCAGTGGTCCCAGTACCGACCCCTGGGGAACATCACTGTATACCTTCCTCCAGTTCGAAAAACAACCATTCACCACTACTCTCTGTGTCCTGTCACTTGGCCAATTTTGTATCCATGCTGCCACTGTCCCTTTTATTCCATGGACTTCAACTTTGCTGGCAAGCCTATTACGTGGCACTTTATCAAACGCCTTTTGGAAGCCCATGTACACCACATCAACCACATTGCCCTCATCAACCCTCTCTGTTGCCTCATCAAAAACTCAAACAAGTTAGTTAAATATGATTTGCCTTTAACAAATCCGTGCTGGCTTTCCTTAATTAATCCACGCTTGTCCAAGTGACTGTTAATTTTGTCTCAGATTATCGTTTCCAAAAGCTTCCCCACTACCGAGGTTAAACTGACTGGCCTGTAGTTTCTGGGTTTATCCTTACACCCTTTTTTGAAAAAGGGTGTAACATTTGCAATTCTCCAGTACTCTGGCACTGTATCCAAGGTTGATTGGAAGATTATGGCCAGTACCTCTGCAATTTCCACCTTTACTTCCCTCAGCATCCTAGGGTGCATCCCATCCGGTCCTGGTGACTTATCTACTTTAAGTACAGCCAGCCTTTCTAGTACCTCCTCTTTATCAATTTTTAGCCCATCCAGTATCTCAACTACCTCCTCTTTCACTATGACTTTGGCAGCATCTTCTTCCTTGGTAAAGACAATTGCAAAGTACTCATTTAATACCTCAGCCATGCCCTCTGCCTCCATGCGTAGATCTCCTTTTTGGTCCCTAATCAGCCCCACCTTTCCTCTTACTACCTGTTTGCTATTATATATAGCCTATATATGCCTATACAAGACTTTTAGATTCCCTTTTATGTTAGCTGCCAATTTATTCTCACATTCTCTCTTTGCCCCTCATATTTCCTTTTTTACTTCCCCTCTGAACTTTCTATATTCAGCCTGGTTCTCACTTGTATTCTCAACCTGATATCTGTCATATGCCCCCTTATTCTGCTTCATCTTACTCTCTATCTTTTGTCATCCAGGGAGCTCTGACTTTGGTTGCCCTATCTTCCCCCTTGTGGGAATGTACTTTGACTGTACCCAAGCCATCTCCTCATTAAAGGCAGCTCATTGTTTGATTATAGTTTTGCCTGCCAATCTTTGATTCCAATTTACCCAGGCCAGATGCATTCTCAACCCACTGAAATTGGCCTTTGTCCAATTAAGTATTTTTACTCTCGATTGCTCCCCGTCCTTTTCCATAGCTAATCTAAACCTTATGATACTATGATCACTGTTCTCTAAATGTTCCCCAACTGACACTTGCTCCACTTGACCCACCTCATTCCCCAGAACCAGATCCAGCAATGCCTCCTTCCTCGTTGGGCTGGAAACGTACTGATCAAGAAAGTTCTCCTAAATACACTTCAGAAATTCTTCTCCCTCGCTGCCCTTTACACTATTACTATCCCAGTCTATCTTAAGATAGTTGAAGTCCCCCATTATCACTGCTCTATAGTTCTTGCACCTCTCTGTAATTTCCCTGCAAATTTGTTCCTCTATATCTTTCCCACTAGTTGGTGGCCTATATAATAAACCTAGTAGTGTAATGGCACCTCTATTGTTTCTTAACTCTAGCCATATAGATTCTGTCCTCGACCCCTCCAGGACATCCTCTCTCTCCAGCACTGTAACATTCTCCTTAATCAATACTGCCACCCCACCTCCTATCACCTCCACCTTATATCCAGGAATATTTATTACCCAATCCTGCCCTTTTTTGAGCCAAGTCTCCATTATCGCCACGACATTATATTCTCATGTGGCTATTTGCACCTGCAGCTCACCAACCTTATTTACCACGTTTCATGTGTTTACACACATGCACTGTAAACCTATCTTAGACCTTCTTGTATTCTCTCTTAGTCTGACCCCACCTAATACCATACTATTTCTTACTCTAGTGCTATCTGTCTCTCCCAATCATTTGTGCACCTTGTTTCTCCTTTCTAATGCTACATCCTGGTGCCCATCCCCCAGCCAAATTAGATTAAACCCTCCCCAACAGCACTAACAATGCCGCTGCACCGCCCCCTCCCACCACGCCCCCCACCCCCGCCACCGCACGAGGATATTGGTCCCAGCTCTGTTGAGGCATAACCCGTCCACCTCCCCCTGAACTGGTCCCAATGTCCCAGGAATCTAAAGCCCTTCCTCCTGCACCATCTCTCCAGCCACGCATTCATCTGCTCTATCCTCCAATTTCTATACTCACTAGCTTGTGGCAGCGGGAGCGATCCGGAGATTACTAAATTTGAGGTCATGCTTTTTAATCTCATTCCTAGCTTCCTAAAATCTGCCTGCAAGATGTCATCCCCTCTTTCTACCCATGTCATTGATACAGCGTCAGCGGCAGCGGTGGCGGCGGGAAACGCGAGCGGCGAGGCTTTAAAAGGCCCCCAGAGACCAGGTAGGCCTCACAGCGTCAGCGGCAGCGGCGGTGGCGGGAAACGCGAGTGGCGAGGCTTTAAAATGCCCCCAGAGACCAAGTAGGCCTCACAGCGTTAGCGGCAGCGGCGGCGGCGGGAATGCGAGTGGCGAGGCTTTAAAAGGCCCCCAGAGACCAGGTAGGCCTCAGAGTGTCAGCGGCAGCGGCAAACGCGAGCGGCGAGGCTTTAAAAGGCCCCCAGAGACCAGGTAGGTCTCAGAGCATCAGCGGCGGCAGCGGGAAACACGAGCGGCGGCGGGAAACGCGAGCGGCGAGGCTTTAAAAGGCCCCCAGAGAGAAGGAAGGCCTCAGAGTGTCAGCAGTGTAATGATCAATAACATGTCATTCTGTGGTGGACACTAGGTGGAGCCGTAGAGCTGTGTAGAGCTGTACATAGCTGTATGTATAAGACTACACTACCCAGCTGTATGTATATTAAGACTACATTACCCATGAGGCACTAGGCTACCCACAAGGCAACAGTCAAGATGGAAGCCTCTACAGATACTGTACCTAGTCCACACATGCTCAATAAAAGTGTCTAGCAAAAGCTAGCTGTGTTCATAATAAGAATGTCTATTTATTAATGAACATAAGATGGTACCAGGATGGTGAAGATCTGCTGAAAATTGTGAAAAGGGACACGGAGAATTTGAAGCAACCAGAGCGTTTGAATCTCGAGGGAAATGTCGACTACAATTGGCGGATTTTTAAACAACAATTCGAACTCTACATTGCTGCCATCGGATTCGGTACGAAGCCAGACGCAAGAAAAATAGCGTTGCTGCTTACGGTTGCAGGCCCACAGGCGATAGAGGTATTTAATACATTTGTATTTAATCCAGAGGAGAACAGAGAAAAATTAAAAGATGTGCTAAAAAAATTTGATGCACATTGCTCTCCCAAAACGAATGAGACGTATGAAAGATACATCTTCCGTTCTCGGACACAGCAACAAAATGAGACTTTTGATAGCTTTATAACTGATCTGAAACTGAAAGCACAAACATGTAATTTCTCTGAGCTGAAATCATCCATGATTCATGACCAGATTGTGTTTGGTATTCATGATAAAAAAGTCAGGGAACGTCTGTTGAGAGAAACCGAACTAAATTTGGAAAATGCAGTGAAAATATGCCAAGCCAGCGAGCTAGCTCGAAAGCACGCGAAGACTTTCAGTGAAATCAATAATGATGCGATTGTAATGAGTGATAATGCTGCTGTCGGTGCTGTGTCCTATAAGGGGAAGAAACATGGGCAGAACAGAAATGAAAAGCATTCGGAGGATGACATTTTTAATTGTAAATGCTGTGGTTACAAACACCAGTTAAGACAATGCCCAGCGTTTGGAAAAATGTGCACAAAGTGTAATGGAAAGAATCACTTTGCCAAACAATGCTTTTCAAAAGTAAAAACAATGAAAGGGCAACAAGTTAATGTGATTGAGGACACATTTTTAAGTGAGACATTTTTTTTTGTAGGAATGGTGTCATGTGACGATATCAAAAAAGATACAGAAAATGTGCAGCCCTCAGAAATGGACAATGCTGAACATAAAGTCAATGCAGTAAAAGTGGACAAATGGATGATCCCACTGCAGATAAATGGAGCATTAGTTACATTGAAACTGGACACTGGGGCAAAAGCAAACGTAATCAGTATGAGTGACATTAAAAACATGAAAGAAAAGCCCAAAATACAGAAAAAGTCAGTACTACTGAAGAGCTATAATGGACAGAAAATAGATAGCTTAGGTGTATGCAGACTTAAAGTGACAGTCAAAGACAAAGTGCATCATCTCATGTTTTCTGTTGTGGCTGAAAGACTTGATTCGATACTAGGTGACAAAGCTTGTGAAGACTTAGAACTGGTCAAGAGAGTCTACCGTATAAACTGTGCCATAAGCAGACCAGATGACTCAGGTGATGAAGCAGAGAGCCCATCAAGGATGAAAAGGCCAAAGGGTATCCATGTCTTCAAAAAGCCTAGTTTCTCCAAGACGAAAGAAAAAGACTTTAAGGTCAAAGAGAAGCCAAAGGAAGAAAAGCACAAAGAGGAAAAACACAAGGAGAAAAAGTCCAAAGATATAACCGCAGCAGATGTTGTTAAGCAGTGGAAAGAAAAAAAGAAAAAGAAGAAGCCTGCACCAGAGCAGGAAGCAGTTCCGGTGGATATTCCTTCTTCCCTCAGGCCAATCTTTGGTGTTCCATTAGCCGAGGCTGCTGAGAGGACTATGCTGTATGATGGGATCCAGCTGTCAGCAGTTTTTTGAGAGTGCATTGACTACATTGAGAGTTATGACATGAAGAGTGAAGGAAACACTGAAACCCTCTCCAAGCAAAGATCGCTAGGAGACCTCGATCTATACAAGAGCAGATCGATGACAATGCCGCAACTGCATCTTGTCATTCACCGCCAGAACAATCTCATGAAGACACATCAGACTTACCCGTGTTGAGAAGATCCACACGTGAAGTAAAAAAGCCTGATAGACTTAATCTTTGAGTACAATGTAAAGCTTTGAAAATGTGTTGACTGTTTTGAAAATGTTTATGTTTATAGAGCACTAACAAAAGTGTTACTGATATTATCTTTATTGTTTTCTTGAAAGTTGATTGATATTGATTTTGTTAAACCTCAAAGAAAGGAGGATGTAATGATCAATAACATGTCATTCTGTGGTGGACACTAGGTGGAGCCGTAGAGCTGTGTAGAGCTGTACATAGCTGTATGTATAAGACTACACTACCCAGCTGTAAGTACATTAAGACTACATTACCCATGAGGCACTATGCTACCCACAAAGCAACAGTCAAGATGGAAGCCTCTACAGATACTGTACCTAGTCCACATGTGCTCAATAAAAGTGTCTAACAAAAGCTAGCTGTGTTCATAATAAGAATGTCTATTTATTAATGAACATAAGAAGCGGCAGCGGGAAACGTGAGCGGCGAGGCTTTAAAAGGCCCCCAGAGACCAGGTAGGCCTCAGAGCGTCAGCGGCAGTGGCGGGAAACGCGAGCGGCGAGGCTTTAAAAGGTGGCTGAGACCAGGTAGGTTTACTAATCTCCAATCTCAGAGAGGGAGAGAAGTAAAAAGTAATCGAAGTGTGACGTCACCAGAAAGCAGGTAAGTGATTGGTTGGTGAGTATTTCTTTCTTTTTTAAACCCTAACTCTGTGGTTTATAGTTTCTAGGTGTGGAGATGCCGGAGTTGGACTGGGGTGGACAAATGTAAGAAATCACACAACACCAGGTTATAGTCCAACAGCTTTATTTGAAATCACAAGCTTTCGGAGCGCTGCTCCTTCTTCAGGTGAAGTGGAGAAATGCATAAAGACACAGCTTATATAGTCAGAGAATCATGTCAGATGTTTACAGGTAACCTTTCCAACTGCCATTTATCGCACCTCGGCAGAGAGATAATCACAGCAGTCAAAGGTGTGAATGGTGTCCAAACAGGTCAGTCAGGGAAACATTACATCAAAGAACAATGAGGTGGGGTCACAAGGGGTCAAATATTGCAGATGCTGGGGTCTGTATGAAAAACAAAAAAACAGACAAAAAACATTTTTTTTGGCTGGAAATCACAGCAGGTCCAGCCGCATCTGTGTAGAGAGAACAAGCCAATGTCGACTCGAGTCTGGATGACCCTGCATCAGGTGGGGTTACATGTAGCGTGACATGAACCCAAGATCTCGGTTAAGGCCGTCCTCATGGGTGCGGAACTTGGCTATCAGTTTCTGCTCGACGATTTTGCGTTGTCGTGTGTCTCGAAGGCCACCTTGGAGAATGCTTACTCGAAGATCGGAGGCTGAATGTCCTTGACTGCTGAAGTGTTCCCCGACTGGGAGGGAACACTCCTGCCTGGTGATTGTTGCGCGGTGTCCGTTCATCCGTTGTCGCAGTGTCTGCATGGTCTCGCCGATGTACCATGCTCCGGGGCATCCTTTCCTGCAACGTATGAGGTAGACAACGTTGGCCGAGTCACATGAGTATGTACCATGTACCTGGTGGGTGGTGTCCTCACGTGTGATGATGGTATCTGTGTTGATGATCTGGCATGTCTTGCAGAGGTTGCTGTGGCAGGGTTGTGTGGTGTCGTGGTCGCTGTTCTCCTGGAAGCTGGGTAATTTGCTGCAAACGATGGTCTGTTTGAGGTTAGGCGGCTGTTTGAAAGCGAGTAGTGGAGGCGTGGGGATGGCCTTAGCGAGGTGTTCGTCGTCATCGATGACATGTTGAAGGCTGCGAAGAACATGGCGTAGTTTCTCCGCTCCGGGGAAGTACTGGACGACGAAGGGTACTCTGTTGGTTGTGTCCCGTGTTTGTCTTCTGAGGAGGCCTATGCAATTTTTCGCTGTGGCCCGTCGGAACTGTCAATCGACGAGTCGAGCGTCATATCCCGTTCTTACCTGTAAACATCTGACATGATTCTCTGACTATATAAGCTGTGTCTTTATGCATTTCTCCACTTCACCTGAAGAAGGAGCAGCGCTCCGAAAGCTTGTGATTTCAAATAAAGCTGTTGGACTATAACCTGGTGTTGTGTGATTTCTTACATATAGTTTCTAGGGTCTCTGTGGTGTAGCGGGGACTGTTGGTAAACCAGGGCCCTAAAATATATCATTTATCTGTGGTGTAATTGGTGGGATTGATTTGATTTAATTTAATTACAATTAATTAAAGGGTAAGTCATGGCAGGACAGCCCGGTGATGTGGTACACTCCTCCTGCGCTATGTGGGAACTCAGGGACACTTCCTGTGTCCCTGACAACTACGTGTGCAGGAAGTGTGTCCAGCTGCAGCTACTGGCAGACCGCATTGCGGTGCTGGAGCAGCGATTGGATACATACTGGACCATTCGCGATGCTGAGGACATCGTGAATAGCACGTTTAATCAGTTGGTCACACTGCAGATAAAGGTGGCACAGGCAGAAAGGGAACGGGTGACCAACAGGCAGAGTAGTAGGCGCAGGCAGGTAGTGCAGGGGTCCCCTGTGGCCATCCCCCTCTCAAACAGGTATACCGCTTTGGATACTGATGGGGGGGATGGCTTACCAGGGGAAGGCAGCAGCAGCCAATTTCCTGGCACCAGGGGTGGCTCTGCTGCACAGGACGGGAGGAAAAAGAGGGGGAGAGCTATAGTGATAGGGGATTCTATTGTAAGGGGAATAGATAGGCGTTTCTGCGGCCGCAAACGAGACTCCAGGATGGTGTGTTGCCTCCCTGGTGCAAGGGTCAAGGATGTCTCGGAGCGGCTGCAGGGCATTCTGGAGGGGGAGGGTGAACAGCCAGTTGTTGTGGTGCATATAGGTACCAACGATATAGGTAAAAAATAGGATGAGGTCCTAAAAGCTGAATATAGGGAGTTAGAAGGTAAATTAAAAACAGGACCTCAAAGGTAGTAATCTCAGGGTTGCTACCAGTGCCATGTGCTAGTCAGAGTAGAAATAGAAGGATATTTCAGATGAATACGTGGCTAGAGGAATGGTGCCAGGGGGAGGGATTCAAATTCCTGGGACATTGGAACCGGTTCTGGGGGAGGTGGGACCAGTTCAAACCGGACGGTTTGCACCTGGGCAGGGCCGGGGCTGATGTCCTAGGGGGAGTGTTTGCTAATGCTCTGGGAGAGGGTTTAAACTAAAATGGCAGGGGGTTGGGAACCTGAGCAGGGAAACAGAGGAAAGGGAAACAAGGATAAAAGCAAAAGACAGGAAGAAGAAAACCAAAAGTTACAGGCAGAGAAATCAAGGGTTTAAATCAAACATGGCCACAGTAAATAATAATTCTAAAAGATCTAAGAGCGTTAAAAAAACAAGCCTGAAGACTTTGGCCTAGAAATTCAGTATAGCCACTTTTGGGCGGCCGCTAAAGTTTGCGCCCGGCGCAAAGTCAAGCCCCCTTCGTCGATATTCAGTTGCATCGCCCTAAGAGGTTGCTGCTGCGCTAAAACAGGTGATGCACGACTATCATTAGGCGCTAAGCCGGCAGCCCGGGGCGCTAACACCGGAAGTTGGGCGCAGGGCAGGTGCGGCGAGCTGCTGATTGCCGGCAGACACTCTGGCTCCGGTGAGCTCTTAAAGGGGGAGGGTGGATTTGTTGTTTTGAAAGGCCGAGACTAGTGTATTTGTGTTTTTGGGGAGTCCTCCTCCTCCTCCTCCTCCTCCTCCTTCTCCTCCTCCTCCTCCTTGTTGCAAAACGGCTGCCTTTTCTACTGCAGGAGTGCCCTTTAATTTGCGCTCCCCGCGGCCTGCATCGGCTGAGCACTGTTCGACTCAACAGTCGCTAGGGCCGCCAGGCGCACAATGGGCCGGCGCGAGTGAAGTTCCGGTTCCGGGCGAACAAAGGGCGTTGCACGAGGAAATGACGCCATGATCTGCGCGCGCAGGTGAGCGCGCGCAAAGACTTTGCGCCGGCGCTAAATGTCTACTGAAGTTGGGGCGAGGCGCAGATCGCGCTACGCCCGGGCGCTAAGCGCCTAGCGCTCGAGATCTACTCCTCCTAAGGCGCTAACGGCTGGCGCAGCCAACTGAATTTCTAGGCCTTTGTGTCTTAATGCGAGGAGCATTTGTAATAAGGTGGATGAATTAGCTGCACAAATAGAGGTAAACGAATATGATATGATTGGGGTTACAGAAACATGGCTCCAGAGTGGCCAAGGCTGGGAAATCAACATCCAGGGGTATTCAATATTCAGGAAAGATAGGCAAAAAGGAAAAGGAGGTGGGGTAGCATTACTGGTTAAAGAGGGGATTAAAACAATTGAAAGGAAGGATATTAGCTCTGATGATGTGGAATCTGTATGGGTAGAACTGAGAAATACCAAGGGGCAGAAAAGATTAGTGGGAGTGGTATATAGACCTCCAAACAGTAATGCGGAGGTCGGGGATGGCATTAAACGGGAAATTAGAGAAGCGTGCAATAAGGGCACAGCAGTTATCATGGGTGACTTTAATCTACATATAGATTGGGCTAACCAAATTAGTAACAATACTGTGGAGAAGGAATTCCTGGAGTGTATACGGGATGGTTTCCTGGACCAATATGTCGAGGAACCAACTAGAGATCAGGCCATCTTAGACTGGGTATTATGTAATGAGAAAGGATTAATTAACATTTTTGTTGTGCGAGGCCCCTTGGGGCGGAGCGATCATAATATGATAGAATTCTTCATTAAGATGGAGAGTGAAATAGTTGACTCAGAGACTAGGGTCCTGAATTTAAATAAAGGAGACTATGATGGTATGAGGTGCGAGTTGGGTAGGATTGATTGGGGAATGTCACTCAAAGGGTTGATGGTGGATGGGCAATGGCAAACATTCAAAGATCGCATGGATGAACTACAGCATTTGTTCATCCCAGTTTGGCATAAAAATAAAACGAAAAAGGTGACTCAACCATGGCTAACAAGGGAAATTAGGGATAGCATAAGATCCAAGGAGAGGACGTTTAAATTGGCCAGAAAAAGCAGTAAACCTGAGGATTGGGAGCAGTTTAGGATCCAACAAAGGAGGACAAAGAGATTAATTAAGAGGGGGAAAATAGAGTATGAGAGTAAGCTTGCAGGGAACATAAAAACTGACTGTAAAAGCTTTTATAGATATGTGAAGAGAAAAAGATTGGTGAAGTCAAGCGTAGGTCCCTTGCAGTCAGAATCAGGGGAATTTATAATGGGGAACAAAGAAATGGCAGACCAATTAAATACATACTTTGGTTCTGTTTTCACAAAGGAGGACACAAATAACCTCCCAAAGATGTCGGGGAACATAGGGTCTAATGAAAGGGAGGAACTGATAGAAATCAGTATTTATAGGGAAATGGTGTTAGGGAAATTGATGGGATTGAGGGCCGATAAATCCCCAGGGCCTGATAATCTACATCCTAGGGTACTTAAGGAAGTGGCCCTAGAAATAGTAGATACATTGCTGGTCATCTTCCAAAATTCAATACACTCTGGAACAGTACCCATGGATTGGCGGGACTGTTCAAAAAGGGTGGTAGAGAGAGAGAAAACGGGGAAAATGCTAGAGTCCATTATAAAGGATGTAATAGCAGAGCACTTGGAAAAAAGTGACCGGATCGGACAAAGTCAAATTGGCTTTACAAAAGGTAAATCGTGCTTGATTAATCTACTGGAATTTTTTGAGGATGTAACTGGTAAAATAGATAAGGGAGAACCAGTGGATGTGGTGCATTTGGATTTTCAAAAGGCTTTCGATAAGGTCCCACATAAGAGATTAGCGTGTAAAATTAAGGCACATGGGATTGGGGGCAAGGTATTGACTTGGATAGAGAACTGGTTGGCAGACAGAAAGCAAAGAGTTGGAATAAACGGCTCTTTTCCCGAGTGGCAGGCAGTGACTAGTGGGGTACCGCAGGGATCGGTCCTTGGACCCCAGCTATTCACAATGTATATTAATGATCTGGACGAGGGAACTAGATGTAATATCTCCAAGTTTGCAGACGACACAAAGCTGGGTGGGCGTGTGTGCTGTGAGGAGGATGCCGAGAAACTCCAGTATGATTTGGACAGGTTGGGTGATTGGGCAGAAGCATGGCAGATGCAATATAACATGGATAAATGCGAGGTTATCCACTTTGGTGTCAAAAACAGGAAGGCAGATTATTATCTAAATGGCAATAGATTGGGAGAAGGGGAAGTGCAACGAGACCTGGTCGTCCTTGTGCACCAGTCGCTGAAAGTAAGCATGCAGGTGCAGCAGGCAGTTAAGAAGGCAAATGGTATGTTGGCCTTCGTAGCGAGAGGGTTTGAGTACAGGAACAAGGATGCCTTGCTGCAGTTGTACAGAGCCTTGGTGAGGCCACATCTTGAGTATTGTGTGCAGTTTTGGTCGCCTTATCTGAGGAAGGATGTCCTTGCCATGGAAGGAGTGCAGCGAAGATTCACCAGGCTGATACCTGGGATGGCAGGAATGACGTATGAGGAGAGATTGGGTCGATTGGGCTTGTATTCGCTGGAGTTTAGAAGAATGAGAGGTGATCTCATCGAAACTTATAAAATTCTAACAGGACTAGACAGACTAGATGCTGGAAGGATGTTCCTGATTGTCGGGGAGTCCAGAACCAGGGGTCACAGTCTAAGGATAAGGGGTAAGCCATTTAGGACAGAGATGAGGAGGAATTTCTTCACCCAGAGAGTGGTGAACCTATGGAATTCTCTGCCAAAGAAGGCAGTAGAGGCCAATTCATTAAATATATTCAAGAAGGAGTTGGATATATTTCTTAAGGCTAAAGGGATCAAGGGATATGGAGAGAGGGCAGGAACAGGGTACTGAATTTGGATGATCAGCCATGATCTCATTGAATGGTGGAGCAGGCTCGAGGGGCCGAATGGCCTACCCCTGCTCCTATCTCCTATCTATCTTCTATACTGATATGGACCACAACCTCTGGCTGTTCACCCATCTCCCTTCATAATGTTCTGCAGCCGCTCAATTACATCCTTGACCCTGGCACCAGCGAGGTAAAATACCATCCTGGAATCACGTCTGCGGCCGCAGGAATGACAGTCTGTTCAACAGCAACAACAACTTGTATTTATGTAGCGCCTTTAACGTAGTAAAACGTCACAAGGCGCTGCTGCACTGGAGTATTTTAAGACAAAAAAATTGACACCGAGCCACATAAGGATAAATTAGGGCAGGCGACCAAAAGCTTGGTCAAAGAGGTAGGTTTTAAGGAGCGTCTTAAAGGAGGAAAGAGAGGTAGCGAGGCGGCGAGGTTTAGGCAGGGAATTCCAGAGCTTAGGGCCGAGGCAACATAATGGCACGGCCGCTAAAGGTTGAGCGATTATCATCAGGGATCCTTGAGAGGGCAGAATTAGAGGAACGCAGATATCTCGGGGTTGTGGGGCTGAAGGAGATTACAGAGATAAGAAGGGGCGAGGCCATGGAGGGATTTGAAAACAAGGATGAGAATTTTGAAATCAAGGCGTTGCTTAACCGGGAGCCAATGTAGGTCAGCGAGCACAGGGGTGATGGGCGAATGGGACTTGGTGCAAGTTAGGACACGGGCAGCCGAGTTTTGGATGACCTCAAGTTTGTGTAGGGTGGAATGTGGGAGGCCAGCCAGGAGTGCGTTGGAATAGTCAAGTCTAGAGGTAACAAAGGCATGGATGAGGGTTTCAGCAGCGGATGAGCTGAGGCAGGGGCGGAGATGGGTGATGTTACAGAGGTGAAAGCAGGTGGTCTTTGTTATGCTGCGGATATGTGGTCGGGAGCTCATTTCAGGGTCAAATATGACACCAAGGTTGCGAACAGTGTGGTTCAGCCTCAGACAGATGTTAGGGTGAGGGATGGAGCTAGGGAACGGAGTTTGTGATGGGTTTACCCAATGGCTTCGGTTTACCCAATATTTAACTGGAGAAAATGTTTGCTCATCCAGAACTGTATGTCGGACAAGCAGTCTGTAGATTTCAAATTCTGAAAGCCTTTTTGGCCCAGTGGTAAGGGCATAAAACAGTTAAACTTTGAGGCACAAAAAAGGTGCCAGTCATCAAAGTCTGCAGTTCTTGGAGAACACATTGATACTGGACAATGAAAGCTTTGACTCATGATTAACTCTGAAAAGGACATTGACTTTGAACTGTGAGGCCTTGAATCATGATTGGTTTCGATGGGAAAAATTAACATCTGGACAATGCTCTGAGTTTAACTGAGTCACAAGCGACTTCCTGATATGAATGGAAGATACACAAGTCAATCAGCCAACCGCCCATCAGCAGCAATAGAAATCACATTGAATATCCATTACAGAAAGCAGGAGAGGAGAGAAGGATTTCTCTTCGCTCTCACAACTCTGTACACCTCCGGTGATTGAATTACAGGTTGACAAGGTGTGAATGTCGGACAGTTCAGCAAACCGACAACCGAAACTGGTTGGGGTAGGCCCAGCATGGGGCCAGGTGACTAAAAGAACTGTAAAAAGGAACCACACCACAGCTCTCTCTCTCTTTCGCTCGGAAGCTCTCTCGCTGGGAAGCTCTGTCTCTCAGAAGTTAGCTCTGACTACAGCAACTGCCAGATGTAAGAAGGAAGATGAAGACGGTCGTCTCCAGCTCCCAGCCTGCAATCGACGTCGGCCACGACCAGCCGGATGGGTGATTGTAAGTATCAGTTGCCTCTGCAAGGGGTTTGCGCTGTGTAGGCAGCTGCAGTCAGATAAAGGAGGACGGGGACAGGTCATCTCCGATCCAGGCCTCCAATCCACAACGGTAACGATCGGCTGTATAGGTGATTGTAACACAATAGCAAAATACGGTGGATGCTGGAAATCTGAATTAACAACAGAAAATGCTGGAAATACTCAGCAGGCCAGGCAGCACCCGTGGAGAGAGAAACAGAGTTAACGTTTCACGTTTCAACCAAATCTCAACAGGTTTTTGTCTGTGTTTTGTTGGTTTTAATAAACTAACAGTTTTGGGTTGTACCTAAACCTTTGTGTCGTCTACCATTTTGTTCCTGTAAAACTCAGAGTCAAAGAACCCTTGTAAGGGCGAGGAAACCAAACACCTTACAAGTCTGACAATTTAGACACCGTGGAGGGTTCGAGAGAAGAAGTAGTGAGGTAGGGCAGGGTGTCATCAACGTACATGTTGAAACTGACGCTGTGTTTTCGGATGTTGTTGCCAAGGGGCAGCATGTAGATGAGAAATAGGAGGGGGCCAAGGATAGGTCCTTGGGGGACACCAGAGGTAACGATGCGGGAGTGGGAAGAGAAGCTGTTGCAGGTGATTCTCTGGTTACGATTAGATAGATAAGAATGGAACCAGGCGAGTGCAGTTCCACCCAGCTGGACGATGGTGGAGAGGCATTGGAGAAGGATGGAGTGGTCAACCATGTCAAAGGCTGCAGACAAGTCAAGAAGGACGAGGAGGGATAGTTTACCTTTGTCACAGTCACAAAGGATGTTATTTGTGACTTTGATGAGAGCCATTTCGGTACTGTGGCAAGGGCGGACACCCGATTGGAGGGATTCTAACATGGAATTGCAGGAAAGATAGGCACGGATTTGGGAGACAGCAACACGTTCAAAGACTTCGGAGAGGAAAGGGAGGTTGGAGATGGGGCGGTAGTTTGCAAGGACAGAGGGATCAAGGTTTGTTTTTTTGAGGAGAGGGGTGATGACGGCAGATTTGAGGGAGAGGGCGACCATACCTGAGGAGAGAGAACCATTAACAATGTCAGCTAACATGGGAGCCAGAAAAGGAAGTTCGGTGGTCAGCAGTTTGGTGAGAATAGGGTCGAGGGAGCAGGAGGTGGGTTTCATAGACAAGATGAGCGCAGAGAGGTCATGAGGGGAGATAGGAGAGAAACTGGAAAAAGATGTTCAGGGCTAGGGCAGGGGGGAACATTAGAGGAAGTTTGGCCCAATAGACTAGGGGAAGGAAGGGAAGTGGCAGAGGCAGCTGAACGGATGGTCTCAATCTTAGAGACAAAGAAGTCCATGAGCTCCTCACATTTGTTATCGGAGGTGAGGGTGGAGGAGACAGCGGAGAGGGTTTTAAGAAGATGGTTAGCAGTAGAGAATAGTAGCCAGGGTTTATCTTTGCATTCCAGAATGATTCTGGAATTATGAACAATTTTGGCAGACAGGAGCAGGGCCCGATAGTGCTTTATGTGGTCCAGCCAGATCTGGCGGTGAATGGCTATCTCAGTTGTCCGCCATATCCGTTTGAGTCTGCGTCCCTTGGACTTAAGGGAGTGAAGATGAGAGCCATACCAGAGGGA
Organism: Somniosus microcephalus; assembly: GCF_052327205.1. Lineage (NCBI taxonomy): Eukaryota > Metazoa > Chordata > Chondrichthyes > Squaliformes > Somniosidae > Somniosus > Somniosus microcephalus. The sequence goes on from NC_140988.1 coordinate 107,936,726, forward strand.
GCGGCCAGGGTGAGAGAGAGTAATTGTTTTAATAGGGCATCAAAGGTGGTGATGAGGGTATGGTTGAGCAGATTGGTAGCTGCAGAAATGTCGTGGTGAATGGAGGGCCAGAGGCTGGACAGTTGGGATTTCATAAGTGCAGTTGTAAGAGAGTTGGGGGAGAGTTTTTCCAGGGGCGGACACAGAAGGAAGTAGGGTTGCGGGGGTGTGGGGGGGCGAGGGTGGTTGGAAGGGGGATGTGGGTGGAGAGCGATATGAGGAAATGGTCAGAGATGTCCTTATTTACAATTGACACAAGAGATGGCAAGGTCGATGGGTGGCCGTGAATATGGGTTGGGGAGTTTACATGGAGGGAGAGATTAAGGGAGGATAGGAGGCTAGTGAACTCAGAGGAGAGTGAGAGCATGATGAATTGAGATGGAGGTTGAAATCACCAAGGATGAGAAGTCGTTCAGGGCAGAGGCTGAGACAGGAGAACAGTGAAGATACCTCAGTAATAACATTTATATGGTACTTGGGTGGGCAGTAGAGATCTAGGGGGAAAAATTGGGTGAGTAGCGCCACCTGTTAGCGCCTAAAGAGGCAGTCAGTGGCTGTAGCGCCACTGGCTGCGCCTCCCGCAATATTCAGCAGGGGCGCTAATGGTGGTGTTAGCCATTTGCGCTGCGCCGCCACCGATGACGTCATTGGTGTGCGCAGCGCCTCATTTGCGCCCCGAACGTGATATTTGGTAGCGAACACCGCTGTAGCGCCGTTCGCTACCCGCGCCCGGTTCATGGGGCCTTGCTGCGCCGGCAGAGGCGCAAGTTAAGGTGGAGGTGTGGGGCGGCCGCTGTTTCGGTGGCCGCCTGCCAGCACCTCCATCCCCGGCCTCCTGGTCCCCCCTGCCGCGGCATTGCCGGCTGTTTCCCGAGAGCCCGGCACTTCTCCTTGGTGCCGGGCTCTTTTGCTGGCACTCGCGATCGGGGTTCACGCTGTTGCAGGCCCCACCCCCTTAACAGTGGGAGGAAGGCCTGCAGTAGCGCAGCGTGCCGTGCCACAGTGTGTGGCGCTGCGGCACGTAGCGCTGCGATATTCAGTTTCAGCGCCCTAAGAGGGACGCGGAGCACCTCGAGCCTCCCCCCATCTCCCTCTAGGGGCACTTCAACTGAATTTCTGACGATCGCTATAGCTTCGAACGCTGCGCAAAAACCAGCGCCCAGACGAATTTGGCGCCAGTTTGGCACCTCAACCCAATTTCCAGGCCCTAGAATTTTAAATGAGAGGTAAGAGGGGTTGAATAAGGCGAGATGCTCAAAGGAGGAGAAAGTGCCGGAGGAGTAGAGGGACAGACCAAGGTGTGATTTGGTGATTAGTAACAAATTAGTAACAATACTGTGGAGGAGGAATTCCTGGAGTGTTTACGGGATGGTTTCCTGGACCAATATGTCGAGGAACCAACCAGGGATCAGGCCATCTTAGACTGGGTATTATGCACAGAGAAAGGATTAATTAGCAATCTTGTTGTACGAGGCCCCTTGGGTCGGAGCGATCATAATATGATCGAATTCTTCATTAAGATGGAGAATGAAGTAGTTGACTCAAAGACAAGGGTCCTCAATTTAAATAAAGGAAACTACGATGGTCTGAGGAGCGAGTTGGGTAGGATTGATTGGGGAATGGCACTCAAAGGGTTGACAGTGGATAGGCAATGGCAAACATTCAAAGGCCAAATGGATGAGCTACAGAATTTGTTCATCCCAGTTTGGCATAAAAATAAAACAAAAAAGGTGACTCAACCATGGCTAACAAGGAAAATTAGGGATAGCATAAGATCCAAGGAGAGGACATATAAATTGGCTAGAAAAAGCAATAATCCTGAGGATTGGGAGCAGTTTAGGAGTCAACAAAGGAGGACAAAGGGATTAATTAAGAAAGGGAAAATAGAATATGAGAGTAAGCTATCAGGGAACATAAAAACTGACTGTAAAAGCTTTTATAGATATGTGAAGAGAAAAAGATTGGTGAAGTCAAGCGTAGGTCCCTTACAGTCAGAATCAGGGGAATTTATAATGGGAAACAAGGAAATGGCAGACCAACTAAATACATACTTTGGTTCTGTCTTCACAAAGGAGGACACAAATAACCTCCCAGAGATGTCGGGGAACATAGGGTCTGCTGAAAGGGAGGAACTGAATGAAATCAGTATTTGTAGGGAAATGGTGTTGGGAAAATTGATGGGACTGAAGGCCGATAAATCCCCAGGGCCTGATGGTCTACATCCCAGGGTACTTAAGGAAGTGGCCCTAGAGATAATAGATGCATTGCTGGTCATCTTCCAGAACTCGATAGACTCTGGAACGGTACCCATGGATTGGAGGGTAGCTAATGTTACCCCACTATTCAAAAAAGGTGGTAGAGAAAAAGGGGGGAATTATAGACCGGTAAGCCTGACATCGGTAGTGGGGAAAATGCTGGAGCCTATTATAAAAGATGTAATAGCAGAGCACTTGGAAAGCAGTGACAGGATCGGACAAAGTCAACATGGATTTACAAAAGGTAAATCATGCTTGACTAATCTACTGGAATTTTTTGAGGATGTAACTGGTAAAATAGATAAGGGAGAACCAGTGGATGTGGTGTATTTGGACTTTCAGAAGGCTTTCGATAAGGTCCCGCATAAGAGATTAGCGTGCAAAATTAAGGCACATGGGATTGGGGGCAAGGTATTGACTTGGATAGAGAACTGGTTGGCGGACAAAAAGCAAAGAGTTGGAATAAATGGGTCGTTTTCCGAGTGGCAGGCAGTGACTAGTGGGGTACCGCAAGGATCGGTCCTAGGACCCCAGCTGTTCACAATATATATTAATGATCTGGACGAGGGAATTGGATGTAATATCTCCAAATTTGCAGACGACACAAAGCTGGGTGGGAGGGTAAGCTGTGAGGAGGTTGTCGTGAAACTCCAGTACAATTTGGACAGGTTGGGTGATTGGGCAGAAAGATGGCAAATGCAATATAATGTGGATAAATGTGAGGTTATCCACTTTGGTGGCAAAAACAGGAAGGCAGATTATTATTTGAATGGCAATAGATTGGGAGAAGGGGAAGTGCAAAGAGACCTGGGTGTTATTGTGCACCAGTCGCTGAAGGTAAGCATGCAGGTGCAGCAGGTGGTTAAGAAGGCAAATGGTATGTTGGCCTTCGTAGCAAGAGGGTTCAAGTACAGGAACAAGGATGTCTTGCTACAGTTGTACAGGGCCTTGGTGAGACCGCACCTTGAGTATTGTGTGTAGTTTTGGTCACCTTACCTGAGGAAGGACGTTCTTGCCATGGAAGGAGTGCAGTGAAGATTCACCAGGCTGATACCTGGGATGGCAGGAATGACGTATGAGGAGAGATTGTGCCGATTGGGCTTATACTCACTGGAGTTTAGAAGATTGAGAGGGGATCTCTTCGAAACCTATAAAATTCTGTCAGGTCTGGACAGACTAGATGCAGGAAGGATGTTTCGGATGGCCGGGGAGTCCAGAACCAGCGGTCATAGTCTAAGGATAAGGGATAAGCCATTTAAGACTGAAATGAGGAGGAACTTCTTCACCCAGAGAGTGGTGAACCTGTGGAATTCTCTGCCACAGAGGGCGGTGGATGCCAGTTCATTAAATATATTCAAGAAAGAGTTGGATATATTTCTTGAGGCTAAAGGGTTCAAGGGATATGGGGAGAAGGCAGGGACAGGGTACTGAATTTGGATGATCAGCCATGATCTCATTGAATGGCGGAGCAAGCTCGAAGGGCCGAATGGCCTACTCCTGCTCCTATCTTCTATGTTTCTATGTTTCTATGAGAGCCACACCGTCACCACGGCGGTCTTGGCAGGCCAAGTGGTGGAAGGTATAGCCAGGCGGGGAGACTTCATTTAAGGGTAAGGTGTCATCACCCCTTGTTATGTATTATGTGTTCTCCTCCCACCTGCGGTGGTGCTGTCACAGCAGATAAATGGTTGGGTTTGTTCTCTTGGTTGGGTTTTGCTCTCTTTATTCTGTATACTCCCTGGAACTTTCCTTTTGAATAAAGAATCAACATGTTTGCAATCTCGGGCTTCTGAGCACTAATTGGGGGAGAAATTCGGTGGAGCCGCAAACGGGGCGCCCAGCTCGCCTGGGCGCCGGAATTACCGCTGCGATTGGAGCAGTTGCGCCCACCGGAAATTCATCTTGAACGCCCCAAGAGGGACTCGGGGCGCTGCTTGAGGCACCCCGCGTCCCTCTTAGGGCGCTGAAACGGAATATCGCAGCGCAAAGTGCCGCAGCACCACACGCTGTGGCATGGCGCGCTGCGGTGCTGCAGGCCTTCTTGCCCTTCTTAAGGGGGAGGGGCCTGAACCAGCGCGATGAGTGATCGCGAGTGCCGGCAAAACAGCCTGGCACCGAGGAGAAGTGCCGGGCTCTCGGGACACAGCCGGCACTGTCCGGGGGGGGAATCAGGAGGCCGGGGACAGAGGTGCTGGCAGGCGGCCACCGAAAAAATGGCCACCCCGCACCTCCACCTTAATTTGCGCCACTGCTGGCACAGGTAGGCCCTGTGAACCGGGCGCGATTTGCGACCGGCGTTACAGAGGCGGGCGCTAACAAATATCGTGATCGGGGCGGTAGCGGGGCGCTGCGCACACCGATGACGTCATCGGTGGCGGCGCAGTGCAACAGGCTAACGCTGCCATTAGCGCCCCGTAAATATCGCGGGAGATGTGGCCAGTGGCGCTAAAGCCACTGAGTGCCCTCTTTAGGCGCTAACTGGTGGCGCAGCCCACCGAATTTCTAGGCCATTGTGTTTAAGTATAATGGCACAGGTACAGACACAACAAAGTGGCGACAAGGATCGGATGAATCTGTGTTGTGGGAACTTTCTTGTTTTCGACTACAAAACACTCGTAACAGAGATTGCAGCATTACATTAACGTTACGGGTGCAGTGAGTAAACAGAAATTAAAATTTGAAACGTGAGATGGCTACAATATTCAGAAACATCGGTGATTTTGATGAAAATGTTGAGCAATGGAGCGCTTATACGGAACGTTTTGACTATTTTGTTTTGGCGAATGCGGTGGCAAATGATAAGGTCATGCCTACCTTTTTGAGTATAATGGGAGCAAATACATTCAATTTACTGCGCAGCCTTGTACAGCCAGTTAAGCCAGGAACTAAAACATATAAGCAACTAGTGGAAATTCTTGGAGCACATTTTTCACTGAAACCTCTGGTTATTGCTGAGAGATTTAGAATTCATAAACGGAATCAAGAGGAGGGGGAAACAGTGACATGTTTATTGCTGCTTTGAAAAGGTTGTCAGAACACTTCGAGTTCAAGGAAGTGCTGAATGACACCATTAGAGACAGAGTTTTGTGTGGTCTGCAAAGTGCAGCCACACAGAAGTGCCTTCTTACTGAGGACAACCTTACTCTTGAAAAGGCCATTGAAGTTAGTGTCTCCATGGAGATGGCGGAAAAGGAGGCTCACCAGTTTAGTTCAACAGGGAGAGTTCACAAGGTGTCGTCTGAGCCTAAAGGTGCACGGAACGGCACATGTTACCGTTGTGGAAAAACAGGCAATCACGCTAATGATTGCTGGTGTACGGAGCTGGAATGCCGAAACTGTGGCAAAAAGGGTCACATTGAACGTGCCTGTAGAGGTAAAAAAAGAACAGACAGAGCTGGGAAGCATGAAAACAAAATGTCTGTATTTGAACAAGAGAAGAAAAAGAGTGTTCATTCAGCGCAGCATGATGGAACAAGCAAAACAGAGGGGAGCGACACCTCTGAGGAGGAAGAGGTGCACATACTGATGGTTGCAGGTGGTCCAAATGGCTACTGGGCATCACCACTGGTGGAGGGACAATCAGTGTGGATGGAGGTGGACACAGGCGCTGCTGTGTCCCTTGTTTCAGACACTGTCTACAAAAAAATGCTAAAGCACCTTACCCTTCAGCCAACAAACATTGTGCTAAAGACGTATACCGGCGAACCTGTGGCCATTAGAGGCGCCATTGAGGTGACAGTTAAATTGAACGGACAGACTGCAAAACTGCCACTATATGTGGTAAAGGGAAATTACCCATCTCTACTGGGATATGCGTGGCTAGAGAAAATCACGCTGGACTGGCCTGCAGTCCGCATGATGTCAAAAGGGGAGTCAGGTCTGACTGCAGTTTTAAACAAACATGCAGAACTCTTCAATGGGGAACTTGGGAGCATGAAAAAGATCAGCGTGAGACTGGACATTAAACCTGACAGCAAGCCGAAGTTTCACAAAGCCCGACCTGTACCCTACGCAATTAGGCCAAAAGTTGAGGCTAACTTGGAGGCCTTAGTCGAGAATGGAGTCCTGGAGCCTATGAGTGTGAGCAAATGGGCCACACCCATTGTTCCTGTCCTGAAAAAGGGTGGATCTATTCGAATCTGTGGGGATTTTAAAGTGACTATTAACCCGGTGCTGTCTGCGGAACAGTACCCTCTTCCCCTCATTGGTGATCTCTTTACCGGCCTGGCCAGAGGGCAAAAGTTCAGCAAAATCGACTTATGCCAGGCTTATCTACAAATGCATGTTGATGACAAATCAAAGGAGCTGCTGACAATTGTGACACACAAGGGGCTATACAGGTACTGCCACCTTCCGTTTGGAATTACGTCAGCCCCTGCTCTATTCCAAAGGGCAATGGATCAGATTTTGAGTGGACTGCCAGGAGTCCAGTGCTACCTGGACGACATCCTTGTCACTGGGACAAATGAGGAGGATCATCTTCTGAACTTGGATGCGACATTACAGCGACTGAAAAAGTACGGACTCAGAGTTCGTAAGGACAAATGTGAATTCTTTCAGTCTTCAGTTGAGTACCTGGGGCATGTGATTGATGCTACCGGCCTGCACAAGGCGCCGTCAAAGGTCAAGGCGATCGTGGAGGCCCCAGCACCCCAGAATGTGAGCCAGTTACGTTCATTCCTGGGGCTACTTAACTACTATGGAAAGTTTATTCCAGATTTAGCAACATTGCTGAAGCTGCTACATCAGTTGCTATGTCAAGGCAAAACATGGAAATGGACTGAACTGTGCAACGAAGCTTTCGCCCAAGCAAAGAAAGCATTGCTGAAGTCGGAGATCCTGACACACTTCGACACAAAGCTACCCATGCAGCTAGCATGTGATGCATCACCATATGGTGTTGGAGCAGTCATATCCCACATCATGCCTTCTGGTGAAGAGAAACCTATCGCCTTCGCATCACGCACCTTGAACAAGGCCGAGAGTAACTATGTACAGATTGAGCGCGAGGCCTTGGGAATCGTTTTTGGAATTCGAAAATTTCATCAGTGCCTGTTTGGGAGAAGGTTCACACTCCTGACGGACCACCGTCCATTGACTTCAATCTTCGGGCCCCACACCAGAATTCCATCTCTTGCTGCAAGTAGGATGCAAAGATGGGCCTTATTGTTGTCGGGACACACATACGACATCAAATATCACAAATCAGACTTGCACGGCAACGCAGACGGTCTCTCGAGGCTGCCCTTGCCTGTTACTCCCCCAGAGCCTCATCAGATAGACATCTTCTACTTCAGACAAGTGGAGGGAGCACCTGTCACGGCAGTTCAGGTTCGAAGGTACACCCGCAACGATCCAGTCCTGTCTGAGGTGATGGACGATGTCATTCGAGGGAGAGCTGTAGGAGATTCTCCTAGTTTGAAACCTTACATTTCAAAAAGAAATGAGCTCTCCGTCCAGGCAGGTTGTCTTCTTTGGGGACGCCGTGTCATCATTCCGCCACCTCTGAGGGAACCTGTACTGCAACAACTTCATACAGGCCACAGTGGGATGGTTCGGATGAAGGAAATGGCAAGAAGCTACTTCTGGTGGCCAGGTCTCGATGGAAATATTGAGGAGAAAGCCAAAACATGTTCCCCGTGTCAAAGGGTTCGGAATGTTCCACAGCTGGTGTTAAGTCCGTGAATGATTGAGACACGGACTAGCAGGAGAGAAACAAAGAGATCTTTACTGGTGAAAGGCATAAACGAATCTAAACAACAGAGGCTCTCTAGCGCCTTTTATACAGGGGTGGTCACTGCCGGTACGGCAGTCTGAGACCAGTTATTCTCTTAAAGGTACATACACAACAATTCCTCCCCTTTTAGATAAACAGTACATAACATTCATTTAACAACTAATGATAACGAATTACAATCATAATTACTGTTGCTAGATACATTGGTTAAGTTTAAGCAATTATAAGTTCAGTCTTTGAGGAGGCTTCCTGATTCTGTCTGGATAATGCCTCTTTGGAGTATCAGGTTCTTCTGGCAATGTTGAGTCGGAATCAATGTCGTTGTTTGGTTCATCTGCTTCCAATATTACCGGTTCTGCGGTAGCTGCAATTGGAACGTCGATTTCATTACCAGGTGTATCAGATCGTGGTGTGGAGTTGACGTTTTCCAGTGACTCTAGAATCTGGTCAGAATGGCGTCTTACAATGCTCTCCCCAACATCCATGGTATACATGAGAGGTCCTTGTCGTGTACAAATCGTTCCTGGCTGCCATTTCTCAGTGCGGTAGTCCCGGGCCGAAACTGGTTGACCTATCTTAAAACTCCTGGTCGGCCTTTCATTCATATTCTGAAACTGCCTGTTCTCCACATCTCTTCGGACGTTTGGCTTAACCAAATCCAAGCGGCATCGTAGTCTTCGATTGAAGAACATCATGGCTGGAGTTTGGTTGGTAACCGCATGTGTCGCATTCCGGTAGGCAAACAAGAAGTTGTCCACCTTGTGTTGTAGGGGTATATCTTCATTACACATTGCCTTGATAGCCTTCTTGAATGTTTGGACAAACCTCTCGGCCAATCCATTAGTGGCTGGATGATATGGGGCAGATGTGTAATGCTTAACACCATTGTTCTTTAAGAACCTCCGGAACTCTTCAGACACAAACTGTGGTCCATTGTCAGAGCAAATCTGTTCAGGCAGCCCATTCCTGGCGAATATGGTTCGTAAAACTGCGATAGTTTTTTCCGTGGTGGTTGAGGACATTTTTATTACCTCTGGCCACTTTGAATGTGCATCCACCGCAATTAAAAACATCGAGTCCATGAAGGGACCAGCAAAATCAATGTGCACCCTTTGCCATGGAGATGAGGGCCACTCCCATGGATGCAGAGGAGCTTGTGGTGGGGTGTTTTGGACCTTCTGGCATCCTGCACAGCTCTTGGTCATCTCTTTGATTTCTCTATCGATTCCCGGCCACCACACAAACGCTCTGGCTAAGCTCTTCATTTTTACCCCACCCAGATGACCCTCATGAAGCTCATTGAGCACTCTATCCATCAACTTTGGTGGAATTACTACTCTGGATCCACACATCAAGGTTCCTCTGCACACTGACAGCTGTTCTCTTCTTGGCGAGAATGCTGGCAGCAGTGGTTTGCCATGTGCTGGCCATCCCTTCACCGTTAAATCATAGACCCGTGATAGTGTCGGGTCATTCCGTGTTTCCTTTTCTATGTTTGCATTCGTCACAGGGAGACATTCGACTATGGTCGAGTGGAATAACTCCATTGGATCCACTGCAAGGTCTTCTTCTTCCACCGTCGGCAACGGTAGACGTGACAATCCATCAGCATTTCCATGCTGTTTAGTTCCCCTGTACTCGATGTCATATTGGTGTGCCCCTAGGAAAAGGGACCATCTCTGCAGCCGTTGTGCCGTCATTATCGGTACGCCCTTCTGAGGGTTGAAAATGGAGACAAGAGGTTGATGATCGGTTAGTAGAGTAAATTTTTGACCGTGCAGATAGTGATTGAACTTCTTCACCCCCCACACTAGGCTGAGGGCCTCTCTGTCAATCTGGGCGTAGTTACGCTCGGCAGAAGTTAACGAGCGTGACGCAAAAGCTATCGGCCTCTCCAAACCATCAAGGAATTTATGTGACAGTACCGCCCCAATGCCGTAGGGAGACGCATCACACGCCAGCCTGATTGGCAGTGCTGGGTTGTAGTGAGCCAATACTTCCTTCGAAGTGATTAAGTCCTTACTCTTCTGAAAAGCACGTTTACAATCATCGCTCCATTTCCATGCTACCCCCGTTCGTAGCAGGGCGTTCAGTGGATGCAGAATTGTTGACAAATTCGGCAAAAACTTATGATAGTAATTCACCAACCCGAGGAATGACCTCAGTTGCGACACATTTTCAGGCGCTGGGGCCTTAACAACCGCTTCAATTTTGTCAGGGGACTTATGTAACCCCTCTTCATCAATCACGTGGCCACAATACGATATCTGTTTCTTAAAAAATTCGCCCATGTTCCCGTAGTCTAGTGAGCACCTGTTCTAGGTTGTTAAGGTGTTCACTGTCATCTTCACCTGTTACAAGGATGTCGTCCAAGTAACACTGAGTCCCCGGAATCCCTTGCAGGACTTGTTCCATCGCTCTTTGCCATATCGCCGGAGCCGATGCTACTCCGAATACCAATCGATGATACTGGTAAAGACCTTTGTGAGTGTTTATCGTGAGATACTTCCTAGAGGACTCTTCAACCTCCATCTGCAAATATGCTTGTGCTAGGTCAATTTTTGTAAAACGCTTCCCTCCAGACAGTGAGGCGAAGATGTCTTCTATCCTTGGAAGAGGATATTGTACCGTGTGAAGGACTGGGTTCACCGTCACCTTGAAATCCCCACAGATGCGAATCTTCCTTGGCTCTCCGGACTTATTGCTTAACGTTTTCTTCATGACAGGAACGATGGGTGTCGCCCACTCGCTCCAGTCGACCTTAGACAACACACCCGCCTTCTCCAGATTCTCCAGCTCTGCCTCGACGGCTGGACGAATTGCATATGGTACCGGTCTCGCTTTGAAAAACTTGGGAACTGCATTCTCTTCTATTTTTAACGAGGCGGTTACGCCTTTAAGCATGCCCAGTTCTTGTTGAAATACCTCTTTGGCGTTAGCTAAGATTGTTGACAATCGTCCAGGAGTGACGTCTTCATCTTTTTTACCGTCCACCATCATTGCATGAATGGAATGCCAATCTAAGTTTATCTTCCTGATCCATTCCCGTCCCAATAACGGTGGTCCACCATTTGGCAGTATGTAGAGGTACAATTTCCATATTTTCTTGCCATTGCATTCGACAGGCACCCTTATTTTTCCTCTGGGGTATACTTTTTGCCCCGTATACGTCGTCAAGACGATGGATGTCTCTCTCAAGGGTATGTGTGAAAATAGCCGCTCATAGTCTCGTCGATTCATGCCGGTTAGCGCTGATCCTGTATCCAATTCCATTTTAACTTGGGACCCTGCTATCGTGAGGGTGACCCAAATGGTTCGGTGATCCTCTTTTGCGATTACATTGTGAAGTTTGAGACAGCTTAATCTCCTGTTCTCGGATTCACTATCGCTCATCTGGTCTTCGGAACTACTGTCCGTCATCTTTTGTACTTTCTTGTACGGTTCCTTAGTAGCCTTTTTGTTGTCGCTGGTCTTCTTCCCAGACCTACAAACTCATGCAATGTGTCCAATCTTCCCGCATTGTCTGCATATTTTGTCTTTGGACCAGCAGTCCTTCTGGTCATGGTTAGTTCTGCCGCAGCGATAACATTTTGCAAATCCCCGTGTCATTTCGTGGGTGCCGTATTCCTGTGGTTTTTGTTGAATTTCTGCAGCTCCCCTGGCTGCTGCTTCATACGATACTGCCACGCTGAAAGCCTTATCTAGCGTCAGCTCTTTTTCTGCGAGTAACTTCTTCTGTGTTCCTTCACTCAGGAGTCCACAGACAAATTTGTCCCGTAGGGTATCTGCCAGTCCTGCTCCGAACTGGCAGTGCTTTGATAGCTTGCGTAGTTCCGTAAGATACTCAGCATTGCTCTCATCTTTGTGCTGAGTTCTCCTGTGGAATTTAAATCTTTCTGCTATCAACAGCGGTGCAGGGTTTAAGTGCTCCTGTAGAACAGCAACAATTTCGTTAAAACTCTTCGCCTTCGGTTTGGCTGGAGTAATCAGATCCCGCAATAGGCCGTACGTTCTAGCGCCCATTACGTTTAGCAATATTGATGCCTTTTTCCCCTCCGCTATTTCATTTGCCTCGAAATATACCTCGACTCTTTCCACATACGTGGTCCAGTCCTCTAATGTATTATCAAAAGCAGTGATACAGCCAGTCTTCGGCATCTTGCAAACCTAAAATGGCGCCTCCCGCGCTTTTCCTTCTTCCCCGCTGTTGTTAGCGCTGCTTTCCACGGTTTCCTGCGCATTAAATATTAATTCGTTTTCTTTTATTATCTTCCCGTCGTGGAGCGGACCCTCTGGGACACTTCCCTCCCTCTTCTGAGGTCCGAACGCTGCCCAGCTTCGAAACACCGGCCGCGCCCTGTATGCTCCACCCTCTCTCTCTCTCTCCTTGCTTCCCGACTCGCTGCCCGGCCCCGTTGCAGCCCAGGAAGGATCAGAGCACTACCTGCCACCAGCCCGATTAGCTGGGAAACCACGGACCGAGGAACCCAGCCTGGCTCTGGACAGTCTCTCCTGCAAGTTTTGAAATCGATGATTGATGGTCGACGCCCGTTTCTCAAGTTTCAATGGCCTATTTTTTTTTTCTTCTTTCTTCTGGCTCCGACCTTCAACACGTCGTCGGAGCTGCTGCTGAGTTGCAGGTAAGTTCGTTTCTAACTCGTCGCCAGTGTTAAGTCCGTGAATGATTGAGACACGGACTAGCAGGAGAGAAACAAAGAGATCTTTACTGGTGAAAGGCATAAACGAATCTAACCAACAGAGGCTCTCTAGCGCCTTTTATACAGGGGTGGTCACTGCCGGTACTGCAGTCTGAGACCAGTTATTCTCTTAAAGGTACATACACAACAGCTGGCAACCCTACACCCCTGGGATTGGCCTGAAGAAGTGTGGCAGCGCGTACATGTGGACTTCGCCGGTCCTTTCGAAGAGAAGATGTTTATGGTGGTTGTGGACGCTCGTAGCAAGTGGCCGGAGGTCGCTGTGATGAGGCCTACCACGGCAGAGAAAACAATTGAGAAACTTGGTGAGATGTTCAGCCGTTATGGCTCACTGGAACAACTCGTAAGTGACAACAGTCCACAATTTGTATCACAGGAGTTTGCAACCTTCCTGCAAGTGAATGGTGTCCAACACATCAGGTCTGCGCCCTATCATCCCTCTACTAACGGCCAGGCAGAAAGGTTCGTGCAAACCTTGAAGCACGCCTTGAAGGCATCGCAAGGTCAGGGCTCAATCCACCAACGTCTGAACAGCTTCCTGTTGTCCGACAGGAACGAGCAGCATGCCACAACCAAATCTTCTCCCGCTTCGCTCATGATGAAGAGGCAGTTGCGGACAAGTTTTGACTTACTCAAACCTCCAAGGGCAGAGCAGGTTGTCCAACGTCAACAACAAGCTCAAATTGAAAGAAGAGAGAAAAGAGCCAAGGAGAAATGGTTTCAACCTGGAGAGCACGTCCTAGCTCGAAACTATAACACTGTACCGAAATGGGTTCCTGCTACGGTGATCGCGCAGATGGGCCCTGTGTCTTACACGGTTGAGACTGCTGAGGACATTGTCTGGAGAAGACACACTGATCAACTGTTGCTGGGAGCAGAGACAGCCACAGAGGCTCCAACAGCTGGTTGGCCTGAACTGTTTCCGGATGATACCGCAAACCAGCATCCTTTGCCACAGTGCTCTTCTCCAGCACAGGAAGTCAAAGAGACTGTTCCACCTGTGCAAACTCCTGACTTTCGACTGACACAGGCACCTTCTCCATCTAGGCCTGTGTCAATGCTTACTGCAGTGGAAGCCAGTGATGACTGCCGGTATCCTGTCAGAGAGCGGCGGCCTCCAAGACGCTTGGACCTGTAGGCTTAGCGACTTACCCACAAGACTGGGGCAGAATAAACCCCAGGGTAAAGTCAAGGTTTGAGGCAGTCTACCTCTACCCTTGGGTAGTTGAGTGCATTGAAAGTAACTTACCTGTTGAGGAATAATGTGGACATTTCATTTAAGAGGGGAGGAATATGTTATGTATTATGTGTTCTCCTCCCACCTGCGGTGGCGCTGTCACAGCAGATAAATGGTTGGGTTTGTTCTCTTGGTTGGGTTTTGTTCTCTCTGTTCTGTATACTCCCTGGAACTTTCCTTTTGAATAAAGAATCAACATGTTTGCAATCTTGGGCTTCTGAGCACTAATTGTGTTTAAGTATAACGGCACAGGTACAGACACAACACCCCTCAATCAAGTTTCCGTCAGGGCCATGATATCGATGCAGTCATCCATGATAAGTTCATGGATGGAAAGGGCCTTATTTGCAAGTGAACAGACACTCTGGAGGGAGATGCAGAAAGGGTCGGTGATGACTGACCCACTGCCAGCGTCCATCAGGGTCAGTGCTGGGGGGGGATGAGTTGGATGGGGAGGAGATTGACAAGATTTGCCCCCAGTGGGTGCGCTGGGTGGGAAGGTTGGCGAGAGAGTAGGATGGGACAGTTGGGGGTGCTGCTTGTAAGGCGGCAGTGACGAGTGCCTCGATGGGCCCTTCGTAGGATGCCAAGAGAGGCACCGAGGGAAGCTGTAGGCTTATCTAAGAGGGAGTCAAGCCTGGGATGGCAGCAGGAGAGTAGGAAGTGACGTAAGAAAACTACTAGGCACTTGGTCTAAGTATTAAACAAGGCTTTAATCAAGTGTTTTTCAACATGGCGATCTAGTTGTGTCCTTCACTAGTTCCTGTTAAAGAATGTCTTGAGCAAGCTGGATCCATGCCCGAGTATTTATACTTTCCCTGGACAGCGCCACCAGCAGGCCGCCCAGTATCATTTCATAAATCATTTCCACATGAATGACAAGATTCATGTCAGGAAGGTCGAAGAGTAATGAAGGATTGGGGTAGGGATTTGGGAGGGCAGTGTATCCGAGAGAGGAGAGATGAAAGGAGGCATGATGACAGGAGAGTGCGGTCAGGGAGCGATAGAGAGAAAAAGAAAATAGTGGGAAAAAGTGGAATGTCTCGGGTCCGGAGCGGCAGCCAAAGTGCACATGCGAATGGACACGGGAAAAGCTCAGGTTACATAGGCCTGGTTAAATGTAATAATTAATGGAATACATCTTTCCTGGTAGCAGGGAATAGGTTGGAGACAATAGTAGGGAGACCAGGGTCACAGTCAGAGGTCCCACGGAAGGACAAGCCGACGTAAGCAGGATGGGGCCGGTACGGAGCATCGACAAACCACTGTCCAAGGCAGGTGAGTGTAGTCCAGAAGCTATTTGAAGGGTAGGGAGTTCGAGGATGGCGATTGTTGCTGTAGGAATGAGAGTCGGTAGCGATGCAGAAAAATGATAGCTAAATTGACGCAAGTTGGAGGTCACCATAGATCAAAGCAGCAGAGAAAAAGTAAAACCACAAACCAGTGACCAGCAAAGCTGTAAACTGGTAGAATGAGTCACCGGACAGCAAGTGGAGCAGCTACCTACAAGCCAGCAGAGCTGAAAAAACAGTAGAACCAGTTCAGCAGAGACACAGCCCAAAGTTTAAAAGTAAAAATCTTTTTGCAGCAGAGATAGAGGGGACGATTTTGCCAATGGGGGCACATTGGAGGCGGGACTGCTGTTTGTTAGGTCGTTGTCCCGCCTCCATCGACTTGTGGCCAACCCACGCTATTTTCCTTTGATTACCTTGTTAAGCCCGCCCAGCAGGCTTAGCAGGCCAATTAAGGGGAAGCCGGTTACAGAGAACTTTTGACAGATGAATTGTCATCGTTTGACAGCTCTATGAAACTGTCAAACACTGACATTCTCTGTTGTTTGATGAGTCCTTGTAATCAAGACTCATCAAAACTCTTTCTTTAGCAGAAATTAGATGGTTGTTACATTGGAGAGTGTAGCAGCCATTCTGTCATCTCTGCCGGTGAGATGCGAGAGTCTCCGCATCCCCAACTGTTGAAACCTGCAGGAAGAAACAAAGGTAAGTAAATATTTTGTATCACTTTTCACTCACCTCACATACTTACCTCTCCACACTTGCACCCATCACTTACCTTCACACCGCACTTTGGCACCCCTCCGACATCTGCAGACCCACTGCTTGCCTCGGTGACTTTGGCGGTGTTTCCGGATGTCGGGAAGCCCGAGCCTCTGTTGGAAAAATGGGGACAATCCTCTTAATTGCCTGTTAACTACCTGTTAACAGGCAGTTAAGTGGCTGTAATCCCCTTCCCGCCTCCAGGAGATGGGATCCTGCGTGGGTCGGTGACCCGCCTCCTGGCAAGATGACACGGAGGCGGGTTGGGGGCGGGATGGGCACCCGCCCCCAGATTCTGCCATTTTCCCGGCAGCCCTGCCTCCATACCCGCCTCCCCAGGGCTGGCAAGATCGCGCCCAGAGATACAGCAGTTAAAACTTACAGTGTAATCCAGTGCAGAAACGTAGTGTAATCCAATTTAGTTCAAAGCAGAAAGGTAGGACTGGATTTTCTCAATGGGGGCGCGTTGGGGGCAAGACTGCTGGTTGTCTGGTTTCAGTCCCGCCCCCAAAGATGTCTGGCCAACCCACGCTATTTTCCCTTGATTGACCGTGTTAAGCCCACTCTGCGGGCTTAGCCGGCCAACTAAGGGAAAGCCGGTAACAGAGGACATCAGCGTATGACGTTTCATCTGTCAAAAACTTTTGACAGATGAATTGTCAGCGTTTGACAGCTTTGAGAAACTGTCAAACGCTGACAATCTCTGTTCTAAGGTGAGCACTTATACTGAAGACTCACCAAAATCTCTCTCCTTAGCAGAAATCAGATGGCTGTTGCATCGGCGAATGCAGCAACCATTCTGTCATCTCTGCCATTGAGATGAGGCACCTCCGGATCCCCAAGGGTTGAAGCCTGCAGGAAGAAGCAAAGCTAAGTAAACTTTTTCTAACACTTTTCACTTGCCTCTCATACTTACCTCTCCACACTTGCACCCATCACTCACCTCCACAGGGGACTTTTCAACCCCTCTCACCCCTGCAGACTCACTGCTCACCTCGCTGACCCTGGCGGGGTTTCCCGACGTCGGGAAGCCCGCACTTGCAGGGGCAAAATGGGGATAAGCCTCTTAAATGCCTGTTAACTACCTGTTAACTACCTGTTAACAGGCAGTTAAGTGGCTGTAATCCCCTTCCTGCCTCGAGGAGACGGGTCCCTGCGCGAGTCGGGGACCCGCCTCCCAGGAAGATGGCAGGGAGGCGGGTTGGGGACGGGTTTGGTACCCGCTCCCAGATTCTGTCATTTTCCTGGCAGTCCCGCCTCCATACCCGTCTCCCCAGGGCTGGCAAAATCCCCCCCCCCCCTCGTAGTCTAGATGTCCGGAGAAATCCAGGAGATCGGAGACCAATTTGGCAAAAGAATTCCGCAGCTTAAGACTTGAAGCGACTGAAAAACAGAGCAGCGCCACAGCAGCTGAGTCAAAGCGTGTAGTCACCGAAGTCCTGTCCGCGAGGAATCCAGTGATAGAGGTCAAGTTTCAGTAGAGTTCCAGCAGTTGAAAGAGCTCAGTGAGTTCAGTGAGTTCCCCTAACTATTGAGTCCTCTATCACTATTGCTTTCCCGATCTTCCTCCTCCTCCCCTCTACAGCTGAGCTACACACGGTGCCGTGGACTTAGCTCTGGCTATACTCCCCAGAGGAACCATCGCCCTCACCAGATAGCACCTTATGAATACTGCTCATTACTCATAATGTTCTTTAATGCTTTTGTTTCTTACTTTGCTGATTTTTGAATCTGTTTTCTAAATATAGTATTTTTTAAATTCTGTAATTATATGTTCCTTTAATAATCTATTATTTATTAAAAATGCTCATGTTGGTGCTCACAATATTCCAATGGTATTGCACCTGTAGGTGGTGCTGTGACATAACATTGCCCCATTGTTTGCTAGAGCGGGGCATCTCGTGGCATGTGCCATTAATTTAACTTTTTCCTGCACCCTTCAGCTCAAACATAATTTGCACTGTAATTTACTGGAAGTGTGAGCTGATAACGGTGCAGCGAGGACAACGGGGACCTTAGTGAATGACGGGACCAACAGTGTATCTCCTTAACCAATGAGATTTAAGGATTGAGAAAGTAGCAGAGGAACAATGGAGAAGGAGGGTAAATTAGAGTTTGTGGATTACAGTCAAATCAGGTACAGAAAGATAAATAAAGAGATGGAAAGAAAGATTGGATTAAGAGATCGAGAAGATAGAGACAGAAAAAACAATTAAATTTTAAAAATCTCTAAGAAGAATTTACTACATGCAGAAATGAGATGCACAGTTTAAGTTGATTGGCATTGCATTAAGAATTATCACATCGTTAAAAGGGTACTTATGGGATGGGAGGCTGGGGGGTGGGGGCAAGGCCTGTGCTTGGACATATATGTGCTGTCCCTATGATTAGATGAATTTTGCCACAGTTCTGTTTATTGGGGTATATCCTAGGGAGTTTGGGTTGCTCTCAGTGTAGAAGATCCACGGAGAGCACTAGGCAGGTGAACAAGCACATGTGAGTAGGCGGTATGGGGATAGGTCACGCTTTCTACCCAAAGGACAACGGGTAATATAATTCTCAAATATACTTTGTAAACTATTGCTTAACTACTGTAATGTATTAATTCTTACTTTTGCCAAATAAAGTCATATAACTATAACCAATATGGTGTCAGCGTGAATAACTGAACAGACAGTCCAAAGGGACGAAAAATTGGTGACCTCGGCAGGATGTTGATAAATAGTTATTGGCATGTTTGATGCAATTAAGATTCTAAGACTAACGATCACCTAGTTGGTTAAGGAAGGGAACCTTCAGGGCGTATAGGACACTGTGACCTACCAGTAGCACTTGTGATGCTTCATTAACAATGTCAAACTCAACCAATATTGAGAAAGCCTGAGATAAGAATTTTGAGAAGTTACATTTGATAGAATTAGTGTTGTTCTTTGACCAGTCCAGAAGGGAACTTGTGTCAAAAGGCTACAGAATTTGTGTGAAGTGTGTGTGATGTGTGGAAGTCTCCTGACCTATGAATGTTTAACGCCATTGAACAAAATCACCAAACAGAATCTTCCCCCCACCCCCATAGATGCAGCCTGACCTGCTGAGTATTTCCAACGTTTTCTATTTATATTTCAGGTTTCCAGGATCCGCAATATTTTACCTTTGTATTCCTCTGTGGATCCCCAGGACTAATATCCCCTTCTCAAATTAACCCTCAACCCCTCCATTCTTGCAAACTACCACCTCATCTCCAACCTTCCTTTCCTTTCCAAAGTCCTTGAATGTATTGTCACCTAAAAATCTGCGCCCAGCTCTCCTGCAACTTTCTACTTGAATCTCTCCAATCAGGTTTCTGCCACTCTCAGCAGTGAAAATACCCTAACCAGAGAATGAACCATTTTGTATTATCCTTCTTCATTCTTCTTGACCTCATTTCAACCTTTGATACATTCAACCACACCATCCTCCTCTCTTCTGTTATCCAGCTCAGTGGGACTGCCCTTCATTGGTTTCATACTTACCTATCCAATCATAGCCAGAGCATCTGCAGCAATGGCTTCTCTACCGGCCCTGGCACCATTAGCTCTGGAATCCCCAAAGCCTCTTGGTGAAATTATCCGCATAGGGTCAGCTTCCATGTGTACACACATGACATACAGCTCTACCTCTCCACCACCTCTTTCTACCCTTCTATTGCCTCTGTGCTGTTCAGCAACTTGCCTGACATCCAATCTTGGATGAGCCACAATTTCTTCAGCTAAACATTGTTAAGACCAAAGTAATTGTCTTTGGCCCCACCACAAACTCCGTACCCTTGCTACTAACTCCTTCTTACTCTACAACCACTGTCTCAGGGTGAATCAGACTGTTTATAACCTTGGCACCATATCTGACCCTGAACTGAGCTTCCAACTTCAGATGCTCTCTATAACAAAGACCACCTTCTTGGAAAATGTTGTACGATTATGACTAAAATGAGACCTGTGGGTGGACAGAATATTGGAAGCGGATGGCAAGAGACTTGCCAATACAGCAAGTTACCCCTTCTTTTTATTTAGTAGTATAAGTTAGATCGGCGGATCTTAGGGCAGTAGTGATGGAAATTAAGATTGAAGACGCCATTCTGCTTTAAACCCTTCATTTGCATTGGTGCATCTTAGCAACTTATCTTACACCGTCCCTCACTTCGAGCAAAATTTAGGACAGAACCAGGTGTAAAACCAGCATCTCCTCTCACAATCCCGAATTCCAATTCCCTCCCCCCTAGTAGATCGGTTGGGCTTACCCCTTACCAAATTGTCGAAATCTCAGGTATCTGGCTCCAGTTGTTGCATCTTATATACCATCTGGCTATGCATTCTCACTTTAAACACAGTCGGGATTAAAATTAAATGAATAGATAGAAAATAAAAGCCACTCATTTACAGAATAATGGACAGAGCCGTGGAACTCAAACCTCAAAGCACCAGGAAAATTCGCAGAATGCTATTCAATAAAAATGTAATTTGACTTATCCAGTCACTGTAAATCAGTGGCCCTGATGTTATTCCCTACATGGTATAAACATCCCTATTGTTATAAAATAGTAAATAATCTGACTCACTGAGTGCAAAACCACAGGAGGCCTACTAGTTTTTAATTAAAATTATTGGGTGGAAAATCATGAGGAGCATGTCCAAATTCTTTACATGTTCTCCAGGCATGTGAATCTCTGTGGCAGGAATGCTGAAGATGAAAGTTTTCCCCCCAAATACTTTCACTCAGAGGAACATTCATGCTTAAATCAAGGAAATGGACTGATTTGATCTTTTCATCAAAGACAATCTGGTCTTTTATGTAAATGAAATGAGCAGCTGAGACTTTGCTACGTAATAAATCATTCCGATAAAGACTTAAGAATTTAATTTGAAATCTCCATAGATAGAACACATCTTGTGATCTGAATTATTGTTGATGAAATCCTTGTGGTTATCACATGGCTATTCTTCAGCTCAATTGCTGATTTTTAACACAATCATTAGACTGGAAAATGGAGTTGATGCCAAAGGTTGACTTTTGATCTGCACTTAGATTATACAGATGTAAATAAGTTACCATGAACTTTTACTTTCAGTGAAGAAAGTTAATTCTTTATTCACAGTGGCAAGTTAGTTGTAATCACAGTAAATATTTTAGATCTTTTGATCCGAGAAAGTTCGTAACTGGTAGGTTCTCTGAAACAGCTTTTAGAACTAATATTTTAAAGGAGAGGGCATGGATTTCATTATGTGTTGATTTTAGTCAAAGTCAGTAGCAAAACTTTGTCTGACTTAGACTCTTATGGCAATGTAATATCTTTGTGTAGATTTTGGCAGGCATGTAGCTACTGAAAGCTACATGCAATCTCCATGTTAATGTGGTTTGCATTTTATGTCGGAGTGAGTACTAGACAGGAATGGCTGCTATGCGGGGCAAGTAAAAGAAATGAAAGAAAGACTTTCATTGATATAGTGTCTTTTATGACCTCAGAGCATCCCAAAGCACTTTACAGTCAATTAAGTATGTTTGAAGTGTAGCCACTGTTGTAATGTAGGAAACGTGGCAGCCAACTTGCACATAGCAAGCTCCCACAAACAACAATGTGACGATGACCAGAAAATGTTTTTTTCTGTGATGTTGGTTGAGGAATAAATACTGGCCAGGGCAAACTCTCCTGCTCTTCTTCGAAATAGTGCCATGGGATCTTTTGCATCCACCTGAGAGAGCAGATGTGGACTCGGTTTAACGTCTCATCCGAAAGATGACACCTCCGACAGTGCAGCACTCCCTCAGCACTGCACTGGAATGTCAGCCTAGATTTTGTGCTCACGTCTCTGGAGTGGGACTTGAACCCACAACCTTGACTCAGAGGTGAGAGTGCTACCACTGAGCCATGGCTGACACATATAGGGGGTAATTTTCAATTGCAGCCCAACCCATTTGCATTGGATAACAGGGTAGCCAGCAATTGCCTTTTTTTTCAAATTGCCCACTCGTTGGCTACCCGAGGCCCGCCCAATGCAATTTTCAGGCAAGTCTGCAAATGGGTGACCAGCGCTCCTACCCAAAACAGGTGGGAACATACTTGACTAGGTAAATTGGGATTTTACACCAGTTGTAGGACCTGTTTGCAATTTTCAGTGGCAATGAGCAGAGCGTGCGACTCTGCCTATTGCTACTAGGCCTTGAGCGGCCTAACCAGCGGAAGGCCACGTTGAAGATTGCTCGTAAAAAAGCCACTAAAAAAATTCTGCGTGTTTTTGTGTGGCTAGGAGGTGCAATATTTTGACCCTTTGTTAGCTGGTGAGTGGGTGCCTTTGGTGCGCCTCTCGACCTTTACAGTTTTCTTCTGGCTCTGCTTTGCTATGGAGTCACCAGATTTCCTGGCCCCATAGATTGGTGAGTGTCAGCGCTCATTGAGTGCTTGGCAGCTCATCAACCCAATGCAACTGAGGTCTGAACTTGAAAATCGATGTGGGAAAATCGCACCCATTTGTTCTCCAATTAAAATTTTTAAAATAGTAGTCACTACAGGAACAGAAGTCCTTTCTGAAAAATGCCCTTTTTATTTTCACAATGATTTCTATTTATGGTATGATATCCTCTATTTGTCATCAAAAGTTTTGTTTTATCTGTGCTCATAAAAATTGATCAATGTAAGAAAATACTGCCAAATGTGCTTGTAACATTGTCCCACCATGAAAATAGCAAAGAAAGAAATCAGCTGGCATACTCCTTCGAGTGCACTGTGCCACCAGTTAATAGCTGGTACAAAGTAATTACAAATAAAAATAGACAATAATGGAACACAGGCCGCGATTTTGTCAGCGGTGTCGGGATGGGTGTGGGACAGCTGGTTTCTGGCTTCCAGTCCTGCCCCCAGCTGCGTCTGCTCCACAGACATGATTTTGCCTTAATTGACCTTGCCTGCGGGCTTACCGGCCAATTAACAGGAAGCGGGTCTGATGATGTCATTTGATGATGCGTCATCTGCTGGTTTCCTTAAAGGGACCATGCATAATTTTATTTTGACAGTTGATTTTTCAGTGTTTTACAGCATTGAGGTGCTGAAAACACTGACAATCACTGCACAAAGGTGAACTCTTGCACCCAGGCTCTCCAATGACTCCCTCCATATGCTGGAATAGATGGCAGCTGCAGGTGAGATGACAGAAGCGATCTGTCACTGGTGAGAGAGGTTCTCCCAATTAGGTGGCACTGGACATTTGGAAATCGGGGACCTGACACTTGGGAAAGCTGTTTGGAGGTGGGTTGACGGCGTGTTTGGGACCCGCCGTCAATTAATAGCACGTTAGCCTCTGACCTGCTTCTCTGAGTGCTGACAAAATCGCGGCCACATAGTGCAGCAGTCAGCATCTCCTCCCTTAAGACACTCCTTAAAGCCTACCTCTTTGACCAAGGTTAACATTTCAATTATGACCCTTCCTCAGAACCTCATAGTTCTGATGAAGAATTACTCTTGAAACATTAGCCTGTTTTTTATCCCCTTTACAGAGGCTGACTGGCCTACTGTGTATTTCCAGAATTTTGTTTATGTTTCATTTGTTTTGCCCAATATGGTTTGAGTAAAGAAACGGTGACCAATGTGATTGAACATCAGATATTGGCAGGAAACACGCTTTATGTTACTGCAAATAAATTTGTCCCAAGGAGTAGTTACTGAAGCGGAAGTAAAATTAGGACGTTGAGATAGTTTTTATTGTTAACACATAGTAACGCCTTCAACAATTACATCACACTATTGTCAGCTGCATTATATATTACTTCTAAAGATTTAACATTTTCTGCAGTATCCTGAATGTTAAGTTTACCTTATGCAAAGTGCTTAGAAGAATATATTTTAAAAGGAAGTAAATGAAATGTCCCTAAAGAAATAAATGCTGTTAAATTTTTAATTATATATTGGGATTATCAATTTATATGGAACCTGAGTTTGTTTCAGTACAATGAACAATAAGTTGCCGTTGCATAAAATCAACACAGAAAACAATTATAGCAGAATGAAGATTCACTTATATGTGAAAGTTTCATGTTTTAAAACTTCTGGTGGCAGCAGATTATAAAGACGTTTATATGGCAAGCAAATGCTTGCTTATCATTTTTCATTGTATATCAAGAAGCAAATAATGCCCCATTGCTTTGCTTGGGCTCAGGACATGAAAGCTAATCATAAAAATGTCTGCTCCTCAAAGCTGTCCTATTTTGGGCATATGATTAAGAGTTCATTTGGGTAGGACACAGTGAGCAGGCTCAAGTTTATCTGTAGTGATCTGCATATTTTTTTAAATGACACTTATCTATCCTAAATTTGGTCAGATTAGCACTATTAAATTTTACTTTCCTATTTTTTCACCTTTGCAATGCTGCTTGGCTCCGTACCAATTTTACCCCCCATAAATGTACAATGATTTCTTTATAACATTTAGAATGTGCAAATTCTGTCGAATACATTTCGGCCCAGAATTTGCAGTCAGCAGCGAAGCAAAGGTGTTCAGGGCCAGCAGCGAACACCTTTGCTTCGCTGCTGGCCCCGAAGTACACTTTGCACAAGGATCTCGCAATCCCCGTGTCGAGAACTTCAGGTTTTCTGACCTTCAATTCAAACCAATGAAGTACAGTGGGGGATCCCTTGTGCGAACTGCTGTGACATCAACAAGCTGTCCGAGCAGCCAATCACAATGCAGAATTCTCACAGACAGTGAACAAGGAAGTGAGAAAGCTCTTAAAATTCTAACTTTTTTAAAAGTTAGAGAAAGCAAAACAAAGATTGGGGCTCTCACACGAGGAAAAGGCAAACCTGAAATAAAGAAAGACAAACTTCAAAAAAAATGTTTAAATCTTTTTTTGAAATGTCTCTTAAAAATTTTGGCCCAGAAATTCAGGTCGGGGGCTTCCCGCGGGTGCAAGCCCCCGCTCTGCACTTACCTTGCGCACCGGCCATTGAGCTCTGGGCCCCCGTGGAATTCTGATCCGGGGTCTGGTCCAGCTGCCGGCACGCAGTGCTTGCGTATCCCAGGGGCGCAGTTAGTTCGATGCATCCCCTGGGATCACGTGGGCCATGGGGAGCCAATCGGAGCAGGGAATGCTCCATTCATAAGTCTGACAGGAAGTGCTGTCAAGACTTATAAATACTACGGCCCCAAAATAGCACTAAATCTTCAAATAAATTTTAAAAAACATCACATTTTAAAAATAAACTATAAATTACATGAAATAACTATTTTGAACAATAATTTAAATTTTTGAAAAAAATAATTTTATTTTCTAACGGGGCTAAAAATAAACTTACCTTGCTTTAAAGTATTTAAAAATAATAAACCTTTGGAAAAAATGTTTTAATTTTAATTAATTCACCACTTACCTTGTAAAAAGCAGGCCTTACGCCTGCTTTTTACATTTCTAACTTCTGCAGGCTTACCCTCGCGGGAAAACCTGTACAAAAAAAAGAAGTTCGATGCGCATGCGCAGCCCCTCCCACGCACGCGTTCGACCTCTGAACCTCTTCGTTCAGAGGAACGGAAGTGCCGGTTTCCCGCGCATGCGCAGTGCATGCAGGAAACCGGCACTTCCATTGGGCCTATGGGTGAGAGCCCCGTGCGTACTCACCTGCGGAGACCCGAATTTCTGGGCCTTTAATTTTTATGAAAATGGACAAATTTCACACTGCACAAAATTAAAATTAGTTTTTCAGGCCTTTAACATTTGTTTAGCAGTAATAACCCAGTTACACCTAGTCCCTTTGTCTCTAACTTTTAGTGGGGAATTTAACAGCGTACTTACTGAGGAAGAGCTGAAGTCTTCGTCAGTTTCCCTGATTTGGCTGATTACACAGATTGCCGGCTCTGTGGGGGGGGGGAGGGGGGTGGCACAGTGCAGCCTGTTTCAGTGTTGTCATTGACTGACCGCAGCTTCAGGGTTTCCGCATGCGCCTGCACATGCGCCAAATCCCGAAGTTGTGGTCAGTTTCAAAGGCGGAATGACGGCAAACTGGCAGCATTTGCTGTGGTCCTGACCACAAATTCCGGGCCACTTCCTTTTTAAGGAATACCATTCTGGACATTAATCTGCAATTAAGAAAATTATCATGCCATAATTCAATTTTGCATACCTGATACTACACTTTTTAAAAGTACCAGTGCAGCATTCGGTCGCCTGAGGAAGAGAGTGTTTGAAGACCAGGACCTCAAACCCAGCACTAAGCTCATGGTCTACAGAGCAGCAGTGATACCTGCCCTGCTATATGCCTCAGAGACATGGACCATGTACAGCAGGAACCTCAAAGCACTGGAGAGGTACCACCAATGCTGCCTCCGCAAGATCCTGCAAATCCATTGGCAGGATAGGCGCACCAACGTCAGTCTTCTTGCTCAGGCCAACATCCCCAGCATCGAAGCTTTGACCATGCTCAATCAGCTCCGATGGACGGGTCACATTGTCCGCATGCCCGATACAAGACTCCCTAAACAAGCGCTCTACTCGGAGCTCCAGCACTGCAAGAGAGCCCCAGGTGGGCAGAGGAAACACTTCAAGGACACCCTCAAAGCCTCCTTGAAAAAGTGTAACATCCCCACCGACACCTGGGAATCTCTGGCCCAAGACCGCACAAAGTGGAGGAGAAGCATCCGGGAAGGCGTCGAACACCTTGAGTCTCTTCGCCGGGAGTAAGCGGAAGCCAAGTGCAGGCAGCGCAAGGAGCGCACGTCAACCCAAGCACCCCACCCACCCGCCCCTTCAACCACCGTCTGCCCCATCTGTGACAGAGACTGTAGGTCCCGCATTGGACTAATCAGTCACCTGCGAACTCATTTTTAATGTGGAAGCAAATCATCCTTGGTTCCGAGGGACTGCCTAAGAAGAAGGAGAGGCCACTCCAGAGAATTATTGTAGGGCCAGAAATAGCAGGGGTGCTCCTTTTGGCTCCACAAAAATACTGGGTGCCGCTGCCAGCCAGTGCTCAGGCCCCTATGGGATCAGATCCTCCCCCTTCCCAGGCACCACTTCCCAGCCAGCTGAACATAGGAGCTGGCCAATTTCCCACCCTCCCATAATTAGCGAGCAGCAACGGAAATGAGGCCCAATCCAGAAAATGGTTCTTGGCCTCCTAACGCAGCCTTTGGGTGGGTGGCCATGGCTGCCTTATCAACTTCATGCCTGTTTCGGGCGGAAATCAAAAATCCACCCCCCCTGCCGACTTGTATTTTAATACAAAGTTTACTAGCTGAACTAATCAAGAAAACATAAAAAACTTTCTCTGTTTCAGTTGCATTTTTAATGGTGATTTGGGCTTTGGTTCCAAAGTGAACCATTGAGTCATAGAGTCATAACGGCACAGAAGGAGGCCATTTGGCCGATCGAGTCCATGCCGGCTCTCTGTCGAGCAACCCAGTCACTCCCATTCCCCTGATCTATCCCCGTAGCCCTGCAAGTTTATTTCCCTCAAGTGCCTATCCAGTCTCCCCTTGAAAACATTGAGTGTCTTCGCTTCGACCACTCCCGTCGGCAGCGAATTCCAGGTCGTCACCACTCACTGCGTAAAAAAGTTTTTCCTTACGTCACCCCTGTACCTCTTGCCCAAAACCTTAAATCTCTGTCCCTTAGTCCTTGTACCATCAACTAGTGGGAACAGCCTTTCCCCGTCTAGCCTATCCAAACCCGTCATAATCTTGTACACCTCTATCAAATCACCCCTCAACCTCCTTTGCTCTGATGAAAAAAAATCCAGCTTCTCCCACCTGTCCTTGTAACTAAGATCCCCCATCCTCAGAACCATTCTGGTAAATCTTCTCTGCACCCTCTCAAGGGCCTTCACATCCTTCCTAAAGTGTGGTGACCAGAACTGGACACAATACTCCAGTTGTGGCCTAACCAGCGCTTTATAAAGGTTCAGCATAACTTATCTACTTTTGCACTCAATACCTCTATTAATGAAGCCCAAAATCCCATATGCTTTGTTAACCACTCTCTCAATATGTCCTGCCACCTTCGGGGACCTATGCACATTAACTCCCAGGTCCCTCTGTCCCTGCACACCCTTTAAACTGTGCCATGAAGTGTATATTGCCTCTCCCTGTTCCTTCTGCCAAAATGCATCACCTCACACTTCTCTGTATTAAATTCCATCTGCCACTTGTCTGCCCATTCTGCTAGCCTTTCTATGTCCTGTTGCAGTCGATTGATATCATCCTCACTGTTTGCCACACCCCCAGGTTTAGTGTCATCGGCAAATTTAGAATTTCTACTCTGTATTCCAATATCCAGGTAATTTATATATATCAAAACAAGCAGTGGCCCCAGCACTGATCCTTGGGGAACATCACTGTCTACCATCCTCCAGCCTGAAAAACAGCCATTTACCACAACTCACTGTTTTTTGTCCTTAAGACAATTCATTATCCAAGCTGCCACTGACCCACCTATTCCATGAGCCTCATAGAAACATCGAAACATAGAAGATAGGAGCAGGAGTAAACCATTCGGCCCCTCGAGCCTGCTCCGCCATTCAATGAGATCATGGCTGATCATCCAAACTCAGTACCCTGTACCTGCCTTCTCCCCATATCCTTTGATCTCTTTAGCCTTAAGAAATATATCTAACTCCTTCTTGAATATATTAAATGAATTGGCCTCAACTGCCTTCTGTGGTAGAGAATTCCACAGGTTCACCATTCTCTGGGTGAAGAAATTCCTCTTCATCTCTGTCCTAAATGGCTTACCCCTTATCTTTAGTCTGTGACCCCTGGTTCTGGAGTCCCCTGCCATCGGGAACATCCTTCCTGCATCTAGTCTGTCTAGACCTGTTAGAATTTTATAAGTTTCAATGAGATCCCCTCTCATTCTTCTAAACTCCAGCAAGTATAAGCCCAATCGACCCAATCTCTCCTCATACGTCATTCCTGCCATCCCAGGTATCAGTCTAGTGAACCTTCGCTGCACTCCCTCCATAGCAAGAACATCCTTCCTCAGATAAGGCGATCAAAACTGCACACAATACTCAAGGTGTGGTCTCACCAAGACCCTGTACAACTGTAGCAAGACATCCTTGTTCCTGTACTCGAATCCCCTCGCTACGAAGGTTAACATACCATTTGCCTTCTTAACCGCGTGCTGCACCTGCATGCTTACCTTCAGCGACTGGTGCACAAGGACATCCAGGTCTCATTGCAATTCCCCTTCTCCCAATCTATTACCGTTCAGATAATAACCTGCCTTCCTGTTTTTGCCACCAAAGTGGATAACCTCGCATTTATCCACATTATACTGCATCTGCCATGCATCTGCCCAATCACCCAACCTGTCCAAATCATACTGGAGTTTCTCGACATCTTCCTCACAGCACACACGCCCACCCAGCTTTATGTCGTCTGCAAACTTGGAGATATTACATCTAGTTCCTTCGTCTAGATCATTAATATATATTGTGAATAGCTGGGATCCTGGCACCGATCCCTGCGGTACCCCACTAGTCACTGCCTGCCACTCGGAAAAGAGCCATTTATTCCAACTCTTTGCTTCCTGTCTGCCAACCAGTTCTCTATCCAAGTCAGTACGTTGCCCCTAATCCCTTGTGCTTTAATTTTACATGCTAATGTCTTATGCGGGACCTTATCGAAAGCCTTCTGAAAGTCCAAAGACACCACACGCACTGGTTTTCCCTTATCTATTCTACCAGTTACATCCTCAAAAAATTCCAGTAGATTAGTCAAGCACGATTTACCTTTTGTAAATCCATGTTGACTTTGTCCGATCCTGTCACTGTTTTCCAAGTGCTCTGCTATTATATCTTTTATAATGGACTCTAGCATTTTCCCCACTACCGATGTCAGGCTTACCGGTCTATAATACCCCATTTTCTCTCTACCACCTTTTTTGAATAGTGGGGTTACATTAGCTACCCTCCAATCCATGGGAACTGTTCCAGAGTCTATAGAATTTTGGAAGATGACCAGCAATGCATCTACTATTTCTAGGGCCACTTCCTTAAGTACCCTAGGATGTAGATTATCAGGCCCTGGGGATTTATCGGCCTTCAATCCCATCAATATCCCTAACACCATTTCCCTACAAATACTGATTTCATTCAGTTCCTTCCTCTCATTAGACCCTATGTTCCCCAACATCTCTGGGAGGTTATTTGTGTCCTCCTTTGTGAAGACAGAACCAAAGTATGTATTTAATTGGTCTGCCATTTCTTTGTTCCCCATTGTAAATTCCCCTGATTCTGACTGCAAGAGACCTACGCTTGACTTCACCAATCTTTTTCTCTTCACATATCTATAGAAGCTTTTACAGTCAGTTTTTATGTTCCCTGAAAGCTTACTCTCATACTCTATTTTCCCCCTCTTAATTAATCCCTTTGTCCTCCTTTGCTGAATCCTAAACTGCTCCCAATCCTCAGATTTGCTGCTTTTTCTGGCCAGTTTATATGTCCTCTCCTTGGATCTTATGCTATCCCTAATTTCCCTTGTTAGCCACGGTTGAGTTACCTTTTTTGTTTTATTTTTATGCCAAGCAGGGTTGAACAAATTCTGTAGTTCATCCATGCGGTCTTTAAATGTTTGCCATTGCCTATCCACCGTCAACCCTTTAAGTAGCGTTCCCCAATCCATCCTACCCAACTCGCACCTCATAACATCGTAGTTTCCTTTATTTAAATTCAGGACCCTCGTCTCTGAGTCAAATACTTCACTCTCCATCTTAATGAAGAATTCTATCATATTATGATCGCTCTGCCCCAAGGGGCCTCGCACAACAAAAATGCTAATTAATCCTTTCTCATTAAATAATACCCAGTCTAAGATGGCCTGATCTCTAGCTGGTTCCTCGACATATTGTCCAGGAAACCATCCTGTATACATCCAGGAATTCCTCCTCCACAGTATTGTTACTAATTTGGTTAGCCCAATCTATATGTAGATTAAAGTCACCCATGATAACTGCTGTGCCCTTATTGCACATGTGTCTAATTTCCCGTTTAATGCCATCCCCAACCTTAGCATTACTGTTTGGGGGTCTGTATTCAACTCCCACTAACGTTTTCTGCCCCTTGGTATTTCTCAGCTCTACCCATACAGATTCTACATCATCAGAGCTAATATCCTTCCTTACTATTGTGTTAATCTCCTCTTTAACCAGCAATGCTACCCCACCTCCTTTTCCTTTTTGCCTGTCTTTCCTGAATATTGAATACCCCTAGATGTTGTGTTCCCAGCCTCGGTCACCCTGGAGCCATGTTTGCATAATCCCAATCATATAATATCCGTTTACATCTATTTGCGCAGCTAATTCATCCACCTTATTACGAATGCTCCTCGCATTAAGACACAAAGCCTTCAGGCTTGTTTTTTTAACACTCTTAGACCTTTTAGAATTATTGTTTACTGTGGCCATGTTTGATTTAAACCCTTGATTTCTCTGACTGCCACTTTTGCTTTTCTCCTTCCTGTCTTTTGCTTCTATCCTTGTTTCCCTTTCCTCTGTCTCCCTGCACAGGTTCCCAACCCCCTGCCATTTCAGTTTAAACCCTCCCGAACAGCACTAGCAAACACTCCCCCAAGGACATCAGTCCCGGTCCTGCCCAGGTGCAAACCATCCAGTTTGTACTGGTCCCACCTCCCCCAGAACCGGTTCCAATGTCCCAGGAATTTGAATCCCTCCCCCTTGCACCATTCCTCTAGCCACGTATTCATCTGAAATAGCCTTCTATTTCTACTCTGACTAGCACGTGGCACTGGTAGCAATCCTGAGATTACTAACTTTGAGGTCCTATTTTTAAATTTACCTCCTAACTCCCTATATTCAGCTTTTAGGACCTCATCCCGGTTTTTACCTATATCGTTGGTACCTATATGCACCACGACAACTGGCTGTTCACCCTCCCCCCCTAGAATGACCTGCAGCCACTCCGAGACATCCTTGACCCTTGCACCAGGGAGGCAACATACCATCCTGGAGTCTCGTTTGCGGCCGCAGAAACGCCTATCTATTCCCATTACAATAGAATTCCCTATTACTATAGCTCTCCCACACTTTTTCCTCCCGTCCTGTGCAGCAGAACCACCCATGGTGCCAGGAAGTTGGCTGTTGCTGCCTTCCCCCGATAAGCCATCTCCCTCAACAATATGCAAAGCGGATATCTATATCTGTTTGAGAGAGGGATGGCCACAGGGGACCCCTGCACTACCTGCCTGCGCCTACTGCTCTGCCTGGCGGTCACCCATTCCCTTCCTGCCTGTGCAGCCTTTACCTGCGGTGTGACCAACTGAATAAACGTGATATCCACGACGTCCTCAGCATCGCGAATGCTCCAGTATGTATACATTCGCAGCTTCAGTGCCGCAATGCGGTCTGCCAGTAGCTGCAGCTGGATACACTTCCCGCACACATGGTCGTCAGGGACACAGGAAGTGTCCCTGATTTCCCACATAGTGCAGGAGGTGCATGCCACGAGGCCGAGCTGTCCTGCCATGACTTACCCTTTAATTAATTCAAATTATTAACCTTAACTGTCAAACTATAGAGTAGTATAAATACTCACCTGGCCGTACACACCCAATCAGCTGCTTCCCCTGCGCTGGCGTCACTTTCTGTAATGTGACGTCACTCTCGAATTCTGCCGCCGCTCCCGCTGCTGCTGCTGCTCTACTAGGCCTGAAAATCACCGACCTTTATTTTTACCCACAGCCGCTGCTCCCTCGCAGGTCTGCCGCTCCCGCTGCTGCCGCTGCTCAATTTTGTTAACCAGCCTTCTAATTGATACTTTGTCAAACGCCTTCCGAAAATCCATGTAGACAACATCCATTTTATTCCCTTCATCAATCCTCCCTGTTACTTCATCCAAAAATTCAATTATATTGGACAAACACGATCTGCCTTTTACAAATCCGTGTTGGCTCTCCTTAATTAGCTTAAACCTCTCCAAGTGCCCGCTAACCTTTTCCTTCATTATTGTTTCTAAAACTTTACCCACCACTGATGTTAAACTGTTACTAGGATTGTCCTTACACTCTTTCTTGAACAATGGTGTCACATTTGCCACTTTCCAATCCTCAGGCACCTCCCCCACATCTAGGGAAGATTGGAAAATCATGGCAAGCCTTTCCGCTACCTCCTCCCCCAATTCCCTTAGCAACCTAGGATGCAAGCCATCTGGACCAGGCAACTTGTCCACTCTCAGCATACCCAGCCTTTCTAGTACATCCTGTCTATCAATTTTACCCCTTCCATTGCTTCTACCTTTTCCACATCTACCGATATTTTGTCAACATCCACCTCCTTAGGAAACACTGATACAAAGTACTCATTGAGTATTCTAGACTTGCCCTGCGCCTCTAAGCATATATCACTTTCTTTGTCCCTAATAGGCCCCATCCCACCTGCTTATTGTTTACATGCCGGTAGAAGATTTTTGGGTTTCTGCTTCAAATTTTCTAATTTTATTAATGTTTATAGATATATTGGTCCTGATACTTACTGGGGCAGGATTTCCTAGTGAGGGTGGGGGGAGGAGTTCTGGTTTGTGTCCCCAAATGCTGTGGAGTTCGAACTCCACAATTTGCCTGTTTTTTTTCAACAGGTTCCCTGCCTGGAAGCTAGCCTAATTGACACGCCTGTCTTCCTGTCGGGCAGGGAATGCTTCAGAAGAGGCCACAGTCCAGGAGCAGGTGAGTTTCCTGGTGCTCGGGATAGAGATAGCGAGGTGGGATGGGTTACAGCATGGCTTGGAGGGTCGGGGTTGATTGAGGGGGTCAGAGAGCCATCAGGCGCACTGATGAGGGTCAGGGTAGTTGGTGATTGTGGGGGAGGGATCGTTGATAGCGGGGAGGTGGTGATCGCGGGGGGAGTCTGATCGCTGGGGAGGCGGTGGTCGGCGATTGCGAGGGGAGTGTCTGATCGCTGGGGAATGTCGGTGATCGTGAGGAGAGTGTCCGATTGCTGGGGCAAGTCGGTGATAGCAGAGGGGGTGAAGGGTTGGTGATCACATGGGGTGGGGGGAGATCCGATCACGGGGAGGGAAGCAGGTTTGCTTGGGGGGCCGGGAGGAAGCACTCTTGGTCCTCCTGGCCCTCAAGCAGTGCTCTTCCATGCAGCAGTCATCACCTCCCTTTAGCTGTCGGGTCCCCCCGAGGCTCATTCAAATATTTAAATGAGCAACCTGCCTCCTGGGAGTGGGTTGGTTGCCCACCCAACCCCCCCCCCGACCGGTCTCCGTTAAAACTGGAAGTGGGCGGGTTGGGAGCAGGTTTGTGAAATTAAAAATTTCAAATGCTTGTTTTCAATTACCTCAATAAAATTACATTTGGATATCTCACAAGCAAAATGATTTATAGTACTTTTTGCAAGGACTTTTTATCTTTATAGCAATATCAATTGTAACAAATAAGTACAACGTGAATACACAGCTTTAAAAATAAAATTAGGTACCTAAAAACAAATTCAGATTTAATTGCTTTTCGAACTTGATCTCGCTTCTTATAATCACTTAGAGGTTAAATTGTGTGCAGGCATGGAGGAGAGCTTAAGGCAAATACTACCCACTGTCCAGGCAGTCCAAAGTCCTACGGTATATATTTAGTTAGTAATGCAAAATGGCTGAAACTATTGTCAGCAACTTGTCATTACACTAATTTAATCAAATTACAGGGAAAATTTCCCCTTGTTCTGTGGTCAAAGTTCCTATCAGAACAGTGAATGCTATTTGGCTGAACATGTGAGCAGTTTTAACTTAATCATTCCTTATTATAAACAAGTGACACATGTAGTTGTCAATGTTTCACTTGTGAGAGTACACAAAATCTTAATGGCAAAGAAGAAATTGTCAATACTGCAGTGCAAGTTAAACTCTGAAATATCAAAACCCTGGTCAGAAATAGCAAACAAATTCACTCCTGTCAATGTGAATTCATCGGCTTTTTTGGTTTTAATTTGATTGATCACGTGCACAGATATTTCACATGCACCTTGTCTATTGCTATTGTATTGTTAACTGCACATGAGCAAAGATCAACTGGCAGAATGTAAACCGAGTTCATCAAATAACTGCCCTTGGACTTTGCAAGTTGATGAGGGTGCACTGACAGTAAGATTTTTAACCATTTGTTGACCAAAATTTCATTTAGCATTTTAAGGAGTTTAGAAGTTTAGGAGTTGAGGAGTTTAGAAGAATGAGAGTTGGTCTCATTGAAACATATAAGATTCTGAAGGGGATTGACAGGGTAGATGCTGAGAGGTTGTTTTCCCTGGCTGGAGTGTTTAGAACTAGGGGGCATAGTCTCAGGATAAGGGATTGGCCATTTAAGACTGAGATGAGGAGGAATTTCTTCATTCAGAGGATTGTGAATCTATGGAATTCTCTACCCCAGAGGGCTGTGAATGCAGAATCGTTGAGGATATTCAAGGCTGAGATAGATAGATTTTTGGACTCTAGGGGAATCACGGGATATGGGGATCGGGTGGGAAAGCGGAGTTGAGGTCGAAGGTCAGCCATGATCTTATTGAATGGCAGAGCAGGCTCGAAAGGCCATACTCTTGCTCCTAATTCTTATGTTCTTAAGTTCTTAAAATATTATACAACTTATTGACATAAGTTTTGGATATTTCTCTCATTAGTTGATGTTAGTTTATTAAGTGTAGCAGTGTTGTGATATGATGGTGCTGTAAATGATTCTTCCAACTCTGCAGTATGAACGGGTAAGATGTAAAAAGAAAAAAAAGAACTTGAGTGTCTTTCACATCCTCAAGATGTCCCAAATTACTTCACAGCCAATTAAGTACACTTGAAATATGATCACTGTTGTTATGTAGGCTGTCAGTTGTGCACAGCAAGGGCAAGAAGACGTCCAACAAGGTAAGTTTTTAAAATTTTATTTGGTTCCTTATGGGCCAGGAAGAGCAGGAGTGCTCCTCCGAACCCTACAAGGAAGCCTGGGCTTTCGCTGCCATGGGCTTCCCAGCCCCATCAATCCACTTATCTTGTGCCAGAGACTATTCCCCATGGTCCCTGGCGGCGGCGTTCTGCCACTCGATTTTAACGGCCGGACAGCTGCTTCCCGCCAACTTCCCGGTTGTTAAAATCAACCGAGCACGAGTGCTGCCGCTCCTGGTCGGACATGCCAATCACTTTGCTGCAATCCCACCCGGGAATTAAAATTGAACCTCTGCTAAAGCAGCGGCAGAGGCGAGAGGATAAAGAGTGGCCCGAGAGTGGATCTGAATTAAAGCAGTGGCAGCAGCGAGGCTCCAATTCAAAAACAACATCAAAGAGTGATGTCACAGGAGAGCAGGTAGGTGATTGGTTGGTGAGTATTACAGCTCTTTTTTGCTCTCTAAGTTAGGGAAGGGGGTTAAATTAAGAGCTGAGAAATTGTAACTTGCTAGTATTTATTAAATTAATAACTTAAACTAAATAAAATAATCAAACAATATACCTAAAAAATCGATTGAATAAAATCTTTTAACTAATTAATTAATAAATAAAACAAGGTTAGAGATGGCAGGGCAGGTGGTGTGTCGTAACTGCAGCATGTGGGAGTTTGTGGAGAGCATCACGATCCCGAGCAACCACATTTGCAGTAAGTGTCTGCAACTCGAGGAACTTCAGCTCAGAATTGTTGAGCTGGAGTACGAGCTGTAGACATTGCGATGCATCAGGGAGGGGGAGAGTTACCTGGACACTTTGTTCCAGGAGGCAGTCACATCCTTTAGGTTAAGTAGTGTGATGAAATATGCCATTCATCACTCATCAGTATTCTCTGCCTGTGACTGTGGTTTAGTTTCAGTTTCATTTCCCTTACCTCAGTTCCGTTTCCTCACCATTGTATTGTATTGTGTGTAGGGCTCCGCCCATACCTGGCCCCTATGTAAGCAGGCCCAGCCTGCCTCACATCCAGTACAGCAGACCTCTGGATGGAAGATACCTCTCCACTGTGTGTTACCTTCTAAGTTAATAAAAGTCTTGTTTTGTTCCGCTAACATCGAGTCTCGGATTTATTGAGGCACATCAATTTTATTAACTTACTTTTCAACACAATGGATCAACTCTTGAAACCCGAACGTTTGGATTTGGACCAGCATGCTTCGGACGCATCGGCACGCTTTGGACACTGGTTTATGTGTATGGAATTCTTCCTGGACAATTCCGCAGCCGTCACAGGCGCCACGGACGCTGCAAGTATGAAACTCGGAATCCTGCGGAATTGGGTAAGCCACCGGGTTTACCCCCTCATCCAAGGCGCCGACACGTACCCGGCCGCCTGTGACATCTTAAAGGCGCATTACCAGCAGCCTACGAATGAGGTGTATGCTAGGCATCTGCTCGCTACTCGCGCACAGCGACCTGGGGAATCGCTGGATGAGTTCCTAGGCACCCTGAAAACGCTTGGCAAAGACTGCAAGTGCCAAGATGTAAAAGCCGCAGTGTACACTGACAAGCTTGTTCGCGATGCCTTTATCACAGGCCTCAGCTCCACTTACATCCGGCAGAGACTGCTGGAAAAAACGGGATTGGACCTGAAACAGGCTGTGGACACAGCGCGATCCCTGGATGTGGCCCAGAGAAACTCGGACGCCTACTCTTCAGCCCGCGCCGTCCACGCCGCCACGTGTGCACCAAGGGCGCCGCCATCTTGGAAGGCATCTTCCCCGCCCGGCAGCCCGACACCGTCGGGGCCCCGCTCTCCCCCCAGAAGCCCTACGACAGCCACGACGCGTCGGGGACCCAACTGCTACTTCTGCGGGCAGCCGAAGCACACCAGAAACCTGTGCCCGGCGAAAGGCGCCACCTGCTTTAAGTGCAGTAAGAAGGGGCACTTCGGGAAGGTGTGCAGAGGGAACCCCGCCGGAAAACCCGCCACCGCCACGTGTGCGCCGTGGGAGCGGCCATCTTGGACGCCACCTTGCCCGACCTCGTGGGGTCCGCCATCTTGTGAGCAGACAGCGTGGACGCCATCTTGTCTCGATCAGGGCCCTACAGTGGCATCGGTCACAGTGGACCAGACCAGGCCGCACCCGCTATCCAAATCAATGGTGGACATCGAGGTAAACGGGTGCGGGGTTAAATGTTTAATTGACAGTGGAAGCATGGAGAGTTTTATCCACCCTGAACTGGCACAACGACTCTCCCTAAAGGTGGCCCCTACTCGGGGTACCATCTCTATGGCTGATAAAACCCAGACATCGACCATTATGGGTTACTGCACGGTACAATTGTCCGTTAACGGAACTGTATACGATAATTTTAAAGTACTAATCATGAAGAATCTATGTGCGAGCGTGATCTTGGGCCTGGATTTCCAGTGCCACCACCAAAGCATCACGCTCAATTACGGTGGGTCCCAGCCGCCCCTCACAGTGTGCGGTCTGGCTACCCTGAAGGTAAAGCCGCCTTCGCTATTCGCGAACCTTACCCCTAACTGCCGGCCAATAGCGACCAAAAGCAGGAGGTACAGCTGGGAGGACAGGCGGTTTATCGCGACCGAGGTAGACAGGCTCCTGAAGGAGCGCATTATTGAACGCAGCAACAGCCCGTGGCGCGCCCAAGTGGTGGTGGTAAGGGGTAGCGAGAAGAAATGGATGGTGATCGACTATAGCCAAACGATCAACAGGTACACCCAACTAGACGCCTACCCGCTACCCCGCATATCAGAAATGGTGAACCAAATCGCCCAATCCCGGGTGTTCTCCACCATCGACCTCAAGTCAGCGTACCACCAGCTCCCTATCAGACCAGAGGACTGCCCGTACACCGCCTTTGAGGCGAACGGACGCCTCTACCAATTCCTCAGAGTCCCCTTTGGGGTGACGAATGGGGTCTCGGTCTTCCAGAGGGAGATGGACTGCATGGTCGATGACCACCACTTGCAGGCAACCTTCCCCTACCTCGACAACATCACCATCTGCGGTCACAACCAGCAGGATCACGACTCGAACCTCGAGAGGTTCCTGAAAACCGCACAAAAACTCAACCTCACCTACAACGAGGACAAGTGCGTTTTCAACACCACGCGCCTCTGCATACTAGGCAGCGTGGTGGAGAATGGGGAAATCGGACCAGACCCCGACCGATTGCGCCCCCTATGGGAGCTGCCCCTGCCCAACACTCCCAAAGCCCTGAAAAGGTGCCTGGGGTTATTTTCTTATTATTCCCAATGGGTCCCCAACTACTCCGACAAAGCCCGCCCCCTCTTGAAAGCATCCGCTTTTCCGCTCTCTGCTGAGGCCCACGCCGCCTTCAAAAGCATTAAGCAGGATATTGAGTGGGCCACGCTACAGGCAGTGGACGAGAACACTCCATTTCAAGTGGAAAGTGATGCGTCTGACTTTGCCTTGGCGGCCACCCTCAACCAGGCGGGGCGGCCCGTAGCTTTCTTCTCGAGGACCCTCCAAGGGCCCGAGATCAGACACTCCTCCGTGGAAAAGGAGGCCCAAGCCATCGTGGAGGCAGTGCGCCACTGGCGCCACTACCTAGCCGGCAAACGCTTCACCCTACTTACTGACCAGCGGTCGGTAGCGTTTATGTTCAATAATAAACAGAGGGGGAAGATTAAAAATGATAAGATTCTTAGGTGGCAGATCGAGCTCTCCACCTTCGATTATGACATCATTTACCGGCCAGGGGCCCTTAACGAATCCCCCGACGCCCTCTCACGAGGGATGTGTGCCAGCGCCACCGGGGATCGGCTACAGACCCTCCACAACGACCTCTGCCACCCAGGGGTCACGCGGCTATTCCACTTCATAAAGTCCCGCAACTTACCCTACTCGATTGAGGAAGTTCGGTCTCTGACCAGGAACTGCCGCACTTGCGCTGAGTGCAAGCCTCGGTTCTACCGCCCAGATAGAGCCCACTTAATCAAAGCTACACGGCCCTTTGAGCGGCTCAGCTTAGAGTTCAAGGGCCCCCTCCCGTCCGTCGACCGCAATGTTTACTTCCTGAACATTGTGGACGAATACTCCCGGTTCCCATTCGCCTTCCCCTGCCCAGACATGACCAGCGCCACAGTCATTAAATGCCTCAACAGCCTGTTCTGCCTGTTCGGTATGCCGAGCTACATCCATACGGATAGGGGGGCATCCTTCATGAGTGAAGAGCTACGCCAGTACATGCTATCCAGGGGGATCGCCACGAGCCGTACCACCAGCTACAACCCCCGGGGTAACGGTCAAGTGGAGCGAGAGAACGGGACAGTATGGAAAGCAGTCACTCTAGCTCTAAGGACCAAGGGCCTCCCTATCTCCCGCTGGCAGGAAGTCCTCCCAGATGTGCTCCATTCGATACGGTCGCTATTGTGTACTGCCACTAATGCCATGCCTCATGAGCGAATGTTTGTCTTTCCCCGGAAATCCACCTCAGGCGTATCCATGCCGTCATGGCTCTCCACCCCAGGTCCGGTATTCGTGCGAAGGCATGTGAGGGGCCACAAGACGGACCCTCTCGTGGAGTCAGTGCACCTACTCCACGCCAACCCCCAATACGCGTATGTCCGGCACGCCGACGGAAGGGAGGACACCGTGTCCATAAAAGACGTCGCCCCAGCCGGTAACGACAACAACCACGACAACAGCAGCAACAACGATCACAGCAACTCTTACCCACCCACTACTCTTTCATCACCCCCGGAAGAACATCGACCAACGGTACCCCCACCAACTACCCCTTCAACAACCCTGGCGGCACCCCCGGCAGAGACCCAGGAGGCCACCGGGGACACCCAGCCGACACCCGCGGCACCACAACAGCCACGTCGGTCACAGAGGACTATCAAACCCCCGAACAGACTAAATCTATAGAAGGGGTGAATGTGATGAAATATGCCATTCATCACTCATCGGTATTCTCTGCCTGTGACTGTGGTTTAGTTTCAGTTTCATTTCCCTTACCTCAGTTCCGTTTCCTCACCATTGTATTGTATTGTGTGTAGGGCTCTGCCCATACCTGGCCCCTATGTAAGCAGGCCCAGCCTGCCTCACATCCAGTACAGCAGACCTCTGGATGGAAGATACCTCTCCACTGTGTGTTACCTTCTAAGTTAATAAAAGCCTTGTTTTGTTCCGCTAACACTGAGTCTCGGATTTATTGAGGCACATCAAGTAGTACTTTAGAGTTCATCAGTGGTCAGGGACAGGAGGGTGTGACTGTGAGTCAGGAAGGTATGGGGACCCAGGATGTAGTGATGGAGGTGCCTCAGCTCTAGACCTTGTCCAACAGGTACGAGATACTTTCTACTTGTATGGATGAGGAAAAGGACTGCAGGGAGGATGGGCAAGCTGACCACGGCACTGTGGTACAGGGGGCCATCCATGTGGGGGGAGAAGGAAGGAATGTGGTAGTAGTAGGGGACAGTATAGTCAGGGGGATAGATACTGTTCTCTGCAGCCGCGAAAGAGAGTCCCGAAGGCTGTGATGCCTGTCCGGTGCCAGGGTTAAGGATATCTCCTCGTGACTGGTGAAGAACTTGGAGTGGGAGGGGGAGGATCCAGTTGTCGTGGTCCATGTAGGAACCAACGACATAGGTAGAACTAACAATGAGGTTCTGCTGAGGGAGTTTGAGGAGCTAAGGTCTAAGTTAATAAGCAGAACCACAAGGGTAGTAATCTCTGGATTACTACCTGAGCCACATGCAAATTGGCATAGGGTCAAGCAGATCAGAGAGTTAAATGCGTGGCTCAAAGAGCGGGATAAAGGGGTTTCAATTCATGGGGCACTGGCACCAGTACTGGGGAAAGAGGGAGCTGTTCTGTCGGGACGGGCTCCACTTAAATTGGGCTGGGACCGGCGTCCTGGCGAATCAAATAACTAGGGCTGTAGATAGGGCTTTAAACTAAAAAAGGGGAATAGGAGGGGTCAGGTGAGGGGAAATTTAGAAAACTAAGGAGAAAGGTCAAGGCAATAGAGCAGAGTAGCGATTTGGGTAAAAATAAGCAGAGCGTGACAGGAAGGGACAGAGAGTTTAATGGTAGCAATGCAGCAGAGAATAAGGTCAAAGCAGGGAATAATGATAAAACATTTAAATTAAAGGCTCTTTATCTGAATGCACAAAGCATTCGTAACAAGATAGATGAACTAGTGGCACAAATAGAGATAAATGGGTTTGATCTGATAGCCATTACAGAGACATGGTAGCCAAGGTTGGGAACTAAATGTTCCAGGATACTTGACGTTTCGAAAAAACAAGCAGAATAGAAAGGAGGGGGAATAGCCCTGATAATAAAAGATGACATAAGGACAGTAACAAGAAAGGATCTCGGTTCAGAAGATCAGGAAGTAGAATCAGTATGGGTGGAGATAAGGCATAAAAAGAGGCAGAAAACACTGGTAGGAGTAGTATATAGGCCCCGAACAGTAGCTATACCGTTGGACAGAATATTAATCAAGAAATAGTGAGAGCTTGCAACAAAGGTAATGGGGGACTTTAATCTTCATATAGACTGTGTTATAAGTCTCATCATCACAAAGAACTACTCATGAACTACTGGATGGCCAGCTGGTGGCACCGTCCAAGGAGTATAAATACTCGGGCGTGGGCCCAGCTTGCCCAGGGACATTTTGTAAGACAGGAACTAGTGAAGTACAACTAGGCCTCCATGTTCTGAAACAAGTTGATTAAAGCCTTGCTTTATACTCAAACCAAGTGTGTAGTGAGTTTTATTACATCAGACTGGACAAATCAAATTGGCAAAGGTAGTCTGGAGGACGAGTTTATAGAATGCATTTGGGACAGTTTCCTAGAACAATATGTCATGGAACCAACCAGGGAACAGGCTATTTTAGATCATGTATTGTGTAATAGACAGGGTTAATTAGCAATCTCATAGTAAAGGATCCTCTGGGGCAGAGTGATCATAATATGATAGAATTGCACGTTAATTTTGAGAGTGACTTGCCTAAGTCCGAAACTAGAGTCTTAAACTTAAATAAAGCCAATTACATAGGTATGTGGGGCGAGTTGGCAAAGGTAGATTGGAAAAATAGATTAAAAGGTATGGCGGTAGATAAGCAGTGGCTAGCATCTAAATACATATTTCATAATTCTCAACAAAAATACATTCCATTGAGAAACAAAAACTCCATGGGAAAAGTGATCTAACCATGGCTAACTATAGCAGTTAAGGATAGCATTAGATTGAAAGAAGAAGCTTATAATGTTGCAAAGAATAATAGTAAGGCTGAGGATTGGGAGAGTTTCAGAAACCAGCAAAGGTTGACCAAAAATTGATAAAAAGGGAAAAAATAGAATATGAGAGAAAACTAGCAAGAAATATAAAAGCAGATTGTAAGAGTTTCTACAAGTATGTAAAAAGGAAAAGAGTAGGAAAAGTAAACGTTGGTCCCTTAGAGGCTGAGACAGGAGAAATTATTATGGAGAATAAGGAAATGGCAGAAACGTTAAACAAACATTTTGTATCTGTCTTCACAGTAGAAGACACAAAAAGCATACCAAAAATGATGGTGGGGAACCAAGCATCTATTGAGGGCGAGGAACTTAACGTAATTAATATAAGTAGAGAAAAAGTACTAGAGAAACTAATGGGACTAAAAGCCGACAAATCCCCTGGACCTGACGGTTTACATCCTAGGGTTCTAAAAGAGGTGGCTGAAGAGATAGTGGATGCATTGGTTTTGATCTTCCAAAATTCCCTAGATTCTGGAATGGTCCCAGTGGATTGGAAGGTCGCAAATGTAACACTGTTGTTCAAGAAAGGAGGGAGAGAAAAAACTGGGAACTACAGGCCAGTAAGCCTGACATCAGTTGTCGGGAAAATGCTGGAATCCATTGTTAAGGAAGTGGTATCAAGCCACTTAGAAAATAATAACATGGTTAGGCAGAGTCAACATGGTTTTATGAAAGGGAAATCGTGTTTGACAAATTTATTAGAGTTTTTTGAGGATGTAACTAGCAGGGTAAATAAAGGGGAACCAGTAGATGTAGTATATTTGGATTTCCAAAGGCATTCGATAAGGTGCCACATAAAAGATTATTACACAAGATTAAGGCTCATCCAGAGAGTTGTGAATACGGCAGAAAAGATCATCGGGTGTGCACTTCCGTCCATCGAGGCGATCTTCCAGACCAGGTGCCGGAACAAGGCTCGCTCCATCATCCAGGACCCCAATCACCCTGGGCACAAACTGTTCTCCCTCCTGCGGTCCGGACATCGGTACCGCAGCATCCGAACCAGGACCAGCAGGTTTAAGAACAGTTTCTATCCACAGGCAGTGCGCCTACTGAACTGCTGACCGCACTGCCCCATATATTATAGTTATATGTTTATGGAAATATATATATTATACTTATATTACCATATATTTATCATATTACATTACTATTATTTCCAGTGGTAATTGAGGCTTTTTTGCACTATTCATATCCTGCAACTTGGACTGTTATTGCTATACTTTCTGCTTATTTGCTTATTGTTTTTATTTATACTTGTTTTTATTTTTTGCTTTTATATTTATATGCTTGTATTGTGGGAGTGAGTGGGGAGTAAGCATTCCATTGTACTAGTTACATATGGCAATAAAATGATCTTGAATCTTGAATCTTGGGGATAACATAGTAGCATGGATAGAGGATTGGTTAATGGACAGAAAACAGAGAGTAGGGATAAACGGATCTTTTTCAGGTTGGCAGGCTGTAACTAGTGGGGTGCCGCAAGGATCAGTGTTGGGGCCTCAGCTATTTACAATCTATATTAATGACCTAGATGAAGGGGTCGAGTGTAATGTATCCAAGTTTGCTGATGATACAAAGCTAGGTGGGACAGTAAGCTGTGAGGGGAACACAAAGAGGCTGCAAAGGGATATATATATAGACTAAGTGAGTGGGCAGTAAGGTGGCAGATGGAGTATAATGTAGGGAAATGTGAGGTTATTCACTTTGGTAG
Organism: Somniosus microcephalus; assembly: GCF_052327205.1. Lineage (NCBI taxonomy): Eukaryota > Metazoa > Chordata > Chondrichthyes > Squaliformes > Somniosidae > Somniosus > Somniosus microcephalus. The sequence continues at coordinate 107,981,674 of NC_140988.1, forward strand.
GAAGAATAGAAAAACAGAATATTTTTTAAAACGTGAGAAACTTTCAACTGTTGGCGTTCAGAGAGATTTGGGTGTCCTTGTGCAAGAAACACAGAAAGCTAGCATGCAGGTACAGCAAGCAATAAGGAAGGCAAATGGCATGTTGCAAGGGAGTTGGAGTATAAGAGTAAGGAAGTCTTGCTACAATTGTACAGGACCTTGGTGAGACCACATCTGGAGGACTGTGCACAGTTTTGGTCTCCTTATCTAAGGAAGGATATACTTGCCTTGGAGGCGGTGCAGCGAAGGTTCACTAGATTGATTCCTGGGATGAGAGGGCTGTCCTATGATGAGAGATTGTGTAGAATGGGCCTATACTCTCTGGAGTTTAGAAGAATGAGAGGTGATCTCATTGAAACATACAAGATTCTGAGGGGGATTGACAGGGTAGATGCTGAGAGGTTGTTTCCCCTGGCTGGAGTGTCTAGAACTAAGGGGCATTGTCTCAGGATAAGGGGTCGGCCATTTAAGACTGAGATGAGGAAGAATTTCTTCACTCAGAGGGTTGTGAATCTTTGGAATTATCTGCCCCAGAGGGCTGTGAATGCCAAGTCTTTGAGTATATTCAAGGCTGAGACAGATAGATTTTTGGACTCTAGGGGAATCACGGGATATGGAGATTGGGCGGGAAAGTGGAGTTGAGATGGGTGATCAGCCATGATCTTATTGAATGGCGGAGCGGGCTCGACGGGCCGTATGGCCTATTCCTGCTCTTATTTCTTACGTTCTTATGTTCTTATGTTCCAGCCTAAAACAATACAAATGTTGAAAGAACTATCATTTAGCTGTCTCCAGGTAGTTGGCTTGTGGAAGGATCCAAGCCATACAATTGAAACACAAACATACAGTGTGATTTGTTCAGTCATGATATCTGGCTAGCAGCTGCTTTTGAATTTAACAAATCAGAGAGCTGATCGACCATGTCAGGCCAGATAGGTTCCATTGTTGGTAAGAACGAAAGAGCATCTCTGAACATGAATTACAAAAGATCTATTAGTATAGAGATTGTGAACCACTTATGATTTTTCCTATTTGAGGAGTTAGTATAGTCTAATACTGAGGGGATAATTACAAGTCCTAGCCCTTTCAGACTACCCCAGATCAGGTGTACTCCCTAGACGTTCACCCTCAACCAAAGTTAGAGACAGACGAACTCCACAAGATACTTAAATGGGTCTAAAGGTTCAGGCTATCTCTCCCTAAAGGAAAGGAACGACCTGAAGATATTACCATCGTCCGGATAGCATTTTTAATAAGTTTAACTAGACTGTAACCTTCCGGATATTATGAGGGTCCGGAATACCCCACAAAACTCTACAACTCTTCACCAGAGAATATACAGAGGTTTTAGTTCACGAGGTTGATACAGAAATTACTCTGTGAGACAATTCTAAAAATATATAAATTTATTAAAGAACTGACATGTAGTTAACAGCTGGTGTATCCATCGCAACATTACAGTTCAAAAACAATTAGCTTTCGTTTCTTATTTCTCAGAGATCCTTATTCTCAAATCTTAACTTCGTTACATTTCTACTTTTCTTACTTATTTCTAAATCCAGAACGTGCACCAAAATTAAATAATAGTACCTCTTTGGTCACCCGAGACTCAAAGTTAAAGACTTACAGAGATGCCTCTGAAGAGTTGAGAAACGTTTTGCCCGTTCAGCGAGTTCTGCCTTTCTGTTGAAAAGGTCTATTTTTATACTCTTTTGGCAGTGGTTTCTTCTTTGATGTTCTCTGCTGATGTCAGCTAATTGTCTTTATTGATACCTGTTTGAATGCTTTCTATCTTACTGTCAATTCAACTATTGCATGCATAATTATTTCTCTACCTTTAGGTGTTCCAAAAACCATCATAAAAACAATGACAGCAATGGTTTCTGTTTGATGCCATTCTTATCGAAGATTCTTCATTCAATTCTTAATATTGGCTTTACTGGTTTTCAGCAGACGTTGTGACTCCATGCTGCTCCAAGTTTAATACAAACACAATGGGGGGGATTTTAACTCAGGTGCAGGATGGTGTCGTGTTATCCGAATTTCGTGTTTCCCACATGAATCTAATTGGATGTGGGAGATTGATGTGATTTTAACTTAATTGGCGAATTGATTTCCAACGTGTGGGAAGCCTTTGCAAATGGGTTTTTCATGACTGAAAGTCCCCTCCGATGACGTCATCATTGCTGCTGCATTTAAGGTCCACAGCAAGCCTTGCTTCTTCTGCAGACGGCCAAGCTTCTTGACTGTGCAGTGTGAGGGAGCTGCAGCAAATATGACAAGCGGGAGGGCCAGATCAGCTCCTCGCTTTGACGAGGTGGCGCTGCAGGCATTAGTGGATGGGGCTAGGGCCAACAGGGAGGTGCTCTTCCCTTCATCAGGGAGGAAGAGGCCTCCCACTCAGACCAAGGCAGTGTGGATGCAGGTGGCTGAGGAGGTCAACTCCTTGGGAGTCACCTGCAGAACCTGGATACAGTGCAGGAAAAGATTTCATGCCCTTCAGCGCACTGGAAAAGTGAGTATGAATTTCCCATCACCCTCAATCTGATCCCCATTGCCTTTCCTCACCAGCACTCAGCTTTAGCAATCTCTTCCTCCACATCCCACTTGACACTGACATCCATGCACCCTTACCCATTCCCTCTCTTTCTATGCTCACATTCACTTAACTATTCGACCATGCAGCCCTCACACTCCCTATCACTTTGATGCTTTGAACACAACTGACAACACACAGGGAGGGCCCTTGGTCTTGCAACCTCACTCCATCTTTGTCTCCTTCTAAGTATCTATGCTACGCAATCTCTACACTCACTCCTTCATTCTCACTCAACCTCCACTTGTCTCCCTTATTGCAGGAAAAGAGAGCTCACAACAAAAGAGAGCGAGCCAGGACAGGAGGAGGGACAGCCTCAATAGCCCACCTGACCCCCTGGGAGGAGGCCATCCTGGAAATTATGGGAATAGAGGATGATTCGAGCATGAGGGATGGACAGACGGGTGTAACACAGCAAGCTGGTGACAGAAAAGTTTCCCATCTCTCTCTTTGACATTGCATAATGATTGTGAAGCTGTAACAGATGGACTTATGAGCATCTGCAAAAAGCTATGTGCATGTAGCCTTTGCATCACATCTCTGATTCTTTCGTTTACTCCCCCACAGGACCATCACAAGCATCCATCCCAGCTCGCCAGGAAGAAGAGGCTGAGCAGCCAGACTCCTCAGAGGAAGCTGCAACCTCTGAGGGCGCAGCGTCAGCAGAATTCAGCGCACCCAGCACCAGCGCAGACACTCACACCTCGTGGGACTTTCGGGACATAGAGTAGTGTTGTCACCTGGTGTATCACAGCTCACAAGTGAGCATCAGCAGATTGTGGAGACAGGGACAACAGTGGAGAGTCCTAGTCGGAGGGCGCAGGACTCTGCTAGCTCAGCTCAGCAGCATGTCGACCCTCTGCCTCTGGGTCCATCCATAAGATCAGAGGTGATGGAACTCCAGGCACAGATGCAGGAGTCCCTGGCAGGTTTTGTCTCTAGGGTTGCTGCGAGTGTGGAGCAAATGGAGGAGTCCATAGCGAACATGAGCAGAGCCTTTGTGGAATCATTGACGCATGAACGCATCACCATGGAAAGGATGGCTACCTCCATGGAAAGTATTGCTACATCCGTGGTAAGGCTGGCTACCGTAGAGGAGAGGATGGCTACGGTAGAGGAGAGGATGGCTACGGCCATGGAGGAGCTTAGTCACCAGGGTGTGGAAAACATGGTAATTGTTCAGAATAGAATGACATCTCTTGAGGAGCGATGGGCATCTATTGAACAGAGAAACCAGACCTTCATGGAAGTCCTTCTGAGTAGGACTGCCATTGCAGATATGGGTCCCCATGGCCCCCCTGATGTGCAGCAAAGTACTCTCCAGCCACTTGCAGGCGCTGAGGGGGACCTGACTCATGAGAGGGAGGTTGGTGGCAGACCTCAAGGAAGTGGGGGCTCCTCTCCAAGCGCTCACACTCCCATGCCACTGCAGAGACCTCGGTCAGAGCCCCACCAGAGTCCACACCCAAGTGAGATAGAGGTCTCAACCCCTGCACAGCCGCAGGAGCAGCAGACTTTTGAAGAGCCCTCACAGGCTTGCAACCCCAGAGGATGCCCGCCAAAGGTGTCGAGACAGGAGCAGCAGGAAAGTGAGCAAGGGGCCTCCACATCTGCTGAAGCCACAGGGTAGGCACCACTTAGGGGCACGCGTAAGAGGAAAATTCTGTACAAATAGTCACAAGGTTAGTCACTTGGATGCAATTTAGTGTTTATTGTAAAAATGCCATCACGTCGTTATTGAACATAAACATTCTGATGGCAAATGTTGCAGTTGTGGCGTCTGTCATTTCGCTATTGGGGCTTCCACATTGAGGCCTTAGGAATACTTGCAACTGTCAGTATGGTGGTCAGAGTGCTAGGAATCCTCTGGTTCTTGGCCATTGTCAAAGCTCTGGTAAGAAGCAACGAGGCAAAAGTGCTTGATTCACTAGGCTAAGCAAATCTGGCCAAGATGAGTGCGTTCCTTGCATCCCGGTCAGCAATGTTCTCGCGTAATGCTGCCGCTGGTTGATGGGCCTCTGCAGGATGTTCGTTTTCGCACTTCTCCTCCTCCTCCTCCTCCTCCTCCTCATCTGAGGAGGATATGTGAGGAGCCACTTGGTCCTCAGGAATCTGCAAGCCACGACGCTGTGCCATGTTGTGAAGTGCACAGCAAACCACGACGATTCTGGAGACCCTGGCTGCTGAGTACGGTAGGGCTCCACCTGATCTATCCAGGCATCTGAAGCGCATCTTCAGCAAACCGATGGTTTGCTCGATAATGGATCTGGTGGAAATGTGGCTGGAGTTGTAGCGCTCCTCAGCTTCGTTGGCTGGCCTCCTCAACAGAGTCATCAGCCACGTCCAAGTAGCCATCCGTTAAGTTGGTCTGGTGGACTGAATAGCGGAGGCACACTAGACTGGCGCAGTATGAAGGAGTCATGGCAACTGCCAGGGTACATGGCACAAACATGCAAAATTTCCTGCTTGTGGTCACACACCAGCTGAACGTTGAGTGGAAGCCCTTGCGGTTGACAAAAATACCTGGATTGCGATGGGGTGCCCTAAGGGCCACATGTGTGCAGTCAATGACGCCCTGCACCCCAGGAAAGCCTACCAAATGAGCTAATCCAACCGCTCGCGCCGTGACACTTGCTTGATCCTTGGTGAAATGGATGTGATTGTGCGCGAGGGCAAAGAGGGCATCAGTTACCTGCGTGATGCAAGTGTGTGCGGCTGACTGGGAGATGCCGCTGATGTCTGCTGCTGATCCCTGGAATGAGCCTGAGGCAAAAAAGTTGAGTGCGGTGGTGACTGATGGCCACTGGTAATGCTTGTCCACTTGGTCCTCTGGGCAGCAGGTCTTGCTGTAGCATTGCGCAGATGTCAGTCACTACCTGTCGTGAAAGTCGGAGCCACCTTTGGCACTGAAGCTCAGACATGTTGAGGTAGCTGACCCTGTGTCTGTAGACCCTGTTTGGGGGGTACCTCCTGCGCTGACGGGCTTCCAGGCGTTGGCCCCTTCTGGCCTGTGCAGCTTCAGGTGGGTGAGCAGCAGCCTGGCGCTCCTGCTGCTGCTGCTGTTGCTGGTGCTGCTGTTGTTCCTGGTTCTGCGGGTGCCGCGGCTGGTGCTTGAGCTCCTCTAATGCCCAGATGGCAAGGAAATAAATGGCTCCCATGCTTCTGGTATATGCCTCCGTTGAGGAAGCGCTGAGTGAAGGTGGTGAGAGGGGGTTTCCCAGGAGGTCACAATGGAGATACGTGTGAGGCACCAACCTTCCACAGGTGTGGTTAAGCCTTGTAAAAGTTGCCCCAGACCTGAGACCACGAAGTCCTGCCACCTGCAAATCATGGCTGATCAAATCTCAACTTTAATGGTTGACCTGCAGTTGAAAGTCACCAATGCAATAGTGCTCCCGCCAGGTTTCACATTTGTGATTCCCACCAGGCGTGTTTTACGTGGGAAAAGGGTTAAAGTTGCAAGGGCCTGTTAAAATAGGATTATACAGGACATTTAGTGGTAATTAAGGGCCTTAAAAACCAGTCCCGCCTGTTGAATGCGGGACGGAGTCGGGACCATCAGACACGCCTGAGTTAAAATTGCTCGGAGTTGGGAACCAGGCGGGGGCGGGGGGCGGGGGTTCCTGACCACCATTTTTTGTGATTTCAACACCCCGCCTGCCTAAAAGCCCACCTCACAGCCTAATGAAAATCGAGCCCTATGTCTCTGAGGTTTTACAGCTTGTGTCTCTGAGGCTTTAGATTTTTAAACCCAGTATCTCATGTATTAATAATATTAGAAATCTGTTCATGGTATCGTGTATTTCTCTGAATCATGGCTATTGCTTCACACCCCCGCCTTGACCAAAAGATGAGCTTAAAACTTCAGGGCAGAGTTTGGTCAATATTGCTCATGAGTTTACAATAGCATATTAATTTTACAAGATGCATGATCATGTGCTATATTAAAATTCCTTTTAAGTCATCCTAGGACAATGTTTTGTCTTATTTTAAATTGTGCACAATTTAAAAGGATGGTAAGTACATAGTCATGCAATGAGTGAAACAACAATGTCCTGAGAAAGTCCCATCGGCAGATGTACGTTCCGTAGAGATGAGTTATTCATACGAGTCAAGGAGACGTCAGTTGAAACTATTGAAGCTTGACACGCTGTTCCTTCGATCCGGCGTGTGTACCGATGCGTGTTGTGGTGAAGGCCTCACCAGGCACTTAGTTGATTCCTTTGTTATCCATGGTGTCGTCCTCCTTCGCTGAAGTAACTCGTTGATCTTTTCTTGTTTCGGTTGTTGCTTTTCGCAAATCCAATTGCTGATGCGTTGCTAAGCAACGTGCGGAAGTGTCGGTGGCACCTTCTGACTTCCCGTCGTCAGTAATTCGATCACATCCATTTCCTGTGTCGTGTTCCAAGCTGGGTCTTGAAAGACTGTGTACGACTGCACCTTGTATTGTTCCTCCTTTTTGGTATCCTTCAGGGCATCTTTTGATATTGTCTATGGAGACAGTTTTAAGAATATGCTTGCCATTCAGCTGGTTATTATGTATTTGAACTGTTCTTTCGTTAATAACAGAACGCATTTGAACAGGATTTTTCCATTTTGGTCTTAAACCAGGTTTTTGCTCAAATTTCTTTTCCTGTACCCATTCTCCTACTATGGGTTGCCATACCTTATTTGTCAATTTTTTCTGCCTATTTGCTTCCCTTATCCTCTGATCAATTCGATGAATCTCCTCTGTCACTTCTTTTTAAAAATCTAACGTCGCTGTCAGGTCAAGGACTCAGAGTGTGTAGAGGCAATAAAAGAACTATGGGTAAGCGGTGTATGCATCTCAATTCCATACATCAGATAATATGGAGTTTTAGGGGACACTGTCCCTGATGCAGATGTGGGCACATTATTGAGTGATAGCTGCACTTCCGGAATGATGGCGGTCCACTTATTCCCCCTGATTCTCAACAGTTAGACCAATAGCTTTTTTACTTCCTGGTTTTACGTTCCACCAGCCCCACTGATTGCGGATGACGTGGCGTGCTGTGCTCTAAGCCAATCCCCCTTTGTTCGCAGTAGTCTTTGACGACCTTAGAAACAAAGGCTCTGCCTTGATCAGAGTGTAAGATTTTGGGTGCACCAGCTACAGTAATTATATCAGAAATAGCCCTGGCAAGTGCGCTTTCCGAAACAGTTTTTGTGGGGACCAACCAGTAAAAGGAAGTGCATCCATCCACATAAACGAGAACATATCTATAGCCCAAAGATGGGGGAAGTGGTCCAATAAAGTCATTAAAATTTTTTTCCATTGGCTCAGCAGCTTTCACAGGAGCCAATGGTGGTGGCTTAATTAGTGATGACTTATTGGTCGAATAGCATGGCTCACAATTTGCCACATATGTTTTACAGGCTTTAAGCATGCCTGGCCACCAATATAAGGGGGTCAATTTGCAGAATGTTGTTCTGGCACCACAATGTGATTGACTTATGCCCTCGTGAGCTTCTTTTACAAGCTGTTCTCGTTTGTGGCTCGGGGGTACTTCTCGGTTTCCCTTGGGCAACTTAACTAGTACAATACCCGTAGGGGTTTCCGACTAAGAGTACTTTGGTGGATATCCTGGTGGATTCTCTTTTGTCGGGTCCAATAGCTGAATCAGTTTCTCATCCTGATTAGCTGCCCGTTCTGCCCTAGTGATTACACTAACATTGGCAGACCCCTCTCGAGGGGGTGTCATGCAGACCGAACGTTTCGCTTGTTCGTCTGCAAGGCTGTTTCGTTTTGAGTGTACTGTCCCAGTGGTATGCCCGTTTACATGTATCACCTGACAATTCTTTTTCTCCATTCTTGAACAGAGAATATCTTCCCACAATGACGTATATTTTATGGGTTTACCCTTATGATTGGTAAAATTTGTTTGTTCCCAGAAAACTTGATCTTGGTTATATCCTCTTTTACAGTAGTCACTATCTGTGCAGATTAGTGTGGGTTTAATATGATCTGCTTTCTCTAAAGTATACCGTAATGCTGCGGTTTCAGCATATTGCGCTGTCTTATGGCCAAGGGGTATAGACAGTAATTCTTCTGGATAAAAAGAATAGGAATCTCAAAGTCCCTACTACTATCCCCATCCCAGCTGAGGATTGTTGGGATGTCTCTTTTTTAATCGTCATTGACGATCCATCACAGTAAATAACTTGATGGTATTCTGTAAATGGTCTCAGAGGTATTTGTTTGATTCCCTCCTCCGTATCATCACCCTCCGTGATGGGGAGATGCTCTAAGTCCATTCCCGAGAAGAGAAATTTAAAAATGAGTGTAGGATCATTCAAGAATGATGCTCATTTATCATATCGAATCTGGGTGGCTCATCAGAAGCCATCCTCAATACTGATCTTAAATCGGGAATCTCAGTATAAATGGTAATGGGGTATTTCCCTTGAAGGGTTCATGTCTTGATGAGGCACTGGATTACCATAGTCATGACCCTTTCTTTTTTAGTGTACCTCCTTTCAACATTGGAAAAGTTATAAGAATGGAACTGAATGGGCACTATGCTCTTTTCATTGTAAAAAACTGCAACTGCCACTTTAGGTGATGACCTGAGATGAATATTGAGGGTTACTTGTAGGTCCCTCTGTTCCAGGTCAATGGTTTTTTGTACCTCTCGGCATAATTATTCCAATTTTGAGTTATCGTCTGGTGAAAATATGAATGGTCCTTTTGCTGCCTCACCCACTCTAGCATACAGGGGTGCTGAGAGTTTGGCAAAGGTTGGCGTAAAGGATCAAGCAAAATTCAGGAGTCCTAAACTGGCTTGCAAATTTTTCAGAGTTTTAGGATATTGAATGTTGGCTAATTTTTCTTTATAGGATTGAGTTAATCCTCTACCGTTTCCAGTTATTCACAGGCCCAGAAAATCTACCTCTTCCCTAACTAGTTGACTCTTTTTTATGTTGATTATGTATCCAGCAGTTGTAAGTCTGGATAAAACACTATCAATGGCTTTCAAGTGCTCTTGGAAATTGTCATGTGACTGATATATATCGTCCACATAAGAATTGACATTAGGTAGGTCTTTTAAAAGGTCAATGATGTGGACTGAAAAGAGAACGGGACTGTTTTGAAATCCCTGGGGCAATCTGGTCCTGCAATACTGATGACCATCGGGTCCAGTCATTGCAGTTTTTGGCCAATCAGCTTTTTCTATTGGATGTGACCAGAAGCCGTTTGCTAGATCAATACAAGATTTACATTTTTCCCTCGTGATTCCAGAGAGAAGGGCTGTGGAATTTTGCTGTTGTGCAGTATGTGGGGCCGTTACCTTATTTAAGGCTGTATAATCTATCACTAATCTCCACCTCCCATCTGGTTTAGCAACACCAAACAATGGTGAATTAGTTCTAGATGCCATTTTGATTAAGACACCTTGTTCTGTTAGTTCTTTGAGCATTGTTAGATCTATTTTTCCTTTGTGGTCTTGAATAGGCCACTGTTTTTTAGGCTTGTGCCAGCCAGCATCAAGTGGATGGAGTTTGATGTCTATCTTTCCACATTGATTTGGATGGTGTTGTGGCGGAGACCACATAGGGACAATAACACAATGTATAGCCAATCCTGTTATATGTACCTAAACACAATTCACTTTGTATAGCAATGTTGTGATATGTACATGCTGGGTTGGGTTATTGGTGCAGGGTCCCTTTAAGAGCGTCGGTAGCGTGATGACGTCAGTTGCGTCATGACATCATAGCCCCTGCACGGGGCTGAGCCTTCAGGCCTCGAGGAGAGTGACTAAAGTAAGACACGTTTTGTTTCTGCTCAAAGAAAAGTCTCAGCCTGTTGATTTCTGTCGACTCCAACATTGGTGACCCCGCTGCTCTTTTGGATGATTCCAAAGACCTCATCTGAAATGGCGACGAATGCTGTTTCCGTCAAATTACCCGAGTTTTGGGAACAACAGGCCGCTTGGTTCGCCCAGGCCGAGGCTCAATTTGCAATCCGGGACATCACCGCGGACGACACGAGGTACTACTACGTCGTCTCCGCTCTCCGCAGCTCCACCGCGGCCAGAGTCGTGAACCTGCTCGAAACCCCCCCGGAGCTCAACAAATACGAAACGTTGAAAGCGCACCTCTTACAAACTTTCGGACCCACCAAAGCCGAATGCGCGCGCCGGCTTCTCTCTCTACCCGGGCTTGGCGACTCCAAGCCCTCGGAGCTGATGGACCACATGCTGGCCCTCCTGGGCACACACAGGCCGTGCTTCCTCTTCAAGGAACTGTTCCTTCAACAGCTGCCAGGTCAGGTACGGTCAGCTTTAGCCAACTCTTCCACTGTAGGAATGTCTAGTTCCTATCCAAAGACTGAGGTCCACTCAGGCGATTAAACAAACGAGGTTTAATGAAAACAAACAGAGTTTAACGGATAATTACAGGAGAACATCTAGTCAGTTCAGAGGCTCCATGAGGACTGCTTGAGCGGTCCCGTGGCTGACGTCATGACGTCATCACGTTTTTCCCGCCGGTGGGGGATCACGTGATGGACGGCGTGACATCATCGTGTTTACCCGCGCTATTAAAGTGATCGCGCTCTGTACATGTAAACAGTAAAAACAAAGATACAGACTCAGGCTGTAGCTAACAAATTGTTAAAGGGAATTATATACAATTGATCGGAGTCCCTTAGTGGCTCCGCCACATGCGCCCCCCCAGAATTGTCTTTAACAGCAAAAGTCAAATGGCGAGGAGGCCTGACAAGCCTGTCAGAGCGACTTCTGTAGCCTTGGAGTGGAAGCGGATGGACAGTGGGCGAGCTGGCGGGCGGTTGCCTTTGATCTGGCACGGCGACTGTGGGCGGTCGGCCATGTTTTGGCGGTTGTGTGACCTTGACTGGGCGGTCAAGGTCCAAGTGTGCCGGCTTCAACTGGTCAACCGAAATGTGGTCTGGTTTACCTCCGATATCGACGGAAAAGGTTTTGTCTCCCGGCTCTATGACACGGAAAGGACCAGTGTAAGGGGGTTTGAGTGGATCCCGATGAGCGTCGTGGCGAATAAACACATAGTCGGCGTTCTTCAGCTCAGCTGGGACGTGGGAGCTCCGGAAGCCGTGATGCGACGTAGGCACAGGAGCAAAACAGCCGGCTGCCTTCTGGTGTCTGATGAGTTGCTGGGATGCGGACCATGACTCTGTCGGAGCCGGGAGGAAATCCCCTGGTACGCGTAGCGGCTGGCCATATACGAGCTCCACCGATGACGATTGAAGATCTTCTTTAGGTGCCGTACGAAGACCCAAAAGGACCCATGGAAGCCTGTCCACCCATCCCATGCCTTGAAGGCTGGCTCGCAGTGCGGCTTTGAGTGACCTGTGGAATCGTTCACACAGGCCGTTTGCTTGTGGATGGTAGGCAGTGGTGCGATATAACTTGGCGCCGAGCCCCTGAGCCACAGCATTCCAGAGCTCAGAAGAAAACTGCGGGCCACGATCAGACGAGATGTCCGCCAGTACCCCGAAATGGGCGACCCAAGAGGAGATGAATGCCCTGGCGACGTCTGCGGAAGTGGTGGATGACAAAGGAACCGCCTCAGGCCATCTAGTGGTGCGGTCCACCATTGTAAGAAGATGAGTAAACCCGTGCGAAGGAGGAAGTGGCCCCACCAGGTCCACATGCACATGATCGAACCTACGTTCCGGAACAGCGAAGGAGGCCAATGGCGCCTTGACGTGACGCTGCACCATGGCCTTTTGGCAGACCACGCAGGTGTTGGCCCAGTCGCGGACATCCATGTGCATGCCCCGCCACATGAATTTAGACGACATCAGCCGTTGCGAGGCCTTCATGCCTGGGTGCGACAACCCATGTATGGCGTCAAATAATTTTCGGCGCCAGGCGACCGGCACGATCGGGCGAGGATCTCCTACGGAGACGTCGCAGAGTAGCGTGGTGCCCGCGGCATGGAATTTAACGTCGGCCACTTGGAGGCTAGAGGGGCTAGTTCTGTAAGATTGGACCTCCGGATCCGAGGCTTGGTCCGCTCCCATGAGGGCATAATCGACGCCGAGCTGGACTGCATGAACGGTCGCGCGTGAGAGGCAATCCGCCGCCAGGTTGTCTTTTCCGGACACATGCTGAATGTCAGTGGTGAATTGTGAGATAAACGACAACTGACGTTGTTGCCGAGCTGACCATGGTTCGGCAGTCTTGGCCATAGTGAACGTTAGTGGCTTATGGTCCACAAAAGTCGTGAACGGATGTCCCTCTAGCAAGAACCGGAAATGGCGGATGGCCAGGAAAAGGGCCAGCAACTCCCGGTCGAAAGTGCTGCACTTCCGTTCGTTTCGCTGTAGTTGACGGCTGAAAAACGCCAGTGGTTGCCACGTCCCATTCACGCACTGTTCCTGCACTGCGCCAATGGTGTAGTCCGACACGTCGGTGGTAAGGGCGATGGTGGCACCTGGCAGCGGGTGCGCCAGCATGGTTGCGTTGGCTAATGCGCCTTTTATGTCGACGAATGCCCGGTCCATGTCGCCCGTCCAGCTAATCGGATCCTTGCCGGACTTGCCCTTGAGGGCCTTGTACAGGGGCCACATGAGCAGAGCTGCATTAGGGACGAACCAGTGATAAAAATTAACCATCCTGAGGAACTCCTGCAGGGTCTTGACAGTCTGCGGACGTGGGAAAGAAGTAACTGCCTCCACCTTCGTTTGCAGGGGAATCGCGCCGTCTGATGTGATGCGATGGCCTAAGAAATCAATCTGCTCCAGGCCGAACTGGCACTTGGCTGGGTTGATGATCAAGCCGTGTTGACTGAGGCGTTTAAAGAGGGTGCGTAAATGGCAGATGTGCTCCTCTTTGTTAGGGCTGGCGATGAGGATGTCGTCGAGGTAGACAAATAGAAAGTCGAGGTCCCGCAGCACGGAGTCCATCAAGCGCTGGAAAGGCTGTGCAGCGTTCTTCAATCCAAACGGCATCCGCAGGAATTCAAACAGGCCGAATGGGGTGATGACTGCAGTTTTTGGGACGTCTTGCGGGTGCACAGGGACCTGGTGGTAGCCACGGACAAGGTCGACTTTTGAAAAAATGGTATTTCCTGCCAAATGGACTGAGAAATCCTGAATGTGAGGGATCGGGTACTGGTCAGGAGTAGTGGCGTCGTTCAGGTGTCGGTAGTCGCCGCAAGGCCGCCATCCGCCGCCAGGTTTCGGAACAATGTGGAGAGGCGAAGACTAGGGACTATTCGACCGGCGAATAATCCCTAGCCACTCCATCGTGTCGAACTCCGCTTTCGCAGCCACGAGCTTTCCAGGTTCGAGGCGCTGGGCCCATGCGTAAACCGGAGAGCCAGGAGTGGTGATGTGATGTTCGACACCATGTTTCGTGGCCGTGGAGGAGAAAGTGGGTCTGGTCAGGTCTGGGAAATCTACGAGGAGGTGAGTGAAGTCATCCGGAGGTGGGAACGCACAGGAGACAGTGCGCGACATGACTTTACCGTGGTGGCATGGGATGGAATGAAAAGTGGCCGCGTTGACCAACCGGCGGTGCCTTACATCCACCAGGAGGCCGTTGGCACACAAAAAATCTGCCCCGAGGATGGCTTGAGTGACTTTGGCCGTGATGAATTCCCAGTGAAACCGCTGGCCGCCGAAGCACACCAGGACCCGCCGTCTTCCGAAGGTCCGAATGGCCCCGCCATTAGCCGCCTCGAGGGAGAGGCCGTGCCCCCCAGCTTGGATATCAAGATTTGACACGGGTAGGATGCTACACTGCGCGCCGGTGTCGCAGAGGAAACGTCGACCAGATAGGGAGTCGGTGATGAAGAGGAGTTTTCCCGAATTTCCGATTGCCATCGCAGCCGCGAGGCGCTCGTTATAACTGTGGTGATTATTCTTTATGTTTAGTAAGAAGTATTGTGATTGGTTGTTTGTTTCCTGCCTTGGGATATATGCTGTAATCTCATTGGTAGTTGATGTCATGTGATTTGTGGTGGCCATCTTAAATTCAGTTCTTTCCAGCCTTTAGTTGGGACTGGGTGTTGAAGATGTGCTACAGGATTTTTAAGTTAATAAAGCCTAGATTAGAAAGGCAAATCTATTCTTTATTTCAATTTATTAACTTTATGTCAGAATGGAGCGATATCTTCAACCAGAACGATTCAATGCTGACCCTAATTCTGCAGGAGTGGATGATAAATGGAAACATTGGTATTGTACATTTAAAAACTTTTTGGGCGTGTTGGATCAAGAGTCTCTAAATAAGCTGAATATGCTGATCAACTACATTGCTCCGGATGTGTATAAGTATATTTTGGACTGTAAAACTTACGAAGTGGCTATTTCTACATTGGAAAAGATTTTTGTTAAACCAAAGAATGAGGTATTTGCACGTCACCTTCTATCTGCCTGTAGGCAGCAGGTGGCAGAATCTTTGGATACTTATTTACAAGCACTTCGGTGCCTTAGTGTTAACTGTAATTATAAGGCCGTGACGGCTGAAGAATATAAGGAAGAATCGGTACGGGATGCTTTTATTAATGGATTACTGTCTAGATCAATTCGTCAGCGGTTGTTAGAAAATAAGACTTTGGATCTTAAGAGTGCTTTTGAGCAAGCTTCTACATTGGATGTGGCTCAGAGAAGTTCGGATTCTTATGCTCTTTTTAATCGGCCTGTGACTGTGGTTTCGGCAGTTCCGGATGAAAAGGAATTATGTGGACTTAATAGGAGTGGTTTACTAGATTCTGAAACAGTTTCTACTTCAGCGGCTGTTGCCTCTAGGATTCAGAAGTGTTATTTTTGTGGGAACGTCCGGCACCCTTGTCTGAAGTGTCCTGCTCGGGAGGCTGTGTGTAGTAAATGCGGCAAGAGAGGTCATTACGCACGTGTGTGTAAATCATCAGGTTCAATTACCTCCTCTGTGACTATTCAGCTTTTAGATAGGGCGTTTATTGCATCAATTTCTGCTGCATTTGCTCATGGCCTAAACAAAGCTATAGTTACGGCCCAAGTTAATGGGTTGGAAGTGAAGGCCCTTATAGATACGGGCAGTACCGAGAGTTTTATAAGTCTTCAGTTTGCAAAGGAGAAGCATTTGAAAATTTCGCCTGTTTCCTATCAGGTGTGTATGGCTCAGACGACTCTCACTTCACAAGTAGCTGGTTGTTGCCTTGTGAAATTGATTCTTCTAGGTAATACGTATACTGATATACGCCTATCTGTTTTGCCTAATCTCTGTGCGGATATTTTGATTGGTCATGATGTGCTTCAGTTACACGAGTCTCTCAGTCTTTCATTTGGCGGGACTAAGCCACCTTTATCTATTTGTGGATTAACCTCTTTATCCATTTCTCCATTATCACTTTTTTCCAATTTGATGCTGGATTGTAAGCCAATTGCTACCAAGTCAAGAAGGTATAGCAGTCAGGATAGAGAATTTATTAATTCTGAAGTTCAACGTCTCTTATTGGAAGGAATCATTGAACCTAGTTGTTCGCCTTGGCGGGCACAGGTAGTTGTCACGACTAACGAGAGACATAAGAAACGAATGGTGATAGACTATTCCCAAACTATTAATAGGTATACTCAATTAGATGCGTACCCTTTGCCTAAGATTGATGAGCTTATCAATAAAGTATCTCAGTATAAGGTTTTTAACACTATTGACCTAAAGAGTGCTTATCATCAGATTCCTATTGTTAAGAAGGATCAACCATATACGGCCTTTGAGGCTGGTGGAAAGCTGTATCAGTTTTGCCGAATACCATTTGGTGTTACTAATGGTGTTGCTTGTTTTCAACGGGCAATGGATGCTTTTATAAGTGATAACTCTCTCTCTGACACCTTTTCATACTTAGATGACATCACGGTGTGTGGCAAATCAAGGGTGGAGCATGATTCTAATTTAGAAAGATTCCTTCAAGCTGCGGAAAAAGTTGGTTTAACTTTCAATAAAGAGAAGTGTACCTTTTCGACCACTGAGGTAATTCTACTGGGGTACATTATCTCGGGAAACAAGATTAAACGAGACCCAGAACGTCTGCAACCATTGATTGATTTACCTTGTCCTACTAATTCTAAGGCTTTGCAACGAGTTGTTGGACTGTTTTCTTACTATTCTAATTGGATTGCAAATTTTTCACAGAAGATCCGGCCTCTTATTCGGGTTACGACATATCCTCTATCATGGGAGGCCAGGACGGGTTTTGATAATTTTAAAAAGGATATCCTTGGAGCAGTTGTGCATTCTATTGATGAGCAGGTTCCTTTTGTGATTGAGACGGACGCTTCTGATTTTGCAATTGGGGCTACTCTGAACCAAAATGGAAGACCTGTGGCCTTTTTCTCACGTACCTTGAACAATAGTGAAAAAAGGCATTCTTCAATAGAGAAAGAGGCGTATGCAATAGTAGAAGCACTGCGTAAATGGAGACATTATTTATCGGGGCGACATTTTACATTGGTAACTGATCAAAAGTCTGTGTCCTTTATGTTTGATGTCAAACATTTTGGAAAAATTAAGAATGATAAAATAATGAGGTGGAGGATTGAGTTGGCATGTTACCATTTTGATATAGTTTATCGTCCGGGGAAGGATAATGTTGCTGCTGATGCGCTGTCGAGGGCTTATTGTTCTGTGATTCACGGAGATACGCTTATTAATCTTCACAATGCCTTATGCCATCCTGGGGTTACGAGGATGATACACTTCGTACGCAGTAAGAATTTGCCCTTTTCAGTTGAAGACGTCAAGCGGATGACTTCATCATGTTCTATCTGTGCTCGGTGTAAACCGAATTTCTTTAAGCCTCAACGAGCTCATCTTATAAAGGCTACTTCTCCTTTTGAACGTTTGAGCGTCGATTTCAAGGGGCCTCTTCCTTCAACTACTCAAAACCGATATATATTTACTGTTGTGGATGAGTTTTCAAGGTTCCCTTTTGCTTTTCCTTGCGCAGATGTATCAGCTGCTACAGTTATCAAATGTCTGACTCAACTTTTTGTCATCTTTGGGATGCCTGCGTATATCCATTCGGATCAGGGAAGTTCTTTTATGTCTTCCCAGTTGAAGGAATACCTTCAGAGTCAGGGAATTTCTACTAGCAGAACTACCCCGTATAATCCCCAGGGTAATGGACAGTGCGAACGATACAATGGGGTGATCTGGAAAGCAGTTATGTTGGCTTTGACATCCCGGAACCTTAAGAATACACAGTGGGAAATGGTACTGCCTGATGCCCTGCATTCCATTAGATCATTGCTTTCAACGGCTACTAATGTGACCCCCCATGAAAGGCTCTTTAACTATCCGCAGAGATCTACTACGGGATATTCGGTACCTTCATGGCTTACTATGCAGGGACCTGTGCTGCTTCGACGCCATGTTAGATTGTCAAAATATGATCCTTTAGTGGAGGAGGTGGAGCTGTTGGAGGCAAATTCCCAATATGCTCATATTCGATTCCAAGGTGGGAAAGAAAGTACCGTTTCAATTAAAGACTTGGCTCCTTGTGGTGGCCAGCCCTCTTCTGAGGATATTAACAATAGTCATGGTTCAGATAATGTGGATGCTGTTACAGATGCTACGAATATTTCCAATCCGACTGCAGATAATTATACTTCTATTAGCCAGCCCTCGATGGATGTTCATGACCGTCCCAGTTTACCTCCTGATGGGATTTCTAATCCGGAAACCGTTGAAAATCGGGATATGGATAGCCTTCCTGCAGAAGATACTTCTGTGTCTCCTGGTGTGGGAGGGCAAGGAATTTCACCAAGGTTGAGAAGGTTGACACGAACAAGATATCCGGTCGACCGATTGAAAATGGACTTTTAAATTGATAGTAATGTTTTAAAATTGTTGAAATATTATATTATATTGTTTTAGTTGAGAGATACTTAATACTTATGTGCAATGTTACTATTTGTTGTTGCTCACTTAGTATTGTGTCATGCTGAATAGTTTTATTTTGTCTGTGCATAGTTTTAGTTGTAAATAATTAATTATAAATTGTAAAGGTTATTTAGGTTGGAGTATATTTTAAAAGGAGGGGTGAATGTGGTGATTATTCTTTATGTTTAGTAAGAAGTATTGTGATTGGTTGTTTGTTTCCTGCCTTGGGATATATGCTGTAATCTCATTGGTAGTTGATGTCATGTGATTTGTGGTGGCCATCTTAAATTCAGTTCTTTCCAGCCTTTAGTTGGGACTGGGTGTTGAAGATGTGCTACAGGATTTTTAAGTTAATAAAGCCTAGATTAGAAAGGCAAATCTATTCTTTATTTCAATAACCGGTCCTCCTTCGCCTGGGTTGCTGTTGGTTGTTTTTTTTGAGCGAAAAACTGCAGGGAGGGCAGCAGCATCTTGCTTTCGCACCAAAACAGGCGTGGTAGAAGCACAACCCCGCAGGTGGAGGGGCTGGAGCATCATCTGTGGGGGATGGGCGCCTCGTGGCAGTGCAGTACTGCTACGTCACCGCAAAAATCTTGTCCGCTTTGGCAGCAAGCTCAGCGCAGTCTGTGACTTCGGACCGGGCTAGGGCGGCCTGAACTTGCTCCGGCAGCTGGCTGAGGAATAGCTCCCTGAAGAGGAAGCATTCCGGTTCGGAGCCCAGGAGCGTGAGCATTTGGCTCATGAGCTCGGACGGCTTTGAGTCCCTGAGGCCGGGCATAGCGAGCAGCCGGCGGGCGCGCTCCGACTTTGTGAGCCCGAAGACCTGTAACAACCGCGCCTTTATCGTTTCATACTTGCGATCTTCTGGCGGATTACCAAGCAGACTGACGATCCGCGAGGCTGTGGCACTGTCGAGTAATAGTAACGGGTCGGATCCGCAACGATGTTCCTGATTGTGAACTGGGCTTCAGCCTGGATGAACCACGCGGCTGGCTGCTGCTCCCAGAATTGCGGTAGCTTCAAAGCAGGGCGTTCGTATCCATGTTTCGTACTTCTGCGAAAACTGTTCGCAAAAGTCGGGGTCACCAATGTAGGAATGTCTAGTTCCTATCCAAAGACTGAGGTCCACTCAGGCGATTAAACAAACGAAGTTTAATGAAAACAAACAGAGTTTAATGGATAATTACAGGAGAACATCGAATATAGGTCTAGTCAGTTCAGAGGCTCCACGAGGACTGCTTGGGTGGTCCCGTGGCTGACGTCATGACGTCATCACATTTTTCCCGCCGGTGGGGGATCACGTGATGGACGGCGTGACGTCATCGCGTTTACCCGCGCTATTAAAGTGATCGCGCTCTGTACATGTAAACAGTAAAAACAAAGATATAGACTCAGGCTGTAGCTAACAAATTGTTAAAGGGAATTATATACAATTGATCGGAGCCCCTTAGTGGCTCCGCCACACCACTACCGATTTCCGCGACCGCGCCAAGGAGGCCGACAAATTTTTCTCCGCCGGGCAACAGTACTGCGTGGCCATGCGGAGCCCTGCCCCCACTGATACAGCCCAACGGCGGCAACCCTCAAGCCTCTGCTTCTACCATACGCAGTTCGGCCCCAAAGCCAGGCCCCCATGCAGTTTTCCTGCGTCGAAGCAAACTAAAGACCACTCGTCGGCTGCTGTGGCTGTCGGCCGTTCAGGCAGTTTGTTTATTACAGACACCGACTCCGGACGTCGTTTCCTTTGCGACACGGGCGCCCAGGTGAGCGTCCTGCCCGCGTCAACCATAGACATTCAAGGGGGGAACCATGGCCCTGTCCTCGAAGCCGCCAACGGCAGTTCCATCCGCTCCTTCGGGAAACTGAACGTGGCGCTTTGTTTTGGCGGACAACGGTTCACCTGGGACTTTGTCACAGCAAAAGTGTCCACCCCCCTTCTCGGCGCTGACTTCCTCTGCGCCAATGGCCTTTTGGTAGACGTCAAGAACCGACGTCTCATCAACGCGGAAACCTTCAGCTTGCTCCCATGTTCCCTCAGCGGGTCCAGCACGACGCAGTTGCCCAGCACACTCTCGGCCTCCAACGAGTTTTCCAGCCTCCTCGCCCAGTTCCTGGACCTTACGAAGCCCACATTCTCGTCCGCCGCCACCAAACATGGGGTAGAACACCACATTTCGACCACCGGTCCGCCCGTCTATGCCCGCGCTTGGCGCCTCTGCCTGGGGAAGCTCGCCATCGCCAAAGCCGAGTTCGACACCATGGAGCGCCTCGGCATCATCCGCCGGTCGAACAGTACGTGAGCTTTGCCCCTCCACATCGCCCCGAAACCAGGCGGCGGGTGGCGCCTGTGCGGAGACTACCGGCACCTCAACGACGCGACGACCCCCGACCGCTATCCGATTCCACACATCCAGGACTTTTCCGCCCGCCTGGCCGGGAAAGTGGTATTCTCGAAAGTGGACCTCGTCCGGGGTTACCACCAGGTCCCTGTCCGGCTGCAGGACGTCCCGAAAACCGTGGTGATCACCCCATTCAGGCTATTCGAATTTCTCCGCATGCCATTCGGCCTCAAAAACGCCACACAGGCTTTTCAACGCCTAATGGATACCGTGTTACGGGACCTGACATTCCTGTTCGTATACCTGGACGACATCCTCATCGCCAGCGCCTCCAGGACGGAGCATGTGTCCCACCTTCGGACTCTTTTCGAACGACTCAGCCAACACGGCCTAATCGTCAACCCGGCCAAGTGCCAGTTCGGGCTGTCCTCAATCGACTTTCTCGGGCACCGCATCACGAAGGACGGGGCGGTGCCACTCCCATCGAAAGTGGAGGCCGTGATGGACTTCCCGCGACCCCTCACCGTTAAGGCCCTGCAGGAGTTTTTGGGCATGGTGAACTTTTACCATCGTTTCGTCCCCCGAGCAGCCCAGCTTATGCAGCCCCTTTATGAGGCCCTCAAAGGCAAGCCCGACAAAATCGCCGTCAACTGGTCTGATGAGATGGCCAATTCTTTCACGGACATGAAAAGGGCCCTGGCTAACGCGACCATGCTGGCGCATCCGTTGCCTGATGCGCCGATCGCTCTCACCACTGACGCCTCGGACTATGCAGTCGGCGCCGTCCACGAACAGTGGGTCAACGGCGCCTGGCAGCCGCTCGCCTTCTTCAGCCGGCAGCTCCGCCCCAACGAGCGGAAGTACAGCACCTTTGATCGCGCACTTCTCGGCCTCTACCTCGCCGTCCGACACTTCTGTTTCCTGCTGGAGGCCCGCCCGTTCACGGCGTTCGTGGACCACAAGCCGTTGACCTTCGCCATGGCCAAAGCCTCCGAGCCGTGGTCGGCCCGTCAGCAACGCCAGTTGGCCTTCATCTCGGAGTTTACAATAGACATCCAGCATGTGGCTGGGAAAGACAACCCCGTCGCCGACTGTCTCTCCCGAGCCGTCGCCAGCGCCGTGCACCTCGGCATCGACTACACCCGCATGGCGGCCGACCAGGCCTCCGACCCAGACGTCCAGGCCTACAGGACAGTGGTCACGGGCCTTCAACTAGCAGACGTCGCGTTCGACGCTGCCGGCACCACACTCCTGTGCGACCTCTCCGTTGGGCAGCCACGTCCCGTCGTGCCCGAAGGGTGGAGATGGCAAGTTTTCGACGCCGTCCATAATCTTTCCCACCCAGGCAGAAAACCGTCACAGAAGCTGGTGGCGGCCAAGTTCATCGTGGATGTCGGCAGTAAGCCGGACTGCATTTCCGTGGACCGTCTTAAGCCGGCCCACCTGGATCTGGACCGACCCGTTGAGTTGGCACAGCCCCCGAGACGGGGCCGACCTCCAGTTTCCACACCCTCAATCCACCACCGAGCGCCCGAGGTCCCTCCGACGAACCCCCCGGTCCCCACCCCGGAATTGAGGAGCCGTTCCGACCATGTGATCTGGCCCCCCCAACGACTGACATTGCCAGTACTAGTGTATTCTGGGGGGACGTATGTGGCGGAGGCCACATAGGGACAATAACACAATGTATAGCCAATGCTGTTATATGTACCTAAACACAATTCACTTTGTATAGCAATGTTGTGATATGTACATGCTGAGTTGGGTTATTGGTGCAGGGTCCCTTTAAGAGCGTCGGTAGCGTGATGACGTCATGACGTCAAGCTGTGTTCGAACATGCTTTTCCCTGTCATCCCGGTCTGTGGATGCTTGTACAGGTCTGGTTGAAATTTTAAGGTAATGTTGCATGTCTGGTTGTCATATAATGAGGGAACAGGCCAATTGTGGAACCAGTCCTACATCTAG
Source organism: Somniosus microcephalus (assembly GCF_052327205.1). Lineage (NCBI taxonomy): Eukaryota > Metazoa > Chordata > Chondrichthyes > Squaliformes > Somniosidae > Somniosus > Somniosus microcephalus. The sequence continues at coordinate 108,004,485 of NC_140988.1, forward strand.
GGTCACCATTATTATTCCATATATAGTGATAGGTATTGTTAGATCCGTGGTTCAGTGGATAAATAATCACACGGATGCTGTACATTAACAAATAACAGGCCTTTACTGGAGGAGGGTAATCACTAGACTGGGGTACAGAGGCATGCGCACAGCTTATATACCGGTGTGGTCACTGCCGGTACTACAGTATACAGGAGCTGTAAAAAGTAGTTCTGACTTAAAGGCACATACACTACAATTCCTCCCTTTTTAGATTAATAATACCCCTTTAATATTCAAATAACAATTACATTTTTACATGTACATTCAATAACAAAAGTCCATTTATAGATTCAGTCTTTGGGGCGGCTTCCTGACCCTTTCGGGATAGCGCCTTTCCGGAGGTTCTTGTTCTTGGTGCAGAGGCGATTCTGACCCCCTTTCATCGGGTAGTTCATCGGGTTCCACTGCTACTGGGTCTGAAGTAGATACTACCGGTATGTCGGGTTCATCCCCAGGTACTCGAGACATGGGGTTGACGGATTCCTGTGATGCTAAGATCTGATCGACGTGGTGTCTCTGTGACGGTGCCAGTCAGTCCCTTTCCTAGCCTCTAGATGGCACCTTCACTTGTTTGGATCTTGTTTGTGTCCTTTGTTAATTGTTCCTAGTTTCCTGTGTTAATTCTTAATGGCCTGTTAGCTGTTCATGGGTTTCACCTGGTTTTCTTGGTATATAAGTTCTATGGTTGTTTCTCTCAGTGCTCAGTCCTCACTAGGGTGAACCAGGGAGTTAGCCTTGACAATGTCCTTGTCTTGACTAGGTGCTCTGTGTGACTAGCCTTTTCTCTATGGTAGCTTGCCTTTACAAGCTGGTTGCCATAGTTCTCTCGAGCTATGTATCTAAGTCTGTGTTCTTGTCTCTGGATTTAATATGTATTTAAGTCTGTTGTTTTGTTAAGTTGCTTGTCTTGGTAAGGTGCTGTTTGGACAAGCGTGTTGCTATGTGGGAGCCGTTGGGATCTTGTCTTGAGCTTTGCATTGATAAGCCGATTACCCTTGGGGTAGCTTGTCTGGAGTTGTGCCTCGGCAAGCCGTTGGCCCCTTGTGGTAGCTTGTCGCAAGCTCAGTATAGACAAGTGGGCTTCCTCATGGAAGCTGTCCGGAGTTCCTATCTTGACTAGCTGTCTCGTAACTTGTCTCTAGTTCTTATGTATGCTTGTTGTGTTTCTGTCTCAAGTTCTTTTGTCCTTAGATCTTATGTATATTGCTGTGTCCCTTGTGTTAACCTGGTTATGTGCGAATCTAGTAAAGTTCAAACAAAGTACTGTATATTTGCCTCTTGTCTGGTTTCTGCACTTGGGTCCAGAACCTACCTCGCCCGGAGAGCACGGCTTCGTATTTATACGGCCCTGTGGCTCCCCAACCCTGACAGTGGATGTCGGGGAGAACATTGTGAGACTGTGTACATTAATGGCCCCTGTCTTGTACATATTGTTCCGGGTTGCCACTTCTCTGTGCGATAGTCCCGGGCCAAGACTGGTTGCCCTACATTGAAGCTCCTTGTCGGCTTCTCGTTGATGTGCTGGAATTGTTTGTCCTCAACATTTCTTCGCACATTTGGTCTGAGCAAGTCCAGACGAGATCGCAACCTTCGGTTAAAGAACATCATGGCCGGGGTCTGGTTGGTAACTGCATGTGTTGCGTTTTGGTAGGCTAATAAGAAATTGTCCATCTTATGCTGTAGTGGAATTTCCTCGTCGCACATGGCCTTTATCGCCTTCTTAAAAGGTTTGTACGAACCTCTCAGCCAATCCATTGGTGGCTGGATTATACGGGGCGGATGTGTAATGCCTTACCCCATTCCTTTTCATGAATTTTTGGAACTCGTCGGACACAAACTGTGGTCCATTATCAGAGCAGATCTGCTCTGGCAAACCGTTTCTGGCAAATATGGTCCGTAGGACTGCAATCGTTTTCTCTGTAGTGGTTGAAGACATCTTTATCACCTCAGGCCACTTTGAATGAGCATCCACTGCTATTAAGAACATTGAGTCCATGAATGGACCAGTGAAATCAATGTGCACCCATTGCCATGGAGAGGAGGGCCACTCCCATGGGTGTAGAGGGGCATGTGGTGGTGCATTTTGGACCTTCTGGCATCCGAAGCAGCTCTTAGTTAGGTCTTCGATTTGTTGATTGATTCCCAGCCACCACACATAAGCCCTAGCAAGGCTTTTCATTTTCACTCCCCCCAGATGACCTTCATGTAGCTCATTTAGCACTCTCTCCCTTAACTTGGGTGGAATCACCACTCTGGATCCACACATCACTGTCCCCTGGCATACTGACAGCTGTTCTCTTCTGGATGAGAATGCTGGCAACAGTGAGTCGCCATGTGTTGGCCATCCCCTCACCGTCAATTCATATACCCGTGACAGCATCGGATCATTGCGGGTCTCCTTCTCTATATCCACATTTGTTACTGGCAATCGTTCAATTATCGACGAATAAAATATCTCGATAGGGTCCACTGCTGGTGCTTCCTCCACAGTAGGCAGTGGCAGGTGCGATAGCCCATCAGCGTTCCCATGCTGTTTCGTGCCTTTATATTTTATTTCATATTGATTCGCCCCTAGAAACAGGGACCATCTTTGTAACCGCTGTGCAGTCATTACTGGCACGCCCTTCTTAGGATTAAAGATGGAGACAAGTGGTTGGTGGTCAGTCAGCAAGGTGAACTTCTGCCCATGCAGATAGTGGTTGAATTTTTTTACTCCCCATACTAGGCTGAGGTCCTCCCTGTCAATCTGGGCGTAGTTGCGCTCGGCTGAGGTTAGTGACCGAGACGCAAAGACTACTGGCCTCTCCAACCCGTCTGGGAATTTGTGCGACAGCACTGCTCCAATGCCGTAGGGTGATGCATCACATGCCAAATGAATTGGTAGTGCTGGGTTGAAATGGACCAACACCTCTTTTGATGTGATCAATTCTTTACACTTCTGGAAAGCTCGTCTACGTTCGTCATCCCACTTCCATGGTACCCCTGTTTGCAGTAGGGTGTTCAGTGGGTGTACTACTGTAGACAAATTTGGTAAGAGCTTGTGGTAATAGTTTACCAGCCCGAGGAACGACCTCAGTTGTGACACATTTTCTGGTGCTGGAGCCTTGACTACTGCCTCAATCTTGTCTGGGGACTTATGTAACCCCTCTTCATCGATGACGTGGCCGCAATACGAGATCTGTTTCTGGAAAAACTCGCACTTGTGGCGATTAGCTCGTAGCCGATATTCCTTCAATCTGGCGAGCACCTTCTCCAAGTTAGCGAGGTGATCACCGTCATTTTCGCCCGTGACCAAGATGTCGTCCAAATAACACTGGGTCCCTGGAATCCCTTGCAGGACCTGATCCATCGCCCTTTGCCAGATAGCCGGAGCCGAGGCTACTCCAAACACCAGCCGGTTGTATTGATAGAGACCTTTATGGGTGTTGATCGTAAGGTAATGTTTCGAAGCTTCTTCTACCTCCATTTGCAAGTACGCCTGGGCTAAATCAATTTTGGTGAAGCGTTTACCACCAGATAGTGAGGCGAAAATATCCTCAATTCGTGGAAGCGGATATTGCACCGTGTGAAGGACTGGGTTCACTGTTACCTTAAAATCCCCACAGATGCGGACCTTCTTTGGTTCCCCAGGCATATTACTCAATGACCTCTTCATTACAGGAACGATGGGTGTAGCCCACTCGCTCCAGTCCACTTTGGACAGTACTCCTGAACGTTCCAACCCTTCCAGCTCTGCTTCAACCGCTGGTCTGATCGCATAAGGCACTGGTCTGGCCTTCAGAAACTTTGGGCTTGCATTTTCCTCTATTTTAATTGTTGCTGTTATTCCTTTTAGTGTTCCTAGTCCCTCCTGGAACACTTCTTTTGCGTCAGTTAGCATTTTTGACAGTCGTCCAGGTGTGACGTCATCATCCTTTTTGGCCTCAACCTTCAGTGCCTGTATGGAATGCCAATCTAATTGTATCTTCCGGATCCATTCACGTCTTAGCAGTGGTGGTCCTCCATTTGGCAATACATATATATCCATTTTAGGTATTTCCTGACCTTTATATGTCACTTTCACCCTTATTTTTCCTTTGGGGTAGACTTTTTGCCCCGTATACGTCTTCAAGACAATCTCTGTAGCTTTCAAGGGCATGTGTGAAAATAGCCGCTTGTAGTCTCTTTGATTTATGACTGTTAGAGCTGACCCTGTGTCCAATTCCATTTCCACTTGGACTCCGTCTATCTTGAGTGTAACCCAGATAGTCTGGTGATCCTCCATTTCGGTTACATTATGTAGTTTCAGACAACCCAGCTCCTTGCTTTCGGAGTCTGTGTCACTTTTCTGTTCCTCTGAACCACTGTCCATCACCTGGTGTACCTTTTTGTACTTCTCCTGTGGAGATTTCTTACTGTTGGTTTTCTTCCCAGACCTGCAGACTCTTGCTATGTGTCCTGCTTTCCCACACTGTCTGCACACTTGGTCCTTGAACCAACAATCTTTCTGGTCATGTGTTGTTCTGCCGCAGCGATAGCACTTCCCTGTTCCATAGGTCATTTCGTTGGTGCCATATTCTTGCGGTCTCCGTTGTATCTCTGCAGCGCCCCTTGCGGCTGCTTCGTGTGATACTGCCATACTGAAAGCTTTGTCCAGCATAAGGTCCTTTTCTGATAGAAGCCGTTTCTGGGTTCCTTCACTTTGTAGCCCACACACAAACTTGTCCCTTAACGTGTCTGCTAGTCCCGCTCCAAACTGGCAGTATTTCGATAGCTTGCGCAGTTCCGTTAGGTACTCAGCATTGCTTTTGTCTTTGTGTTGGTTCCTTTTATGGAACTTAAATCGTTCTGCTATCAGCAGCGGTGTGGGGTTTAAGTGGTCCTATAGGATTTCTACTATGCTTTCAAAATTCTTGTTTACCGGCTTCTCTGGGGTTATTAGATTTCGCAGTAACCCATAAGTTTTTGCACCCATGGAATTTAACAGAACCAGTGCTTTATTAGCATCTGGCACTTCATTCGCCCTGCAGTACACCTCAATACGTTCCACATATGTCACCCAATCTTTGACTTCATTGTCGAACGTAGAGATACTGCCACTCTTCGGCATCCTTGGTTGTGCGTTAACTATCACGAATGGCGCCTCCCGCGCTTCCCCTTCTTCTCCGCTGGCACAAAATGGCGTCTCCCGCGCTTTCCTTCCTTCCCGCGCTCGCCCATCTTCTCCGCTGCGGCTTCGCAAAATGGCGTCTCCCGCGCTCTTCCTTCTTCTCAATGGCGCCTCCTGCGCTCTCCCTGCTTCTCCGTGGCTCAATGGCATCTCCCGTGCTCTCCCTGCTTCTCCACGGCTCAATGGCGTCTCCCCTTGCTTCGCCCCGCGAACCCTGATCAGCCCGTGATCCCTGGCTGTGCTCTGCGCTTTCTTCTCTTGATATTTGTCGACGCCGCTCAGTCTAGAACCCGGCTGATTCTTACTCTCTCTCTCTCTCCGGTTTGCAGTATTTTTCCTCGACGCTGCTCGGTGATCAACCCCCGGCTGCGTCCTGCTCTCTTCACCCTCTTTCTTACCCCGTCGACGCTGCTCGGCTCTCTCTCTGCCGTCGGTCGGCTCCAGCCGCCGCTGCTCGGGAAGGGTCTGCTCTGGACCTGTCGTCGGTCTCTTACTGCTCGTTGTGGCTGGGGAACCAAGCCCGGCTCTCCACAGCCTCCCCAGCGAAGTTGGATCTCTGCCTGACTGCTGGGCGGTTGCTCGCGGTCGACGCCCGTGTTCCTGGACGCGAGTATTTTTTTTTCTCTTTTATGTTGCAGTTAGATTCGAACCGACACTCGTCGCCACTATTAGATCCGTGGTTCAGTGGATAAATAATCACACGGATGCTGTACATTAACAAATAACAGGTCTTTACTGGAGGAGGGTAATCACTATACTGGGGTACAGAGGCATGCGCACAGCTTATATACCGGTGTGGTCACTGCCGGTACTACAGTATACAGGAGCTGTAAAAAGTAGTTCTGACTTAAAGGCACATACACTACAGGTATCTTGTAAAAATTAATTATTTTGGTTTGATCTTGTGTGAATCCCCCTAATGGTTTTTTACAAATTGGGTCTCCCAAATCTGTCCACTGAGTTTTTATAATTGCAGGATCTAATACAGTGTAATCAGCTCCCGTATCAAACAGGGCCTTCACTTGTGTATTTGTGGGCAATGTTGCCAGGGCATAGGGGAATTCAAGAGGCCCTGGCTGGGTGCCAGGCCTCCAATCCTGGGATTGCTCATCCTCAGGGTCCTGAACTGCATTTGCTGCATTGTCTTTAACTATTTTAACTGACTTTTGTTCCTCCCTCTTGAGGGTATTGGCCCAGAAATTCGGGTCTCCACGGGTGAGTACGCACGGGGTCCTCACCCGTAGGCCCAATGGAAGTGCCGGTTTCCTGCATGCACTGCGCATGCGCAGGAAACCGGCACTTCTGTTCCCCTGAAAGCAGGGGTTCAGAGGTCGAACGCGTGCACGGGAGAGGCTGCGCGTGCGCATCAAACTTTGTTTTTTTTTACAGGTTTTCCCGGGAGGGTAAGTCACCAGAAGTTAGACATGTAAAAAGCAGGCCTGCTTTTTACAAGATAAGTGGTGAATTAATTAAAATTAAAACATTTTTTCCACAGGTTTATTATTTTTAAATACTTTAAAGAAAGGCAAGTTTATTTTTAGCCCCGTTAGAAAATAAAATTATTTTTTTCAAAAATTTAAATTATTGTTTAAAATAGTTATTTCATGTAATTTATAGTTTATTTAAAAAAGTGATGTTTTTAACAATTTATTTGATGATTTAGTGATGTTTTGGAGCCCGTAGTATTTCTAAGTTTGACAGCACTTCCTGTCAGACTTATGAATGGAGCATTCCCTGCTCCGATTGGCTCTCCATGGCCCACGTGATACCAGGGGACGCATCGAACGAATTGCGCCTCTGGGATACGCAAGCACTGCGCGCCGGCAGCTGGAGCAGGCCCAGGATCGGAATTCCACGCGGGCCCACAGCACAACAGCCAGCGCGCAAGGTAAGTGCAGGTCGGGGGCTTGCACCCGCGGGAAGCCCCCGACCCGAATTTCTGGGCCAATATGTTTTCCAGATCCCTTAGGGGGTTTGTCTGACCGTTTATTATAATGGATTTTAAGCTGTCTATATTTTTCTCGAAGATTCTGGTCATTTATTTCATCATGAGCTTGCACCTTAACTGGAATCCATGTCCCCCAGGGTCCTGCTATTCGGCCGTGGTTGTCACCACCTTGTTGGGTACCTTTCATTAGGCCTCCCAATTGTACAGGTGTGCACCTTATCATTAAGGAATTTAGTGGATTTGGAGTATTTGTTTGATTATCCCACAGGATATTCTGGATCCCCTGGTTCTGGGGATCAACATTAATCATGCCATAAGTTCTAACAGCTCCTTCGGCTTCAAAGCCTTCCATTTCAAAAATTATCTCTTGGTTTTGTGGAGGTACAGGGTTAGGATTATTATCCCAAATAAAGCAATTGTTTGTATTTTCCAATAAAAAGACATGGCCAATTCCGACAGGGTTTGCCACTTCTTCAGGACCTAACCTCGGTTAGGATTTTTAATTGCGTCACAACCTAACCTCGGTTAGGATTTAATATGAACTTTATAAGAAATTTCTAGACCTCAATGGTATATTGAGGGAGTTCTGATTTACGTTCTACAAAGCCTGATCAGGGTCTTGGCGTCTCGAGATACTTAAATCTGGGTCTTAGAACCACTGTCAGTAAACACTCCTTCTATACTTAACAATCTACAGGATATATTATATAGATATATAAATATAAGTATAGGTTCTGTATCAACTCATTAACACACACGTTGGGCGCCAACTGAGGGGATAATTACAAGCCCTAGCCCTTTCGGACTACCCCAGATCAGGCGTACTCCCCAGACGTTCACCCTCAACCAAAGTTAGAGACAGACAAACTCCGCAAGACACTTAAATGGGTCTAAAGGTTCAGGCTATCTCTCCCTAAAGGAAAGGAATGACCTGAAGATATTACCGTCCTCCGGATAGCATTTTTAATAAGTTTAACTAGACTGTAACCTTCTGGATATTATGAGGGTCCGGAATACCCCCCCTGAACTCTGCAACTCTTCACCAGAGAATATACAGAGATTTGAGTTCGCGAGGTTGATACAGAAATTACTCTGTGAGACAATTCTAAAAATATATAAATTTATTAAGGAACCAACATGTAGTTAACAGTTGGTGTATCCATCACAACATTACAGTTCAAAAACAATTAGCTTTCGTTTCTTATTTCTCAGAGATCCTTATTCTCAAATCTTAACTTTGTTACATTTCTACTTTTCTTACTTATTTCTAAATCCAGAACATCCACCAAAATCAAATAATAGTACCTCTTTGATCACCCAAGACTCAAAGTTAAGGACTTACAGAGATGCCTCTGAAGAGTTGAGAAACGCTTTGCCCGTTCAGGGAGTCCTGCCTTTCTGTTGAAAAGGTCTATTTTTATACTCTTTTGGCAGTGGTTTCTTCTTTGATGTTCTCTGCTGATGTCACCTAATTGTCTTTATTGATACCTGTTTGAATTCTTTCTATCTAACTATCAATTCAACTATTGCATGCATAATTATTTCCCTACCTTTAGGTGTTCCAAAAATCATTATAAAAACAATGACAGCAATGGTTTCTGTTTGATGCCATTCTTATCGAAGATTCTTCATTCAATTCTTAATATTGGCTTTACTGGTTTTTAGCAGACGTTGTGACTCCGTGCTGCTCCAAGTTTAATACAAACACAATGGCCCAAAAATTCGGATCTCCAAGGGTGAGTACGCACGGGGTACTCACCCGTAGGTCGAATGGAAGTGCCGGTATTCTGCATGCACTGCGCATGCGTGGGAAACCGACACTTCCGATCCTCTGAACGAAGGGGTTCAGAGGTCGAACACGTGCGCGTTGGAGGCTGCGCGTGCGCTTTGAACTTAGTTTTTTTTTACAGGTTTTCCCGGGATCGTAAGCCTGCAGTATTTAGAAATGTAAAAAGCAGGCGTAAGGCCTGCTTTTTACAAGGTAAGTGGTCAATTAATTAAAATTAAAACATTTTTTCCACAGGTTTATTATTTTTAAATACTTTAAAGCAAGGTAAGTTTATTTTTAGCCCTGTTAGAATATAAAATTATTTTTTTCAAAAATTTAAATTATTGTTTAAAATAGTTATTTAATGTAATTTATAGTTATTAAAAAGTGTGATTTAAAAAAAAATTATTTGAAGGTTTACTGCTATTTTGGGGCCGTAGTATTCATAAGTTTTGACAGGACCCCTCCCGGAGCGAATCCTCAAAGGGAAATGCAGAGTTGCAGGTAGATTCGAATCGACACTCGTCGCCACTACTAGATCCGTGATTCTGAGAGTATGATGTTTTTCAATAACCACACGGATGCTGTAACTTAACAATAACAGGTATTTACTGGAGGAGGGTATTCTCAAGACTGGGGGTACAGAGGCATGCGCAAGGCTTATATACAGGTGTGGTCACTGCCGGTACTACAGTATACAGGAGCTGTAAAAGTAGTTCTGTCTTAAAGGTACATACACTACATCGGCGACGGGAGAAACTCGCCGGGGACCCTGAGCAGCTGGCCGTAGACCAGTTCGGCGGCCGACGCCTGCAGGTCCTCTTTAGGCGCCGTGCGCAACCCGATCATTACCCATGGCAACTTATCCATCCACACGGTCCCTTGGAGGGTGGCCCGCAGCGATGCCTTCAGAGAACGATGGAAGCGTTCGCATAACCCATTGGCCTGCGGGTGGTAAGCCGTGGTGCGATGGAGCTTGGCGCCCAATTCTGAAGCCACAGCATTCCACAAAGCAGAGGAGAACTGCGGCCCGCGGTCCGATGAAATGTCCGACGGCACGCCGAAATGGGCAACCCAGGACGAAAGAAAAGCCCGGGCGACGTCCGCGGAGGTGGTGGACGTCAATGGAATGGCCTCCGGCCATCTGGTGGTACGGTCGATGCGTGAACCCTTGTGACGGTGGTAGTGGGCCCACGAGGTCGATATGAACATGATTGAATCGCTGCTCCAGTACCTCGAAAAGGGCGACAGGAGCTTTAACGTGGCGCTGCACCTTCGCTCTCTGGCACACGACACAGGTGTTGGCCCAGTCGCGCACATCTTTTCGCATTCCCCTCCAGACAAACTTGGATGCTAACAACTTCTGTGAAGCCCGCACACCCGGGTGGGCAAGGTTGTGCATGATATCGAAGACTTTCCTGCGCCAGGATGACGGAACGATCGGGCGTGGGTCTCCCAGGGAGACATCGCAGAGCAAGGATGTGCCGTCTGAGTGGAAAAGTACGTCCACTGGCCGCAGGCCGGACGAATCGGAACGGAAAGCGTGCGTCTCCGGGTCAGCCGCTTGGTCGACCGCCATTAGTGAATAGTCAAGACCCAGTTGGACGGCCTGGACGGCCGCACGCGAAAGGCAGTCGGCAACCACGTTGTCCTTGCCGGCCACATGACGGATGTCGGTGGTAAACTCGGAGATGAAAGTAAGTTGCCGTTGCTGTCGGGCTGACCACGGCTCAGTCGTCTTGGCCATGGCAAACGTCAGGGGCTTGTGATCCACGAAAGCGACGAATTGGCGTCCTTCCAATAAAAACTGAAAGTGGCGGCTGGCCAGGAACAACGCCAACAGCTCTCGGTCAAATGTGCTATAGCTACGTTCATTACTACGTAACTGGCGGCTAAAAAACGCCAGCAGTTGCCATGCCCCGTCGACCCATTGCTCTTGCATGGCGCCGACGGCGTAGTCAGACGCATCTGTCGTGAGCGCGATGGTGGTGCCGGGCAGCGGGTGCGCTAACATCGTCGCATTGGTGAGGGCCTCCTTCGTGTCCCCAAATGCGCGGTCCATGACCGACGACCAGATCACCGGTTCTTTCCCCAGTTTCCCTCGGAGTGCCTCGTAGAGCGGCCGCATGAGCTGGGCGGCCCGGGGGACAAAGCGATGGTAAAAGTTTACCATGCCGAGGAATTCTTGGAGCGCCTTGACGGATTGCGGCCGTGGGAACACCGCGACTGCTGCCACTTTTGCCCTGAGTGGCAGTGCCCCTTCCGCGGTGATGCGGTGGCCCAGAAAATCGATCTGCCTCAGTCCAAATTGGCACTTGTTTGGGTTAACTATAAGGCCATGCTCCTGGAGACGGCGGAAAAGGACGCGCAGGTGACGTAGGTGTTCTTCCTTTGACGCGCTGGTGACGAGGATGTCATCGAGGTATGTGAAAAGGAATTTGAGATCCCGGAGCACCGAATCCATGAGCCATTAGAACGCCTGCGCCGCATTTTTAAGCCCGAAAGGCATCCGTAAAAATTCAAAAAGGCCAAATGGGGTAATGACCGCCGTTTTCTGGACGTCCTGAGGGTGGACGGGCACCTGGTGGTATCCGCGGACGAGGTCGATCTTGGAGAACCACGACGTGCCGGCCAAATGGGGGGAAAAATCTTGAATATACGGTATCGGGTACCGGTCTGGAGTTGTGACCTTGTTGAGGCGCCGATAATCACCACAGGGCCGCCACCCACCGCCGGGCTTTGGCACGATGTGTAGCGGAGACGACCAGGGACTATCAGATCGGCGAATGATGCCCAACCGCTCCATAGTGGCGAATTCCCCCTTCGCGGCCTCGAGTTTACTGGCCTCTAATCGCCGAGCCCGGGCGTAAACCGAGGGGCCAGTCGTCGCGATGTGGTGTTCAACATCATGTTTGGCGGTCGTCGCAGAGAAAGTGGGTCGAGCGAGCTCCGGAAATTCCTTGAGCAGGCGGGCGAACTTGTCGGGCGGCGACTCGGTGCGGGCAACTGTGTGGGTCGTGCCGGAGCCCCAAAAACAGGGGATGGGGGCTCGTGAAGTGGCATGGATCAGGCGGCGATTACGTACGTCGACCAGTAGGTCATGCGTGCAGAAAAAATTGGCACCGAGGATTGCCAGTGGTATCGTGGCGGTGATAAACTCCCAGCGGAAGAGTTGGCCGCCGAGACACAATCGGATACGCCGCTTCCCGTACGGACGGATGGCGCTGCCATTGGCGACCTGTAGTGGAGGACCGTGCCGCCCAGATCAGACGTCGAGAACCGAAGCAGGGAGGATGCTGCACTGAGCGCCCGTGTCGCATAAGAAACGCCGGCCCAAAATAGAGCCGGTGATGTACAACAATTTACCGGAATCACCAACCGTCATTGTGGAGGCGAAACCGACCTCGGGGCTTCCCTTCCGGTCGCGCAATCGGTGTTGCTGCTTTCTCGGTGCCGGTGGCACGAATTTACATGGGGGTCGGCAGCATCTGGCTTTCTGACCGAAATGTGCGTGGTAGTAGCATTGGCCGGTCTGTGGCGGTGCCGAGGCGGGGTTCTTGGAGGTGGGGCGCGTCGAGGTGGCGCAATACTGTTGCATCACCGCGTAAATGGTGTCGGCTTCGGCCGCGAGCGCCACACCGTCCGTAGCCGTCGACCTGGCCAGGGCTGCTTGTACCTGCTCAGGGAGCTGGCTCAGGAACAGTTCACAAAATATAAAACACTGCGGCTCAGACCCGAGGAGGGTGAGCATGTGGCTCATCAACTCGGAAGGCTTAGCATCGCTTAACCCGGGGAGTGCGAGCAAGCGTCGTGCGCGCTCCGCCTTTGTGAGCCCGAATACTTGCATGAGGCACGCCTTGAACGTTTCGTACTTGTTCTCCATGGGCGGGGTCTCCAGCAGGCTGATGATGCGGGAAGCCGTCGAGCTGTCCAGTGCGGAGACCACATACAGGTAACAGGTCTGATCCAGCACTATGTTTCGCAATTGGAACTGAGCCTCCGCTTGAACGAACCAGGAGGCTGCCTATTGTTCCCAACATTGAGGGAGCTTCAAACTCGCTGCATTTACATCCATCTTGTTCTCGAGCTTGCCTCCGCGAAAATCGTCCGCGAAGCTTCGGGGTCACCAATGTAGGCATCAACGGATTCCTACCTAAATCACTGAGGTCGAGTCAGTTCAGTAAATTAACCGAATATAATTAAACTGGTGAACAAAACAAAAACATGCAGGAGCAACAGCAAACAGGTCTATACAGTAGCTTGTTCCACGAGGTCTGAACCCAGAACCTCCCACCTCTGACGTCATGACGTCATCACGTTTCCCGCCACTCGGGGCACCACGTGACCAACGTGATGACGTCATCGCGTTGTTTCAGGGTTTTTACAGAAAGCTTGTTTACACTCAGCAAACGGACATAGGTGCTGTAACATTGCTTTAAAGACAGTTATTCATTTGTACAGGAGTTCATTGGTGGTTTTACCACACCCTTAAGCAGCACTGATTGGCCTTTATAATCCCATTTTAACAGGCCCTTGCCTGTTTAACCCTTTTCCCACGCAAAACACACCTGGTGGAAATGACGCCTGTGAAACCTGACGTGAACTCTATTGGCTTGCTGACTATCAGCTGCAGGTTCAACATTAAAGAGGATATTTGATCAGTCATTATTTGCAGGTGGCAGGACTTTGTTGTCTCAGGTCTGGGGGAACTTTTGGAAGGCATAACCACAGCTGTGGAAGTTTGGAGCCTGACACCCATCTCCAGTGTGACCTCCTGCTAGACCCCTCTCGCCACCCTCACTCAGCGTTTCCTCAACTGAGGTACCTACCAGAAGCATGGGAGGCCTTTTTTTCCTTCCCCTCTTGGCATTAGAGGACCTCCAGCCCCATTTGCGAAATGACACGCACCGCAACTGCAGAAGTTGCCATCAGAAATTTTATTTTCAATAACCAACTGATGGCATTTTAAAAATAAACACATTTCACCCAAGTGACTACCTGTAATGAAATCTGTTTGTCTTGATCCTGTATTCGTTTTGCACTCATGTATATTACCCTCCCCCACTGTGTATAGTTTCACTTCCTCTTTCCCGACTAACCTGGGAGGTTCCAGGTCTTGGCTCTTGGCTCCGCCCCTGACTTCTCTTACATAAAGATCCCAGGATCTGTATGACTCATTCCTGTGAACCAGTCGGCGTGTTGAGATGTTAGCTCTGATCTTAGTGATTAAAAGCCAACTTGTTTAAGTCTATAACTTCTAGTTTTGTGGTTATTGAAGGCCCATCAATTTTAATCACTAAAGAATGCTAGGATGGATCGACTCCTAAAACCAGAGCGTCTGGACTTGGATCCACATTCTGCTGAAGCATCAAATCAATTTGGACACTGGCTCAAATGCTTCGAACTCTTCGCGGGGGCCTCATCCGCTAGCGAGGTAGATAAACTGAGTCTACTGACTACTCGCGTAAGTCATCAGATTTATTCGTTCATCCGTCATGCCACCTCTTACACGGAGGCCATCACTATCCTGAAGGCCCAATACCAGAGGCCAGTAAACGAAGTGTACGCCAGACATCTGCTGGCTACACGCAGGCAGCGACCAGAGGAATCAATGGATGATTTCTTACAGGGCCTAAAGGACCTGGTCCGGGACTGTAACTGCAAGGCCGTGACGGCCAACGCGCACTCTGACGAATTGGTCCGCGACTCCTTCATCACAGGCCTCAAATCAAATTATATCCGGCAGAGACTGCTGGAGAAGGAGGTCCTGGACTTAAAAAAGGCAGTGGCCACTGCGCGATCGCTGGACGTGGCCCAGAGAAACTCTGACTCTTATTCTTCCGGCCATGCGGCCCTCACCGCCTCGTGCGCGCCGAGGGGGCCGCCATCTTGGAATCAGCCATCATCCCCATCCAGGTCTCAGACCAGCTCTACGCCGCCGGAGTCCCCACACAGAAGTTTACCCAGGAGCCCTACTACAGCGGCAATGTCTCGAGGCCCGAAATGCTACTTCTGCGGCCAGGCCAAGCACCCCAGACAATGATGCCCAGCGAAGGACGCTACATGCTTCAAATGTAAGAAAAAGGGGCATTTTAGCAAAGTCTGCAGGGGGAATCCGATTTCCAACTCCGTCACCGCCTCGTGCGTACTGTGCGGGCCGCCATCTTGGGATCCGCCATCTTTTCTCGACTCAACGGCCGCCCAGGGCCCAACAGTGGCTTCGATCACGGTGGATCAATCCAGGCCACACCCGTTGACAAAATCCATGATGGACATACAGGTAAACAGGAATTTAACGAAATGTTTAATTGACTGTGGGAGTACCGAGAGTTTTATCCACCCTAGCCTGGTACGGCGGCACTCATTAACGGTAACCCCTACACGGCGCAGAATTGCTATGGCTGCTAAGCCCCACACTTCGCACATTTTGGGCTACTGTGTGGTAACACTGACTGTAAAAGGCGCGGACTACAAGGATTTTAAACTCCTCGTGATGCCAGAACTCTGTGTTAATGTAATCTTGGGCCTGGACTTCCAGTGCCACCACGAAAGTGTCACGCTAGCATATGGCGGGTCCCAGCCGCCACTCACAGTCTGTGGCCTATCAACCTTAAAAATCAGCCCGCCCTCTTTCTTCGCTAATCTCGCTCCGAACTGTAGGCCCATAGTGACCAAAAGTAGACGGTACAGTCTGGAAGACAGACACTTTATCAAGGTGGAAGTGGACAGACTCCTGCGGGAAGGCATTATTGAATGCAGTACCAGCCCGTGGCGTGCCCAAGTAGTCATAGTTAAAAATAGCGAAAAGAAACGGATGGTAATTGACTACAGCCAGACTGTTAATATTTATACCTAGCTGGACGCCTACCCTTTACCCCGCATATCAGAAATGGTCAACCAGATTGCGCAATACCGAGTCTTCTCGACTATCGATCTCAAATCCGCGTATCACCAGCTCCCCATTAGAACGGAGGACCACCCATACACCGCCTTCGAGGTGAACGGGCGCCTCTACCATTTTCTCAGAGTGCCCTTCGGGGTAACAAATGGGGTCTCGGTCTTCCAATGTGAGATGGACCGCATTGTTGACGAGAATAAACTACAAGCTACCTACCCCTATCTGGACAATGTCACTATCTGCGGGCACAACCAGCAAGACCACGATCTAAATCTTGCGAGATTTTTAAAAACTGCCCTAAAGCTGAATCTAACCTACAATGAAGACAAATGTGTCTTCAACACAACCCGTCTCTGTATCCTCGGCTGTGTGGTGGAAGATGGGGTAATTGGACCGGACCCGGACCGATTACGCCCCCTAAAGGAACTGCCCCTGCCACACAATCCCAAAGCTTTAAAAAGGTGCCTGGGATTTTTTTCGTATTATGCCCAATGGGTGCCCAATTACTCTGATAAGGCCCGACCCCTCATTAAATCGACGTCCTTCCCACTATCAGCTGAAGCTCGGGAGGCTTTCACCAGTATTAAACAGGACATTGAAAGGGCTGCAGTGTGTGCAGTGGATGAATGCATTCCCTTTCAAGTCGAAAGCGATGCGTCAGACTTTGCCTTAGCTGCGACCCTCAATCAGGCTGGGAGACCTGTGGCCTTCTTCTCCCGAACCCTTCAGGGACCTGAAATCAGGCACTCTTCTGTCGAGAAGGAGGCACAGGCTATAGTGGAGGCAGTGCGGCACTGGAGACACTACCTAGCCGGCAAACGTTTCACCCTGCTCACCGACCAGTGGTCGGTGGCTTTCATGTTTAATAACAAACAAAGGGGGAAAATCAAGAATGACAAAATACTCAGGTGGAGGATCGAACTATCCACGTTCGACTATGATATTATGTACAGGCCGGGAGCCCTTAATGAACCCCCAGACGCCCTATCGCGGGGAATGTGTGCCAGCATTCATACGGACAAATTACAGGGTCTCCACAACGACCTCTGTCACCCAGGGGTCACCCGACTATACCATTTTAAAAAGTCCCGCAATCTGCCCCACTCCATCGAGGAGGTCAGGGCAATGACCAGAGCCTGCCGCATCTGTGCGGAATGCAAGCCTCGTTTCTACAGGCCTGACCGTGCACACCTTATCAAAGCCACACGGCCATTCGAGCACCTAAGTCTGGACTTCAAGGGACCCCTTCCCTCTGCCGACCGTAACGTATACTTCCTCAATATCATTGATGAATATTCCCGCTTCCCCTTCGCCATTCCCTGCCCAGACATGACCAGTGCCACGGTCATCAAGTGTCTCTGTAATCTATTCTGCATGTTTGGCATGCCGAACTACATACACAGCGATAGGGAGACGTCATTCATGAGTGACGAGCTGCGCCAGTTCTTGCTCTCGAAGGGGATAGCCACTAGCAGAACCACTAGCTACAACCCCCGGGGTAATGGGCAAGTGGAAAGGGAGAATGCTACTGTTTGGAAGGCTGTCACGTTAGCCTTAAAGTCAAAAGGCCTTCCGACCTCCCGCTGGCAGGAAGTCCTCCCAGACGTGCTCCACTCCATAAGGTCTCTGTTATGTACTGCCACTAATGCTACCCCTCACGAAAAGATGTTCGTTTTCCCCCGGAAATCCACCTCGGGCATATCTCTACCCGCATGGCTGACGTCTCCGGGGACAGTACTATTGCGGAAGCATGTGAGAGGCCATAAAATGGACCCCCTTGTGGAAAAGGTACAGCTCCTCCATGCAAACCCTCAGTACGCCTATATCGAATGCTCTGACGGGCGAGAGGACACTGTTTCCATAAAAGACCTCGCTCCCTCGGGGAGCGGAGAGAATGATGGGAGACTACCCGATGAAGACCTACACTACAAAGAGACAGGACGCCCAGAGGTATCAATACCCAACTTTAACCTGGAGGACACTGCAGATAACCTGAAAGACACTGCGGAGGCCCGGACAGCAGAGAAACCAGAATCCACTCCCCTAGAGGCACCCCAACCGGCTTTGCGCCGATCACTGAGAACTGCAAAACCTCCTGACAGACTCACTTATACCAACCTTTAAGAAACATCACCCCGATGGACTAAATCTATAGAAGGGGTGAATGTAATGAAATCTGTTTGTCTTGATCCTGTATTCGTTTTGCACTCATGTATGTTACCCTCCCCCACTGTGTATAGTTTCACTTCCTCTTTCCCGACTAACCTGGGAGGTTCCAGGTCTTGGCTCTTGGCTCCGCCCCTGACTTCTCTTACATAAAGATCCCAGGATCTGTATGACTCATTCCTGTGAACCAGTCGGCGTGTTGAGATGTTAGCTCTGATCTTAGTGATTAAAAGCCAACTTGCTTAAGTCTATAACTTCTAGTTTTGTGGTTATTGAAGGCCCATCACTACCCTTGTGACTATTAGTGCTTTATTTTCCTCTTACGCGTGCTCCTACGTAGTGGTTCCCCTGTGGCTTCAGCAGATGTGGAGGCCCCTTGCTCACTTTCCTGCTGCTCCTGTCTCGACACCTTTGGCGGGCGTCCTCTGGGATGGTGAGCCTGTGAGGGCTCACCAGCAGTCTGCTGCTCCTGCGACTGTGCAGGGGTTGAGACCTCTATCTCCGTTGGGTGTGTACTCCGGCGGGGCTCTGACCGAGGTCTCTGCAGTGGCATGGAAGTGTCAGCGCTTGGAGAGGAGCACCCACTTCCTTGAGGGCTGCCACCAACCTCCCTCTCATGGGTCAGGTCCCCCTCAGTGCCTTCAAGTGGCTTGAGAGCACCTTGCTGCACATCAGGGAGGCATGGGGGCCCATATCTGCAATGGTAGTCCTACTCAGAAGGACTTCCATGAAGGTCTGGTTTCTCTGTTCAATAGATGCCCATCGCTCCTCAAGAGATGTCATTCTATTCTGAACACTCACCATGTTTTCCATACCCTGGCGACTAAGCTCCTCCATGGCCGTAGCCCTCCTCTCCTCTACCATAGCCAGCCTTACCATGGAGGCAGCAATCATTTCCACGTAGGTAGCCATCCTTTCCGTGTTGATGCGTTCATGCGCCAATGACTCCACAAAGGCTCTGCTCATGTTCGCTATGTCTCCTCCATTCGTTCCACACTCGCGGCGACCCTAGAGACAAAACCTGCCAGAGACTCCTGCATCTGTGCCTGGACTTCCATCACCTCTGATCTTACAGATGGACCCAGAGGCAGAGGGTCGACATGCAGCTGAGCCGAGCTGGCAGAGTCCTGCGCCCTCCGACGAGGACTCTCCACTGCTGTCCCTGTCTCCACAATCTGCTGATGCTCACTTGTGAGCTGTGATACACCAGGTGACAACTCTACTCTATGTCCCGAAGGTCCCACCGAGGTGTGAGTGTCTGCGCTGGTGCTGGGTGCGCTTATTTCTGATGATGCTGCGCCCTCAGAGGTTGCAGATTCCTCTGAGGAGTCTGGCTGCTCAGGCTCTTCCTCCTGCAGAGTGGGGACGGGGGCTCTCGATGGTCCTGTGGGGGAGTCAAGGAAAAAGTTAGCGATGTGATGGCAAGGTTAAATGCACATTGCATTTTGCAGATGATCATAAGTCCATATGATGTAGCTTCAGAATCATTATCAGCGACTCATGCAATGCCAATGAGAGAGATGGAAAACTATTCTGTCACCAGCTTGCTGGGATGCTCCTGCCTGTCCTTCCCCAACGTCCACATCTCGGTCAGCCCCGGCAATCTCCAGCACGCCTTCCTCCCAGGGGGTGAACTGGGCTAATGAGGGCGGCCCTCCTCCTGTCCTGGCTCGCTCTCTCCTGTTGTGAGCTCTCTTTTCCTGCAATGAGGGAGACAAGTAGAGGTTGAGCGAGAATGAAGGAGTGAGTGCAGAGATTGCATAGCATAGATACTTAGAAGGAGACAAAGGTGGAGTGAGGTTGCAAGACCAAGGGCCCTCCCTGTGTGTTGTCAGTTGTGTTCAAAGCATCAGAGTGAGAGGGAGTGTGAGGGCTGCATGTTGGCATCGTTCTGTGAATGTGAGCATTGAGAGAGAGGGAATGGGTAAGGGTGCATGGATGTGAGTGTCTAGTGGGATGTGCAGGAAGAGATTGCTAAAGCTGAATGCTGGTGAGGAAAGGCAATGGGGATCAGATTGAGGGTGATGGAAACATCATACAGTACTTACTTTTCCAGTGCGAAGGTCATTGAATCTTTTTCTGCACTGCAACCACGTTCTTCGTGTTAGCCCCAAGGAGTTGACTTGACCTGCCACCTCTAGCCACACAGCCTTGGTCTAGCTGGGAGGCCTCTTCCTCCCTGAAGAAGGGAAGAGGACCTCCCTGTGGGCCCTAGCACCATCCAATAATGCCTGTAGTGAAGCCTCATCAAATTTGGGCGCAGATCTGGCCCTCCCGCTGGCCGTTCCTCCTGCAGGCTCTTGTGCCATCTTAATGTTGAAGGTTGGAAGCCTGCAGAGGAAGCAAGACTTGCTGTGGACCTTAAAAGCAGCAGCAATGATGACGTCATATTCTGCAACTTTCTGACTGGAAATACTCAATCGCCAAGGCTTCCCACACGCTGGAAATCAATTGGCCAATTGTGTTAAATTTGCATCAATCTCACAGACCCATTTACAATCGTGTCGGAATCACTAAATTCGGGGAAACCGCCAATTCCCCGCACCTGAACTAAAATCAACCCCTATGTCTCTGAGGTTTTACAGCTTGTGTCTCTGAGGCTTTAGATTTTTAAACCCAGTATCTCATGTATTAATAATATTAGAAGTCTGTTCATGGTATCGGGTATTTCTCTGAATCATGGCTATTGCTTCACAATACTACTATAAATATATACAAATATATAATATTAATGTTATTTATTCACTTGTTCATCTATTGTTCATTAAAGTAATTTGGCAGTTAAGGCCTAAACAAAGTCTAGTGTTGTAATACTGCCACTCCTTCTCTATATGTGAATGCAAAAGAAAGATTGAGTGCCAAAAATCCTCAACTGCAACACCCGGCAAAAAAGGCTTGAAATTAGGGCAGGACTCAGATAAGTCAATGACAGGATGGGCAAGGTTGGTGGTGGCGACTCCCAACGCTGGGGGTTCCCACATCCTTGGTCCTCAGAGGAACTTATCTTCAGGGCTCTAGACCATAATCCCAGGCGGGGAACATAGGGTCTAATGAGAGGGAGGAATTGAATGAAATCAGTATTTGTAGGGAAATGGTGTTAGGGAAACTGACGGGATTGAAGGCCGATAAATCCCCAGGGCCTGATAATCTACATCCTAGAGTACTTAAGGAAGTGGCTCTAGAAATAGTAGATGCATTGCTGGTCATCTTCCAAAATTCTATAGACTCTGGAACAGTTCCCATGGATTGGAGGGTAGCTAATGTAACCCCACTATTTAGAAAGGGTGGTAGAGAGAAAACGGGGAATTATAAACCGATAAGCTTGACATCGGTAGTGGGGAAAATGCCAGAGTCCATTATAAAAGATGTAATAGCAGTGCACTTGGAAAACAGTGACAGGATCGGACAAAGTCAACATAGATTAATAAAAGGTAAATCATGCCTGACTAATCTACTGGAATTTTTTGAGGATGTAACTGGTAGAATAGATAAGGGAGAACCAGTGGATGTGGTGTATTTGGACTTTCAGAAGGCTTTCGATAAGGTACTGCATAAGAGTTAGCTTGCAAAGTAAAAGCACATGGGGTTGGGGGTAAGGTACTGTCTTGGATAGAGAACTGGTTGGCAGACAGGATGCAAAGAGTTGGAATAAATGGGTCTTTTTCCGAGTGGCAGGCAGTGACTAGTGGGGTACTGCAGGGATCGGTGCTAGGAGCCCAGCTATTCACAATATATATAAATGATCTAGACGAGGAAATTAGATGTAATATCTCCAAGTTTGCGGATGACACAAAGCTGGGTGGGCGTGTGTGCTGTGAGGAGGATGCAGAGAAACTCCAGTACAATTTGGACAGGTTGGGTGATTGGGCAGATGCATGGCAAATGCAGTATAACGTGGATAAATACGAGCTTATCCACTTCGGTGGCAAAAACAGGAAGACAGATTATTATCTGAACGGCAATAGATTGGGAAAAGGGGAAGTGCAACGAGACCTGGGTGTCCTTGTGCACCAGTCGCTGAAGGTAAGCATGCAGGTGCAGCAGGCAGTTAAGAAGGCAAATGGTACGTTGGCCTTCATAGCAAGAGGATTTGAGTACAGAAGCAAGGATGTCTTGCTGCAGTTGTACAGGGCCTTGGTGAGACCACACCTTGAGTATAGTGTGCAGTTTTGGTCGCCTTATCTGCGGAAGGATGTTCTTGCCATGGAGAGAGTGCAGCGAAGATTCACCAGACTGATACCTGGGATGGCAGGAATGATTTATGAGGAGAGATTGGGTCAATTAGGCTTATATTCGCTAGAGTTTAGAAGAATGAGAGGGGATCTCATTGAAACTTATAAAAATTCTGACAGGCCTAGACAGACTAGATGCAGGAAGGATGTTCCTGATGGTGGGGGAGTCCAGAACCAGGGGTCACAGTCTAAGGATAAGGGGTAGGCCATTTAGGATTGAGATGAGGAGGAATTTCTTCTCCGAGAGAGTGGTGAACCTGTGGAATTCTCTGCCACACAGGGCAGCTGAGGCCAATTCATTAAATATATTCAAGAAGGAGTTAGATATATTGCTTGAGGCTAAAGGGATCAAGGGATATGGGGAGAAAGCAGGGACAGGATACTGAATTTGGATGATCAGCCATGATCTCATTGAATGGCAGAGCAGGCTCGAGGGGCTGAATGGCCTACTCCTGCTCCTATCTTCTATGTTTCTATGAGCCAGCGTTGAGGTGGGACCAGGCGTATTGGGGCACCAGCTGATGCATGTGGGCTCCACCTGTGAACCCAGACTGGGATTATGGCCTAGAGCCCTGAAGATAAGCTGAGTGTATTAAAAAAAAAACTATTTACGTGCATCCCATTTACAAAGGAGGTCATGGAGGCATAACTTTTCACTTTCTCAGTGGGGCACTAACACCCTCCCCAGACTGGGCACCATACATTGCATTTTGCTGATTCTGGGGAAGGCAGATTCCTAAGATGCACCCCAGGTGGCACAGTCACCTGCCAATGCCTTGCAAAATAGGGAACCTCTTCATGACCCCGGAAAATCTGCTGGGGTTACCTACGGAGGTTTCTGGCGGGTACCTCCTGGCACATGCCAGGATTCTCTCCCCTCTCCCTGGATTTTCAAACCCCTAGTAGCTAAAGCAAATCTAAAGAAAGGTTTTCTTTTTGAAATCCTAAAAATACTATCAAAATTGCCTCAGAGCAAGTGTATGAAAACTGTAGATGATGTAGGAAGTGAGAATCACTTATGAATGTAGTCAGAGCAATAGAGACCAAAACAATATTTAGAGTGAAAAGGGCAAAAAAGACTAAAAAACACTGTGACCTGGTTGATATCCCTATCATTGTTACCAAAATTGTGCGCTTAAGATTGCACTTTCCCTATTCCATTTCTTTCATCTTTCTTACTCCCAGACCACCTCTTTTTGTATCATTTTGCTGAGTTCATCCTATCCCTAAGAAATGTGATGCCTCAAACCCTTCTATCCAACACTCTATTGTCTTATACGATGCTGCTGTTAACTCTCAAGTTATCCATTACTTTAAAACTTTTGGCCTAATCCACGATCACTTTTTTTTGGTTCATTCATGGGATGTGGGCGTTGCTGGCAAGGCCAACATTTTATTGCCCATCCCTAATTGCCCTTGAGAAGGTGGTGGTGAGCCACCATTTAGAACCGCTGTAGTCATTGAGGTGAAGGTACTCCCACAGTGCCGTTAGGGAAGGAGTTCTAGGATTTTGACCCAGCGACGATAAAGGAACGGTGATATATTTCCAAGTCAGGATGGTGTGTGACTTGGAGGGAAACTTTCAGGTGGTGCTGTTCCCATGATGCCCTTGCCCTTTGAGGTGGTAGAGGTTGTGGGTTTGGGAGGTGCTGTCGAAGAAGCCTTGGCGAGTTACTGCAGTGCATCTTTTTCCTGGATAGTGTTGAGACTCTTGAGTGTTGTTGGAGCTTCACTTATCCAGGCAAGTGGAGAGTATTCCATCACTCTCCTGACATCTGCCCTATAGATGGTGGAAAGGCTTTGGGGAGTCAGGAGGTGAATCATTCGTCGCAGAATACCAGATGACCTGCTCTTGTAGCCACAGTATTTATGTGGTTGGTCCATTTAAGTTTCTGGTCAATGGTGACCCCCCCAGGATGTTGATGGTGGAGAATTCGGTGATGTTGCATGTCAGGGGAGGTGGCTAGACTCTCTCTTGTTAGAGATGGTCACTGCCTGGCACTTGTGTGGTGCGAATGTTACTTGTCACTTATCAGCCCAAGCCTGAATATTGTCCGGGTCTTGCAGCATGCGGGCATGGACTGCTTCATGATCTGAGGAGTTGCGAATGGTGCTGAACACTGTGCAGTCATCAGCGAATATCCCCACTTCTGACCTTATGATGGAGGGAAGGTCATTGAAAAAGCAGCTGAAGATGGCTGGGCCTAGGACGCTGCCCTGAGGAACTCCTGCAGCGATGTACTGGGACTGAGATGATTGACCTCCAACAACCACAACCATCTTCCTTTCTGCTAGGTATGACTCCAGCCAATGGAGGGTTTACCCACTGATTTCCATTGACTTCAATTTTACTAGGGCTCCTTGATGCCACCCTTGGTCAAATGCTGCCTTGATGTCAAGGGCAGTCACTCTCACCTCACCTCTGGAATTCAGCTCCTTTGTCCATGTTGGGACCAAGGCTGTAATGAGGTCTGGATCTGAGTGGTCCTGGCGGAATCCAAACTGGTCATCAGTGAGCAGGTTTTTGGTAAGTGCCGCTTGATAGCACTGTCGACGACACCTTCCATCGCTTTGCTGAAGATTGAGAGTAGACTGATGGGGCGGTAAATGGCCAGGTTGGATTTGTCTTGCTTTTTGTAGACAGGACACACCTGGGCAATTTTCCATTTTGTCGGGTAGACGCCAGTGTTGTAGCTATACTGGAACAGCTTGGCTAGGAGCATGGCTAGTTCTGGAGAACAAGTCTTCAGCCATACAGTCGGGGCCCATAGCCTTTGTTCTATCCAGTGTGCTCAGCCGCTTCTTGATATCACGTGGAGCGAATCGAATTGGTTGAAGACTGACTTCAGTGATGGTGGGGACCACAGGAGGAGGCAGAGATGGATCATCCACTCTATACTTCTGGTTGAAGATGGTTGTGTCCATGTGCTGTGCTGTATCATTCTATGATCCTATGTTTAAGATTTCAAATGTACTAGAACAGTTTTACTGTAACTAGAAATAAAACTACAGAATATTTAATCCATAAGTTTCCTAATGTCCATATCATTGTAAAAAAATGGTGATTTTATTATACTTGAACAGTAAAATCCTTTCAATGCCTAAATATTCAAATTCCAATTCACAAGTACAATATAAACCAATAAATCTCATGGGGGAAAAATTCAGTTGGTTGCGCCTCCCGTTAGCGCCTTAAGAGGGTGCCAAGTGGGGCGCAAACCAACTAGCGCCCGGGCGCGGCGATATCTGCGCCTCTCACGAAATTGACCGGACATTTTGCAGCGGCACTAAACAATACCGCCCGATCTTGTGCGCATGCAGATCTTGTGATGACCCAGAATGGAAATTGAGTGGCGCCTCCCTCCTTTCCGCCTGGTGCACCCAACGACAGGTTGACTGGAACGCCTCCCAGTCGCTGTGGGGCTGGGGGGGCGCTATTTAAAGGGGGCCTCTTCCTGGCTTTTGTGTGGTAGCCATTTTTGCACCACTCGTTCTGAGAAAGAGAGAGAGATTTTGAGAGAGACAAAGAGAGACTTCTGCATTGAGTCAACGCTGTCTGAGGTAGTTTTGGCTTCTGACCATAACTTTGCAGGTACTTTGGTTTTTGACCTTCATAACTTTGATTGCCCAGGTACTATGGGGGCTGCAATGGATGGGAACGTCGTCCTTCTCCATCACATTTGGAGGGCACAGAGACGCAGAGAGTGGCAATCATGGCCAGATGGAGGAGGGCCAACAGGCCTCTGTACAGGAGACCTTACCCTCCCAGGGTTTTTTGCCAACAATTCTCCTACATTAATATGTCTGAGGAGCAGTGTTTGTGAAGGCTGCGCTTCAGCAAGGAGGTGGCCACTGAGCTCTGCCACCTGCTTCAGCCAGATCTGCAGCCTCAACTGAGGAGCAGGACATCTCTGTCGGTGGCAGTGAAGATAACAGTGCCTCTCAACTTTTATGCCACCAGCTCATTTCAATCAGCTACTGGGGACATCGCCAATATCTCCCAGTTCGCGGTGCATTGCTGCATCTGTCAGGTCACAAATGCCCTCTTTAAAAGGAGACGAGAGTACATCTCTTTCCCCATGACCCGGACAAGCAGCAAGAATGCGTAATGGGCTTTGCGATGATAGCGGGCTTCCCCATGGTGCAGGGCGCCAATGACTGCACGCATGTGGCTTTGCGTGTGCCGCAAGAGAATGCCAAGGATTTCCGCAACCGAAAGGGCTTCCATTCCTTAAACATTCAGTTGGTCTGTGACAACAGACAGCTGATACTCGCTGTCAATGCCCACTTTCCTGGCAGCAGCCACGATGCCTTCATCCTGCGCCAGACTTCTGTGGCAGACCTTTTCCAGGTACCGCATCACCCAGGAGGTTGGCTTCTCGGGGACAAGGGATATCCTCTGTGCACCTGGCTGATGACACCGCTCCGTATGCCCAACACCCCTGCTGAGCTGCGATACAACGAGAGCCATCATGCTACCAGGAACATCGTTGAGCACACAATCGGCGTGCTCAAGCAACGGTTCCGCTGTCTGGACCATTCTGGAGGAGCCCTTCAGTACTCGCCTGAGCGAGTCTCCCACTTCGTTGTTGTGTGCTGCTTGCTGCATAACCTTGCAATCCTCAGGACCCAGCCAATGCCACCAGGCATTGGAGCACCAGCAGAGGAGGAGGAGAAAGAGGAGGAGGAAGATGAGGAGGATGATCATCAGCAGCACCAAGGTGGGAGGGAGGCACACAATGTACAAAGTGGAAAGGCCGTCCGTCAAAGGCTCATAGCAAGTCGCTTCTAGGCCCCTTCTGAGGTAATGGCTTCTGCCATTCAAACAACCTGGAATGAAACCATCCCGCAACCCCTAAGCCGGTCAAGGCAACAATGATTGCAAAGACCAAACATGTACATTTTGAATACAGAAACTTCTTTATTTGACAAACTCTGTGTGTCTCATTCCCGCATGACAAACTAATAGAAAGAAACACAAAAAAAACCAGTCTTTAACATAACTGGCTCTCACAACCTGGAGAGAATGTCCAAAACAGTTACAAAAATTTGACCACGAACCTCGGCCTTTAATAAAACAATGAAAAACATTTTGTCACACCTCCTACTTTTTGCCCTTCGAGGGTGATCTCCTTCCCTTGCGAAATTCCCCCCTTCCCACCCTGCAGCTCCTCCGTAATGGGACCCCAGTGGCTGGAGCAAGGCTGGTGGAAGGCTGCTGATTGTCACAACCTGAGACTGCAGATGCCCTTGAAGGACGGCCTGGACCAGCTCTGGGCCTGGAGGGCCCGGCTGCAGAGTGCACCAACTCTGCATGGGCAGCAGCAGTATGTCCTACAGGCGGTGGCAACTGCAGTGGAGAAGTGCCAGTGGTGGCAGCAGGAATGCTGTCGTCTTGAGAGAGGACAGCAACTCCCTGCTTGACCGACACACTGGCACTCCCACGGGGCAGCACTTCAGCAACCGGAGCAATCTGATGGAGCACAGATTGCTGGCCTGCTGTGGCGCGGTGAGTGCCCCGGGGAAATCTGCCCGATCCAGTGAGGGTGGCAGCAGTCAATGCTCCCATGGCCTCAATCTGCGTCTGCATGAGACCAGCCAGTGACTGCATTGCAGCACTAAGCATTTGCGTGGCAGCCACCTGTGCTACACCGAAGTGCTCCACACTCCTTGCCAGTGATTCAATGGATTCGGGCACCCTTGCCACTGCAGCCATGAGCTCAGTGTGCCTGCGCTCCGCCTGGGCACTCATTTCAGTGAGGACCCGCTCTTCCTCTGCGTCCAGTGCAGCAGGACTCGATGGCATACTCTCCCTCCGGGGAGAAGGCCCCCGAGCTTCCCTATCCCCATTGCGTTGCTGCAGCCCGCTGGGTCCTGGAGCTTCACCCTCATCAGACCATTCCCCCCTACTCCCCTCCAGGGAAGGCGTGTTCCCAGTGTGGGCATGGGCTTCCTCAGGAGAGGGTTGTGCTGATGGTCCGGCTTCCTCTTCCTCCTCGCCTTCAGCTTCACTCCCACTGGCAGCTTGAGGGCCCGTCTCCTCACCTGGTGAATCACCATCTGAAAGCACGGAGGTACAAGAGTGGCTTTAGCGTGAGGACAGGGTGGCAGCAAGGGAGGCATGAGTGCAGCGATTTAGTGATTTGGATTGAAAGTGTCAAAGGCTGCTGTTGTGAGGAACAAGTGGAAGGAGAGAGGACAAAAAGGTGATGACCTTACCATTGCTGTCCAGAACGGGATCGGCGTCTCCAGTGGCGACGGGACCAATTACCCGGCTTGCCACAAACCTCTGGACGTGCACCTCAAGATCGCTGAGGGGTTGCAGCTGAGGCTGCCCTCCATCTGTCCGTTGCTGCTGTCTCCTATTATGAGTCAACTTGGCCTGCAAGAAAAAGGACGGCGCCTGAGTAATTATACAGCCATGGTCTTGCCTGAAATGCCTGCCATAGTTGAATAGCCCTTAGTAGATGCAGCCATGGTCTTGCCTGAAATGCCTCCCATAGTTGAATAGCCCTTACTGTGTGCAGCCATGGTCTTGCCTGATGTGCCTCCCATAGTTGAATAGCCCTTACTGTATGCAGCCATGGTCTTGCCTGAAATGCCTGCCATAGTTGAATAGCCCTTACTGTGTGGAATGTGCATGTGTGTTTAATGAAAGGACCATAGGTGTTGGATGAGTGTTGGGCACTGGGGCTTTTAAGACCCTCTGGCCATAAAGTGAGCTTGAGCTGGAGGGATGGAGAGGTTTTGAATAAAAGGCACTCACCCTGACGACCCGAGTGAGGTCGTTGAACTTTTTCCTACATTGGAAATGGGTCCTAGGCACCATGCTGCTTGAGGAGACTCTCTGAGCCACCTCCCTCCACACTCTTCTGCACTCGCATGGCAAAGGCTTCCTGCCACTCTCTGGGTACAGAATAGATCTTCTGCGCTCCACCATGTCAACCAGAGCCTCCGAGGCCCGCTCGCTGAAGCGCTGTGCTCGCTCCCTGGCCCTCTCCATAGTCCTTGGCTACAAGATTTAGTCACAGGTCTGCCCAGGTAGAGATTCAAATCTCCAATGAGCAGGGTGTGGCTGTAGAGCAAGATCGACCCTCCCCTTTAAGAACTGACTGGCGCCAGTGTGTCTGTGTTCAATCGCTAACTGACAGCAGCTGCGTTGCTCCCGCCCTCTGAGGTAGCGCCTCGCTCCTCGGCCTTAGCGCCTTAAGAGAGGTGTGTAGCACCTGATTTAGCGCTCCAATCACCTCCAGGGGCAATAAAAGCCAATTTGCTGTCAGAGGCGATATTTAGCGCCAGGCGCTAAACTTTGCGCACCACCAATAATGGCGCCCCAAATGGGGCGATACCGAATTTTTCCCCCCTGGCCCAGAAATTCGGGTCGGGGGCTTCCCGCGGGTGCAAGCCCCCGACCTGCACTTACCTTGCGCGCCGGCCGTTGAGCTGTGAGCCCCCGTGAAATTGCGATCCTGGGCCTGCTCCAACTGCCGGCGCGCAGTGCTTGCGTATCCCAGGGGTGCAGTTAGTTCGATGCATCCCCTGGGATCACGTCGGCCATGGGGAGCCAATTGGAGCAGGGAATGCCCATTCATAAGTTTGACCTGTCAAACCTTATAAATACTACGGGCCCCAAAACATCACTAAATCTTCGAATAAATTTTAAAAAAACATCACATTTTTAATTAAACTATAAATTACATGAAATAACTATTTTAATCAATAATTTAAATTTTTGAAAAAAATAATTTTATTTTCTAATGGGGCTAAAAATAAACTTACCTTGCTTTAAAGTATTTAAAAATAATAAACCTGTGGGAAAAATGTTTTAATTTTAATTAATTCACCACTTACCTTGTAAAAAGCAGGCCTTATGCCTGCTTTTTAAATGTGTATATTCTGGAGACTTACCCACCTGGGAAAACCTGCAAAAAAAAACATAAGTTCGATGCGCACGCGCAGCCTCTCTTGCGCACACGCTCGAACTCTGAGCCCCTTCTTTCAGGGGAACAGAAGTACCGGGTTCCCGCGCATGCGCAGTGCATGCAGGAAACCGGCACTTCCATTGGGCCTACGGGTGAGTACCCCGTGCGTACTCACCCGTGGAGACCCGAATTTCTGGGCCCATTAATGTTTTATTTTAGCATGATTGGGATCTATTGACTTTTTAAGCAGGATCCTAGCAAATACCAATTCATGCTAATCCTCAACGTTGCTGAAAGACATGGAAATGAGACACTAAAGTCTGAAAACTAGAACAAATTGGGAGCTGATACTGATTTGCTAATGTCGTAACTTTGCTCATATCAGTAAGGCAGTTTGACTGTGTCTAGTACAGGTAGACTATCCTTTATCCGAAAACCTCGGGACCAGCCGAGTTTCGGATGAAGGAGAATTTCGGATTTCGGAAGGTGGGTCGGCGGGGGTCCGCGGGGGGGGGGTCGCCGGGGGGTCGTGCGCACGACTTACGCTGACGCTCAGCGTAAGTCAGTCGGGGTCGGCGGGGGTCGGGGCCGGCGGGGTCCGCGGGGGGGTCGGCGGTTGTCGGGGCCGGCGGGGTCCGCGGGGGGGTCGGCGGCTGGCGGGGTCGGCGGTTGTCGGGGCTGGCGGGGTCCGCGGGGGGGGTCGGCGGTTGTCGAGGCCGGCGGGGTCCGCGGGGGGGTCGGCGGTTGTCGGGGCTGGCGGGGTCGGCGCTGGCGGGGTCGGCGGTTGTCGGGTCGGCGGGGGGTCGTGCGCACGACTTACCCTTTATCCGAACTTCCGCAACCGGAACCCTCTAAAAACCGAAGGTTTTTTCGTTCAGCGTAAGTCGTACGCACGACTTACGCTGAACGAAAAAACCTTCGGTTTTTAGAGGGTTTCGGTTTTCGGAAGTCCGGATAAAGGGTAGTCTACCTGTATTGGAATTACAGGCTTTTACAATAGAAAGTGTGTAAACTTTAACTATAACGAAATGTCTCATGAACAGTTTAAAAGAATACAACTGAGGTAAGTTATCAGGACTCAGCAAGCTGGAGAGGAAAACCACTCCAAACCCCAAGCCCCATAATGGTCTGTTTTGCACCTTTAGTTGTTCTATCTATTCTTGCCTGAATTCAATCTTCTCTTGTGATTGCATTAAAATCTTATCAAAAATGATGAGACTTAAAAAAAACCCTGAATATTCCTTCTTCTGCTGGGTACATTTCCATGGTCAATGGGCACGTTCTAGTACCTCACCGGGCGCAATCGGAGGCGGGTCGGGTGGGAAATTTGCAATATCTTGGAGTGGGTCGGAAACCCACCCCCACGCGCCTTTCCCTCAGGTGCGTTTGCTGGCACAGCAGCGACCCAAACGGCAGAGGCGGGCGAGCTAATTTAAATCATTATCAGGTAGTTGTTAGACACTTAAGAGTCTTTTTAACCCTACCTTTTAAATTTCCCTGGATGACCATGGGAATCACGCAGCTCGGGAACCATGTCTGTTAACCTGAGGCGGAAGTTGAGTGGCCGTTAATCCAGCTGACTAGTGCACAGCATGGAAAGTACAATAAAAACTCCCACCTCACAGCTGATCGCTTTCCTCAGGCAGAAACTGTTGCTGACTGCATTGCCAGCACAGATTTAGCTTTCTAGAGGCTGCAATTGTCTCCAGCAAAGTCACCATCCAGTGTCACCTCATTGTTAGAATCTATCACATCATTGACAGATTGCTTCTCTCATCTCTACTTGACCTGCCATCTATTCCATCAGCATTGGTGCCATTTATATTATCTCAGCTTGGTCCTCAGAATCGGACCACGATGTGCCCCAACACCACCAGCCCAGGCACACCAGCAGCAGCAACAACACCACCACCAACCTTCCCCTCAACCACCTAATGCTGCACAGGACAGAGGGCATCAACACAGGGCTGCACCGCACCAGAGGAGGTACCCCAACACAGGGTATACAGGCAGAGGATGAGCTTCCTCAACATGACTGAGCAGCAGTGCCAAAGGAGGCTCAGGCTATCACACCAGGTCGTTGCAGACATTTGCACATTGCTGGAGCAAGACTTGCAGCTCAGAGGAGTGGGTGGACATGCCTTACCAGTGGCTGTCAAAGTCACCAGCAGCCTCAACTTCTCGCCTCAGGTTCGTTCCAGGGATCTGCAGCAGACATTTGCAGCATTTCACAGTCAGCCGCCCACAGATGCATCACACAGGTCACCGATGCCCTGTTTGACAAGTCAGTCAATTATATCAACTTTGCCACTGATGAAGCCAATGTTAATGAGCCGTGCTCAACTTTGCAGCTCTGGCTGACTTCCCATGGGTGCAGGGCATCATCGACTGCACACATGTGGCTATCAGGGCACCCCATCATCACCCAGGAGTCTTTGTCAACTGCAAAAGCTTCCACACTCCCTCAATATGCAGCTCGTCTGCAACCTTAGGAAGATCATCATGCATGAGTGTGCCAAATTCCCTGGCAGCTGCCATGACTCTTTCGTCCTGTGCCAGTCCACCCTCCCTCAGCTCTTTGCTCCTCCAAACAGACTTTCTGGCTGGCTGCTTGGAGACAAGGGCAATCCACTGAAGACGTGGCTCATGACACCCTTGACAAGGCCAAGTACTGAGGCCCAGGAGAGATATAATGAAAGCCACATTTCCACCAGATGTGTCATAGAACAGACAATCGGCATGCTGAAAATGTGCTTCAGATGCCTTGACAGATCCAGAGGAGCCTTTCAGTATGCACCAGTGTCTCCAGAAACATTATGGTCTGCTGCGCCCTGCACAACATAGCACAGCAGCGGGGATTAGCGCTGCATGAGGAGCAATGCACTGAGAGCACCAGAGGAGAAGAAGCAGGAGGAGGAGGATCATCAGCTGGAAGACGAGGAGGAGCAGGAGCTGGAGGAACATGCAGGACAGATGCCACCAGCACCTGAGCACATTGCTGCCCGGGAGGCCAGGGATGGCCTCATCATGGCCAGATTTACTTAACTTTATGCAATACACCCATATGGTTGCCACATGCTGCGCCAGGTTGGCACCACCACACAGCAACACCATAAAGGATCCCTACAATGACCAAGCTATTCCTTTCACACTGACCACCATTGCTGGAGTTAACGTTATGTCTCACCATTCACTCCAACTCACTAAGCCACTTCCAAAGGTGCACACAAATTTATCCAAAACTGGAAATTGGTGAAAATAAAGATTTTTATGTGTGACATCACAGTAACGGAAACTTTACAGAAACATTGGCTACTCTTGTGAATCTACTTGTGTGTCATCTTTCTCTTACACGTGCTTATACGAAGTGCTACCCCTGTGGCTTCAGCAGAGGTAGAGGCAGCCTGTTCACTTCCCTGCTGCGACTGCGTAGACACTCTTGGCGGACTTGGGGGGTGGGGGGGGGGGCTGGTGGGGGTGGGGGGAGGGTGGCTCTTGATGGACCTGTGGGAGAGTAAAGAGATGAGTTAGATATGTCATATCAGGAATGTGTACCGATACCATTATGCACATGATGAACATTCACTGGCTGCTTATCCACTTATGAGTGACTGATGTATGCCATGTAGCTGTATAGAGTCATAGAGTCATAGAGTCATAGAGTTTTACAACACAGAAAGAGGCCCTTCGGCCCATCGTGTCTGCGCCGCCCATCCATCCCTGTCCAGTCTAATCCCATTTTCCAGCATTTGGTCCATAGCCTTGTATGCAATGGCATTTCAAGTGCTCATCCAAATGCTTCTTGAATGTTGTGAGGGTTCCTGCCTCTACCACCCTTTCAGGCATTGAGTTCCACATTCCAACCACCCTCTGGGTGAAGAAGTTCCTCCTCAAATCCCCTCTAAATCTCCTGCCCCTTACCCTGAATCTATGCCCCCTTGTTATTGACCCCCCTACTAAGGGGAAAAGTTCCTCTTTATCTACCCTATCTATGCCCCTCATCATTTTGTACACCTCAATCAGGTCCCCCCTCAGCCTTCTTTGCTCCAAGGAAAACAACCCCAGCCTGTCCAGCCTCTCTTCATAGCTGAGGCGCTCCATCCCAGGTAACATCCTGGTGAATCTTCTCTGCACCCTCTCCAAAGCAATCACATCCTTCCTATAGTGAGGCGACCAGAACTGCACACAGTACTCCAGCTGTGGCCTCACCAGCGTTTTGTACAGCTCCATCATAACCTCCCTGCTCTTATATTCTATGCCTCGGCTAATGAAGGCAAGTATCCCATATGCCTTTTTAACCACCTTATCTACCTGTTCCGCTGCCTTCAGGGATCTATGTACATGTACACCAAGGTCCCTCTGACCCTCTGTACTTCCTAGGGTCCTACCACTCATTGTGTATTCCCTTGCCTTATTTGTCCGTCCAAAATGCATCACCTCGCACTTTTCAGGGTTAAATTCCATTTGCCACTTTTCCGCCCATCTGACCAACCCGTTTATATCGTCCTGTAGCCTGAGGCTTTCCTCCTCGCAATTTACCACCCCACCAATTTTCGTGTCATCTGCGAACTTACTGATCATACCATTTACATTCTCATCCAAATCATTTATGTAGATCACAAACAACAAGGGACCCAGCACCGATCCCTGAGGTACCCCACTGGACACAGGCTTCCAGTCACAAAAGCAACCTTCGACCATCACCCTCTGCCTCCTGCCACTCAGCCAGTTTAGGATCCAACACGCCAAGGCACCCTGGATCCCATGGGCTCTTACCTTCTTGACCAGTCTCCTATGCGGGACTTTGTCAAAAGCTTTACTGAAGTCCATGTAAACCACATCCACAGCATTTCCCTCATCCACCCCCCTAGTCACCCCCTCGAAAAATTCAATCAGATTTGTCAGACATGATTTACCCTTGACAAAGCCATGCTGACTATCCCCGATTAATCCTTGCCTCTCCAAGTGGAGGCTAATTTTGTCCCTCAGAATTTTTTCCAATAATTTCCCTACCACAGATGTTAGGCTCACTGGCCTGTAATTCCCTGGTTTATCCCTGCTACCCTTCTTGAATAATGGTACTACGTTAGCTGTTCTCCAGTCCTCTGGTACTCCAAGATGGTATGTTGCCTCCCTGGTGCAAGGGTCAAGGATGTCTCGGAGCGGGTGCAGAGCATTCTGAAGGGGGAGGGGGATCAGCCAGTTGTCGTGGTACATGTAGGTACCAACGATGTAGGTAAAAAGAGGGAGGAGGTCCTACAAGCTGAATTTAGGGAGTTAGGAGCTAAATTGAAAAGTAGGACCTCAAAGGTAGTAATCTCTGGATTGCTACCAGTGCCACGAGCTAATAAGTTTAGAGAGAGTAAGATAGATAAGCTAAATACGTGGCTTGAGCAGTGGTGCAAGGGAGAGGGATTTAAATTCTTGAGGCATTGGAACCAGTTCTTGGGGAGGAGTGACCTGTACCAAGGGGACGGTCTACACCTGAACTGTGAGGGAGCCGATGTCCTCGGGGTAATATTTTCTAGGGCGGTTCGGGAGGATTTAAACTAATTTGGCAGGGGGATGGGAACCTAGGTAGTGGAAAAGAGGGAAGTCATATGAAGTCAGAAATAGATGGTAGAAAGGTGAGAAGCAATAAGCAAAGGAGAGAAACACAAAGGGCCAAACTAATTCATAATGAGAGTGTGAAAAAAGCAAGCCTGAAGGCTTTGTATCTTAATGCTAGAAGCATTAGGAACAAGGTGGATGAATTAGTTGTGGAAATAGAGGTAAACAAGTATGATTTGATTGGGATTACAGAAACGTGGCTGCAGGGTGGGCAAGGCTGGGAACTTAACATCCAGGGATATACAATATTTAGGAAGGATCGGCAAAAAGGTAGGGGAGGTGGGGTAGCATTGCTGGTAAAGGAGGGGATTAATGCAATGGAAAGGAAGGATATTAACTCGGATGAAACGGAATCTGTATGGGTAGAAATGAGAAATAGCAAGGGGAGGAAAACGTTAGTGGGTGTGATATATAGGCCTCCAAATAGTAATATGGAGGTGAGGGAAGGCATAAAAAGGGAAATTAGAGAAGCGTGCGATAAGAGCACAGCTGTCATCATGGGTGACTTTAATTTACATATTGATTGGACTACCCAAATTAGTAAAAATTCTGAGGAGGAGGAATTCCTGGAATGTTTTCGGGACGGTTATCTGGACCAATATGTCGAGGAGCCGACTCGAGATCAGGCCATTTTAGACTGGGTATTGTGCAATGAGAAGGGACTTATCAGCAATCTTCTTGTACGAGGCCCCTTGGGTCAGAGCGATCATAATATGATCGAGCTCTCAGTCGAGATGGAGAGTGAGGAAATTGAATCAGAGACTAAGGTCCAGAACTTAAATAAAGGGAATTACGAGGGTATGAGACGGGAATTGGGTAAGATTGATTGGGTGGTGTTTCTGGGGGGATTGACAGTGGATAGACAATGGCAAGCATTCAAAGATAGAATGGAAGAATTCCAGAACATGTTTATACCGGTTTGGCATAAAAATAAACCTAAAAAGGTGACTCAACCGTGGATAACAAGGGAAATTAGGGACAGCATAAAATCAAAAAAAAGGGCATATCAACTGGCAAAAAAAAGCACCAGACCGCAAGATTGGGGGCAGTACAAGATACAGCAAAAGAGGACAAAGGGATTAATCAGGAAGGGGAAAATAGAATACGAAAGTAAACTTGCAGCAAACATAAAGACAGACTGCAAAAGCTTTTATCGGTATATCAGGAGGAAAAGACTGGTAAAATCCCAAGTCGGTCCCTTGCAGTCCGATTCGGGAGAATATATAATGGAGAATAAGGAAATGGCAGACCAATTAAACTCATACTTTGGTTCTGTATTCACAAAGGAGGACACAAATAACCTCCCAGGAATATCGGCAAACATAGGGACTAATGAGAGGGAGGAGCTGACAGAAATTAGTATCTCTAGGGATATGGTGTTGGGTAAGTTGAGGGGACTGAAGGCCGACAAATCCCCGGGGCCTGATAAACTACATCCTAGGGTACTTAAGGAGGTGGCCCTGGAGATAGCAGATGCTCTAAGGATCATCTTCCGGAACTCCATTGACTCGGGAACAGTACCCGTGGATTGGAGGGTAGCTAATGTTACCCCAATATTTAAAAAGGGGGGTAGAGAGAAAGCAGGGAATTATAGACCAGTAAGCCTTACATCGGTTGTGGGCAAAATGCTAGAGTCCATTATTAAGGATAAAATAGCGGAGCACTTGACAAATGGGGAAAGGATCGGACAGAGTCAACATGGATTTACAAAGGGTAAATCGTGTTTGACTAATCTGCTGGAATTTTTTGAGGAAGTAACTGGTAAAATAGATGGGGGAGAGCCAGTGGATGTGGTGTACCTTGACTTCCAGAAAGCCTTCGATAAGGTTCCACACAAAAGATTATCATGCAAAATTAAGGCTCATGGGATTGGGGGCAAAGTATTAACGTGGATAGAGAACTGGCTGGCGGATAGAAAACAGAGAGTTGGAATAAACGGCTCGTTTTCGGAGTGGCAGGCAGTGACCAGCGGGGTGCCGCAAGGATCTGTCCTGGGACCCCAGCTGTTCACAATATATATAAATGATCTGGATCAGGGAATTGGATGCAATATTTCCAAATTCGCTGATGACACTAAACTAGGAGGAGGGGTGGGCTCTGATGAGGATGTCAGGAGGCTACAGTGCGATTTGGACAGGTTGGGGGAATGGGCAGATACGTGGCAGATGCACTATAATGTGGATAAATGCGAGGTTATCCACTTTGGGGGTAAAAACAGGAGGGTAGATTATTATCTAAATGGCAATAGATTGGGAGATGGGGAAGTGCAGAGGGACCTGGGTGTTCTTGTGCACCAGTCACTGAAGGAGAGCATGCAGGTGCAACAGGCGATCAAGAAGGCAAATGGTATGTTGGCCTTCATATCAAGGGGGTTCGAGTATAGGAATAGGGATACCTTACTACAGCTGTACAAGGTGCTGGTGAGACCGCATCTGGAGTATTGTGTACAGTTTTGGTCGCCCCATCTGCGGAAGGATGTTCTTGCCATGGAGGGAGTGCAACGGCGATTCACCAGGCTGATACCTGGAATGGCGGGAATGACCTACGAAGAGAGATTAAATAGTTTGGGCTTGTACTCACTGGAGTTTAGAAGATTGAGAGGGGATCTCATCGAAACATATAAAATTATGGCAGGCCTGGACAGGCTGAATTCAGAGAGAATGTTTCCAATGGCCGGGGAGCACAGAACCAGGGGCCACAGTCTAAAAATAGCGGGCAAATCATTTAAAACAGAGATGAGGAAGAATTTCTTCACTCAAAGAGTGGTGAGCCTGTGGAATTCCCTGCCACAGAGGGCTGTGAAGGCTAATTCAATAAATATTTTCAAGAGAGAATTGGATATATTTCTGAAGGCTAAGGGGATTAAGGGTTACGGAGAAAAGGCGGGGACGGGGTACTGAACTGGTAAGATCAGCTATGATCTCAGACTAAGATCAGCCATGATCTCATTGAATGGCGGAGCAGGCTCGAAGGGCCGAATGGCCTACTCCTGTTCCTATCTCTATGTTTCTATGTTTCCCCTGTGGCCAGAGAGGTTCTGAAAATTTGTGTCAGAGCCCCTGCAATCTCCTCCTTTGCCTCCCATGAGATGTAATTCTGTCACCAGGTTGCTGAGATGTCCCCCTCTCTCCGTCTCCCACCTCCAGCTGCTCAGCGACTCCTGAAACATCTAAGGCAGCCTCCTCTGCTGTTGTTAGGGTCACCAATGATGGTGTTCCACCTCCGGTTCTCTCCCTCTCCCTCTTATTGTGGGCTCTCTTTTCCTGCAAGGAGGGAAAGAAGAGAAGGTTGAGTGAGAGTGATGCAGTGAGTCTAAGGAATGGATGGGTTAGATCTTTAGAGGGAGACTACGATGGGGTGGGGTGCCAAAGCCAAGTGGTCTCCTTGTGTGTTGTTAGTTGGTATGATTTCATTAGGGTGATGGTGAGTGTGAGGGGTGGCTAGTCTGATGTGATAATGTAGATAGAGAGAGAGGGATAGGTGGAGGTTCAAGGTATGTTGGTGTGAATAAGGATGTGCAGGAGTAGGGTTGGGAAGGCAGAGTGATGGGGATGTGATGAGAGGCACAGCAGGATGAAGTTGAGTGTGGCTTTTGTTAGACTCAAATTTTCGGAGCAAAACCAGACAGAGAGACAGAACTGCTGACAAAGTTAAAGTTTATTAGAAAATGGCCGGGAGGCCTTGTGCACAAAGGGAGAGAGGCTAGCTTCCTCAAGCTTGCACCTAACTCTCAAAGGAAAACCAGAAATACAAGCATGTTTATACCTTTCAATAGGCAACGCCCACGGGTTACAAAATGTGGGTGTATACGTACAAACAGCATCACTACAGTTACTCTCTTATTGGTTGACGTGGTTAGTCACTCAACTGTCAGGGCCCGCCTTGAGGTGTCCTGTTACACTAAACATCTCACACTAGTTGTAGTTACTTCTTATCAGTAAGCGCATAGTTTTCAGACATTGAGACTCCACAAAGCAGCTTTCAGCAAGGCCACAACCATGCTTATCACCCCTGGTGCTACTGTTCTAGCCCTGGAGATGCGCGGTTACTTCATTAATCTCTCGAGAAAAGCTTGTTGGGATAAACAATGTCAACTCAAACTTCGAGCAAACATTCCAAAGGGAGATAAGGTGTTTGAAGCAAGGATTGTCTCAGAAATGGCTGATTCCTTTTAGTGTTTAACTTGGTGGCCACAACTTGTTGTGGGATTTTAGAGACTTCTCTTATAAATGTTGTATAGCCCAATTCTACAGTAGGAGCTAGTGCCTGAATGTTTGTAACTTCAAAGGACATGTGTTTCCCCTAACCATCGAGCAAACAAACCATATACTCTGTGGCTAGGTCTCCTTGTCTCTTAGAAGGGCAAGCTATGTTGAACACTGCTTCTGTGAAGCTGATAACAACATTCCAAAATGTTTGGAGATACGTGGGGTGGCGGCCCGCAATCTGGTGAATCTGCTTTGGTCAGCTATTCTACAGTACTAGTTAAAAAGAGTTAATATATAATGGTCAAGCATCCCGTCATGCTTTGCAGCTATCTAAATGCTACATGTATGCTTTTAATACATATATATCTCAATAATGTAATCCTTTAAATATGATTTCTAATATTACAGCCTAATGGTTTATGTATTAGGGACTGGAGGATTCAGGCTTCGGTTCACAGGCCTAATTTTGCAATCCAACACTTTGTACTCACCTTTCCTGATCTACTGAGATCATTGAAACGTTTGCGGCACTGCATCCAGGTCCTCCTGACCACATCCCTGCTGTTTACCTCCTCTACTATTTGGAGCCAGGCTGTTTTGGTCTCCTGGGGAGGTCTCTTCCACCCATTAGAAGGGAAGAGGACCTCCCTGCGTGTTCGGACTCTCTCCACAAGCATATGGAGGGAGTCATCGGAGGACCTGGGTGCAGCCCTCTGTCTCTGTGCAGTCATCTCTGGAAATGTTTGCAACAGTCCAATTGTGCAGTGTGCTGCCTGCCCACTCCCAGATGAACATTGAAATGCAATGTGACCATGGCTCCTTTAAATATCCTGGCTGAAAATGCATCATCGATGATGTCATCAGACCTGGGCCGGGTAACGTGCAAGGCGAGCTTAATAGGCTCCATTATCGCAAAGTTGATTTCAGGAATGGGATGGAATCAACAATGGGGTCGCGACCTGCCACGCCAACTGCCCACACCCGACCTGCCCAGGTAAACAAAATTCCGGCTGAATGAATGAGTTGTCATTGAGTGTCAGCAGGATATTCAGCCAACCAAGCCTGATTCAACCTGATATCCACAAGTACACTTTCCCAGCAGGAGCCACTGAATAATGATCAGGAGCAGAAACCCTAACTCCCCCCACATTCCCCAAGCCTAAGAAAATCAGTTGTAGCATCAGCATCCAACATTGCCCTGAATGAGATGAGCTAACTTCGCAGTGACCAGGGGTCTCCCTGGTCTGTGTGGCATAGCATCGCACCATACAGTGCATTTACCAATCACTGAGTCATGTGTGTTCAGATTGACAATGTTTTCCTGTACAGTGGAAATTAAATGCCATGCATCCTGAGGGAAAATATGTTTCTAATGTGAGCATAGAGAGGAAGAGATATAGATAATTTAATAAAAATACATTTTGTGAAGAAGGAGGTTGGTAGATATTGTTTTGCTGTTTGTTTAATATTACTTGTATATTAATATGACATCATTCTTTTCCTTTGCTTTCTAGAATCACAACAGTCCTGCACAATGCAGACCAGTGACGGGGATGTAAATAATTGCATTGAAATAAAGGCTATGGATAATAAGCAAACTAAACAAGTTAGTTCTTTTTTTCTCTTTAGCAATTTATATCTCTTGGTGAACTTCCTCAGTACTGCCCTGGAGTGTAAGCCTAGATTTATTGGCCTAGAAATTCATTAAGGCGCTGCCAGCTTTGCGCCCAGTTAACGCCTAAAGAGTGATTTTGCGCCAGAAATGAGTTTGCGCAGATATTCAGCGCAGCGGTATTGGCGGCGGTAGCCGTTAGCGCTGCGCCGGCACCGATGACGTCATCGGTGTGCGCAGTGCCCCGGTTCCGCCCCGAAACCGGCCCAATCCCCATATTTAGTTGCGGCCGCCTCCTCCGAAGCGGCCACAAACAGCGACCAGAAAACCGGGCCGTCCTGCTGCCTTAGTGGGGCGCTTTAAAGCGGAAGGTGCGGCCGGCCGCTTTTTCGGCAGCCGCCTGCCCGCACCTCCTTCCCCGGCCTCCTCCACCCCCCCCCCCCCGCGGCATTGCCGGCTGCTTTCCGCGAGCCCGGCACTTCTCCGTGGTGCCGGGCTCATTTGCCGGCACTATCCAGCGGCGATCTCCCCGTTGCAGGCAGCTCCCCCTTAAGAGAAGGAGGAGGCCTGCAGTACCGCAGCCTGCCGCTCCGCAGCGGCTGGCGCAGCGGCGCCAAGAGCGCTGATATTCAGTGTCAGCGCCCCAAGCGGAGGCGGGCACACCCTGGTATAGCGCCCGGTTCCGAATTGGGGCGCTAACAATGAATATCTGACGATCGCTATAGGCTTCCCGCCCAGCGCTAACTTTTGGGCGCTAGCCAGCTGGCGGGGCCATAGTGAATTTCTAGGCCATTGTGCTCAAGTCACTGGAGTGTTACTTAAACCCACAACCTTCTGACGCAAAGGCAAGCGTGCTACCAACTAAGTCATACATGGTATGGCAATGATGATTATCTTATATTTATGACCTCTACTTTTGGACTCCCCACAAGTAGAAACATTTTCTCTATGTCTACCCGATCAAACCCTTTCATAATCTTAAAGACCTCTTATCAGGTCACCACTCAGCCTTCTCTTTTCTAGAGAAAAGAGCCCCAGCCTGTTCAGCCTTTCCTGATAAGTATACCTGCTGAGTTTTCCAGTGCCTCTATAACATTTTTATAATATGGAGACCAGAACTGTTTACAGTAATCCAAGTGTGGTCGAACCGAGGTTCAATACAAGCCTATCCCTCTAGAAATGAACACCAGTGCTTGGTTTGCCTTTTTTTCCTATCTTAGTGCTTTGTGTATCTGGACCCCTAAATTGCTTTGCTCCTCTATCCCATTTAGACTCTTGTTATCCAAGTATATTTGGCCTCCTTATTCTTCATGGAGGGAGTGCAGCGAAGTTTCACCAGGCTCATAGCTGGGATGGCA
This sequence comes from Somniosus microcephalus, assembly GCF_052327205.1. Lineage (NCBI taxonomy): Eukaryota > Metazoa > Chordata > Chondrichthyes > Squaliformes > Somniosidae > Somniosus > Somniosus microcephalus. The sequence continues at coordinate 108,047,398 of NC_140988.1, forward strand.
GGAATGACGTATGAGGAGAGATTGGGTCGATTGGGCTTATATTCGCTGGAGTTTAGAAGAATGAGAGGGGATCTCATTGAAACTTATAAAATTCTAACAGGACTAGACAGACTAGATGCAGGAAGGATTTTCCCGATGGCAGGGGAGTCCACAACCAGGGGTCACAGTCTAAGGATAAGGGGTAAGCCATTTAGGACTGAGATGAGGAGTAATTTCTTCACCCAGAGAGTGGTGAACCTGTGGAATTCTCTACCACAGAAGGCAGTTGAGGCCAATTCATTAAATATATTCAAGAAGGAATTAGATATATTTCTTAAGGCTAAAGGGATCAAGGGATATGGGGAGAAAGCAGGGACAGGGTACTGAATTTGGATGATCAGCCATGATCTCATTAAATGGCGGAGCAGGCTCGAGGGGCCGAATGGCCTACTCCTGCTCCTATCTTCTATGTTTCTATTTCGCTGTCATTACCTGTGAGTTTATCTTGTGCATCCCTTAGTGGCCCTGTCTCTATCATTGGAATGTAGGAATGTAAGAACAGGAGTAGGCCCTTCGAGCCTATTCCGCCATTCAATGAGATCATGGCTGATCTGTGACCTAACTCCATATACCCGCCTTTGGCCCATATCTCTTAATACCTTTGATTAACAAAAATCTATCAATCTCTGATTTAAAATTAACAATTAATCTAGCATCAATTGCCATTTGTGGAAGAGAGTTCCAAAATTCTACCAGCCTTTGTGTGTAGAAGTGTTTCCCAACTTCACTTCTGAAAGGCCTGGCTCTAATTTTTAGGCTATGCCCCCTAGTCCTAGGGGGAGAAATTCGGTTTGGGGTGCTAACTTTTGAAATCTTGAAAAATTTGCACCAGGCACTAATGATTGTGAACTTCCAGTAAATTGGCTGTTAGTGCTCCAGGAAGGAATTGGAGTGCTAAATCAAGCGCTACCACTTCCCTCGGAGCGCTAAAGCCGGCAAGAGGGGCGGTAGTGGTGCAGCGCTGCCCAATGCCAGGAACGGAGGCTCCTTCCCTCCCTTAAAGGGAAGGACCATCGCTGTAGGCTCTGCATTGAAACGAGGTCCCTCATTGCCAATGGCAGCCGCGATCCGACATGATCAGCCCCAAGCACTCTAGCAGAGTGTAGGGCTGATCGATCGCGGCCGAAGAAAATGCTGAAAAATGAACGTAAGGCATTAAGAAAATGTGTTTTTTTTCCACGCAACCATCATTAACTTTAAATACCGCTCCCCAAGCGGCCGGCCTCCTTGACAACGCCTCCTGCAGCTGTCGTTGTTGTTGTCCGGCAATGCTGCAGGGAGCAATGCAGCACGATGACATCACGATCTCCGGGCGCAGGAGATCGTGGTGCCAGGGGTTACCGCTGCCGCAAACCTCGACGGGAATTTCGGGGGCGTCGGTACTCCCAGTTGCAAAGCCGGTAGCGCCTCCCGGAGGCGCTAATGGGAAGCGTAAAGGAGGCGAATTTCTAGACCCTAGACTCTCCAACCAGCGGAAATATTTTCTCTCTATCTACCCTATCAGTTCCCCTTAATATGTTGAAAACTTCGATCAAGTCACTTCCTAACCTTCTAAATTTCAGGGAATCCAACCCTAGTTTGTGTAATATCACCTCGTAATTTAATCCTTGGATTCTGGTAAATTTACGCTGTACTCCCTCCAAGGCCAATATATCCTTCCTAAGATGTGGTGCCCAGAACTGCTCACAATACTCCAGGTGTGGTCTAACCAGGGCTTTGTATAGCTGTAGCATAACTTCTACCCCCTTGTATTCTAGTCCTCTAGATATGAAGCCCAGCATTCCATTAGCCTTATTGATAATTTTCATTACCTGCCCATGACATTTTAAAAATCTATGTTCATGGATCCCTAAGTCTCTTTGGACTTCTACTGTTTCTAGCTTTTCACCATTTAGAAAGTACTCTGTTCTATCCTATTTAGGTCCAAAGTGGATGACCTCACACTTGCCTACATTGAAATCCATTTGCCACAGTTTTACCTATTCACTTAATCTATTAATATCTCCTTATAATTTTATTTTTCCATCTACACTGCTTACAATGGCGCCTATCTTTGTGTCATCGGCAGACTTGGATATGTGGCTCCCTATTCCATCATCTAAGTCATTAATAAATACGGTGAATAGTTGAAGCCCGAACACAGATCCCTATGGAACGCCACTAATCACATCCTGCCAATTAGAGTTCCTGCCCATTATCCCTACTCTCTGTCTCCTGCCATGCAGCCAATTTCCTAACCAGGTCAATAATTTGCGTTCAATTCCATGAGCTTCAGATTTAGCTAGTAGTCTCTTATGAGGGACTTTATTGAATGTCTTCTGGAAGTCCATATAAATAACATCCATAGACATTCCTCTGACCACTACTTTCAAAAAATACAATCTGTTTCATCAGGCATGACCTACCCTTTACATCCTGATTATTATTTTGTTATTCATGTATCTGTAGAATACTTTACTATTTCTTTTTATATTCCTTGATTATTCAATTTCGTAGTTCCTCTTTGCTTTCCTAATTGTTTCTTTTTACTTCTTTCCTAACCTCTTCTTACTCCTTTTTGTCATCCTTTCCTTTATTGTCTGTAGCCTGGAGTTTCCACTCGATTACACTTTTTTTGCCACAATTCCCTCGATATCGGCACATCCGGTGCAAAAGATGGCAGAATTTTAAGCACAAATTGCATTCAACGCAACTTGAGTTTCTGCAATATTTTGTGCTAGTTTTTAAAACATCATGCTGGAAGCAGGCCCCGCTAACAAAACTAGCCAGGCCCCCAGGGTAAACCAGTCACCACTGGGAGTTTCCACTAATTGCGCTCGTTTGCAGGCCTTCGAGGAGGCTCCAAAAATGAAGTTGGATCTTTTGGGCACAAGGACACTGATAGGTCTGTTTTGAAAGGTTTTGCATGATTTAAAAAAAAAATTACTCAGGAACTGACTACTGCACCCCGATCTAACTAGAAAATAGTTTTGTATATTTAAAAAAAAGTTATTTTCAGTCATTTAAATTCGGGTTAGTCACAGGTGGTGGATTGACACGGTAATTTAAAATGCTTATTTTCTGTGATAAACCCACTTACAGCTGTATTAATCAAACTGCGCCTAGTTACCACTCTTAAATATATCAAGGGATAGTTTTTAAAGCAATTAAAAAATAAATAATGATGTTATAAAATGCTTCTGACTGCGCTGGTTCATGGCAGATTTTGCATTCGGCGATAAGCAAATGAGTTTGAGTGGAAAATCAGCGTGGGCGGGGCGGGGGGGGAAACACTTTTCAAAATGGGTGCAATTTGCACCGGAATGGCCAATCGCTCCCAAAGCAGAAACTCTATGCCTATGGCCCAGATATTCAGATCCCTACAGATGTGTACGTGCTGTGTACCCACCCGTAGGGACATCGGAAATGCCGATTTCAGGCATGCAAAGCACATGCGCTGAAAACCGGCATTTCCGATCTGTTAACAATGGTCTTAACAGATCCTCCAGCTGCCCTGGAGAAGGGCCTCCGTGGGCAGATAGTTCCGCTTTTTGAAGACCCTCCGCCCGCAGAAAACCCTTACAATTCTTATGCCTGGTAAAAGCAGGCATAAGGCCTGCTTTTACCAGGATAAGAGTTCAAAAAAGTTTTTTAAAAGTTTTTTTCACTGATTTATCATTTAAAAATACTTTAAAAAAAGGTAAGTTTATTTTTAGCCCCATAGAAAACTTAACTTTTTTTTCAAAAAATTAAATTTTTGTTTAAAATACTTAATTTATTGTAATTTCAAGTCATTTTAAAAATGTGATTTAAAAAAAATTATTTAATTTTGGGGGTGATCTCCATTTGATTGGCTCCCCATGGCCCACTTGATCCCAGGGACGCTGCGAACTACCTGCGCCTCTGGGATACGTGGGCCCTGTGCACTTCAAGATTGGAGAGGCCCAGGAGCGGAAGCGTGTGCATCCCAGCAGCCCTCAGGTAAGGGCGTAGATTTTTCCAGAACGCATGCCTCCGCCCACGGGAAGCCTGCAATCGGAAAATACGGGCCTATGTACTTAGTGTATGCCTTTTTCTTTAGTTTCAATTTTAGCCTTATCTCTTTATTTATCCATAATATTTCATTATTAGCTAGTTTGTTCTTGTTTTTAGCGGAATATATTCCCCTTGAACTCTATTCAAATATTTTGCACTGATGTTCTATCTCTTTATCTGTCAAAATTACTTTCCAGTTTACCTTCCCAGTTATATTCTCATTCCCTCACAATTAGCTTTTTTTTTACAATCTATTACTTTGGCCTTTGTCTTACTTATATCTTTCTCAATGATTATTTTGAAACTATTGTCTAAATAATGATCACTATTGTCTAAATATTCCCCTATGCTTACTTTTCTAATCTACTCTGGTTCATTTCCCATTGCTAGATGCAGCAGTGATTCCTCTCTGGTTGGACTTCTTATGTACTGTGTAAGAAAGGAGTCCTGTGCACACTATAAAAGCTCGATTCCCTTTCTCCTACCTCCTCTTTCCAGTTTATTTGGGGGGGGGGGGCGGTGCAGTAATTGAAATCTCCCATGATTATTATTTTATGTCTTTTACTCATTTCATGGATTTGCTTTCATATTTCTTCCTCCACTTCCCTTCCACTATTAGGTGGTCTGTAGAATAGCCCTATTAGCATGATCGATCCCTTCTTATCCTTTATCTTCATCCATATGGATTTTGTTTCTATCGTAATATTTAGCATCCAGTGTTCACATCATGCAATTTCAAGTTTCTTAAAGAACAAGTCAGATACAGCACAAATGGTGCTTTATTTTCATTAAACAGCAAGCTTAATTATAGACTTTAGAAACATAGAAACATAGAAAAATAGAAAAATAGGAGCAGGAGTAGGCCATTCGGCCCTTCGAGCCTGCTCCGCCATTCAATATGATCATGCCTGATCCTCCATCTCAATACCATATTCCTGCTCTCTCCCCATACCCCTTGATGCCTTTTGTGTCTAGAAATCTATCTATCTCCTTCTTAAATATATTCAATGACATGGCCTCCACAGCCTTCTGTGGTGGAGAATTCCACAGGTTCACCACCCTCTGAGTGAAGAAATTTCTCCTCATCTCAGTCCTAAATGTCCTACCCCGTATCCTGAGACTGTAACCCCTCGTTCTAGGGCCCCCAGCCAGGGGAAACATCCTCCCTGTATCCAGTCTGTCTAGCCCTGTCAGAATTTTATACGTTTCAATGAGATCCCCTCTCATTCTTCTAAACTCTAGTGAATACAGGCCTAGTCGACCCAATCTCTCCTCATACGACAGTCCTGCCATCCCAGGAATCAGTCTGGTGAACCTTCGCTGCACTCCCTCTACGGCAAGTATATCCTTTCTTAGGTAAGGAGACCAAAACTGCACACAGTACTCCAGGTGTGGTCTCACCAAGGCCCTGTATAACTGTAGTAAGACATCCTTGCTCCTGTACTCAAATCCTCTTGCAATGAAGGCCAACATACTATTTGCCTTCCTAACTGCTTGCTGCACCTGCTTGTTTGCTTTCAGTGACTGGTGTACAAGGACACCCAGGTCCCTTTGTACATCAACATTTCCCAATCTGCCACCATTTAAATAATACTGCTTTTCTGTTTTTCCTACCGAAGTGGATAACTTCACATATATCCACGTTATACTGCATCTGCCATGTATTTGCCCACTCACTCAACTTGTCTAAATTGCCTTTAAGCCTCTTTGCATCCTCCTCACAACTTACAATCCCACCTAGTTTCATGTCGTCAGCAAACTTGGAAATATTACATTTGGTTCCCTCATCCATGTGGTGATAGTTACCCTCCACCCCGGTAGGGGGCGACGGAGGGTAAACAGAGAGAGGAAATAAATAAAGAAGCCTTGTGTTGATGGCTGAAGGAATACATCCCGTGTCCGTGTGTCCGTGTGTTGAGTACATTACAATCCAAATCTTTGATATATATTGTGAATAGCTGGGGCCCAAGCACTGATCCCTGCGGTACCCCACTAGTCACCGCCTGCCACCCTGAAAAAGACCCAGCTATTCCACCTTAGGTGAAATTTTGTATAAATACTTCATGACCCCCAAATCTAATCAAGCAGAACTCTTGAATATCAATCCATCTCCACCAATCAGCTCTGGCCTACTGCTACTTGGACTCAGAGACCGATTTTGGTGCAAGTCAGTCCTAAATGACTAAGAGCTGATGCAAATTCTGCCTAAAAAGTCAAATACTAATAGAATTCAATGGTTGGATATAAACCTATGTATATAATTGCCAATACTGTTAGCTGGGTGGGGAGGGGGCTCTCCCAATTGTCAGCCATAACTTTGGCAAATGATTAGCAGAAACCCTGGAGAAATGATTGCTTATTCCATTCCTCCGGGGTTTCCGGCAGACTTTCATTGAAGTTACAGCGTGAGATCACGGGCCCCAGCAGAAATTCTTTCCCAATTATTCAAATCTGTAGGTGCAAATACAGACGAGTTGGGACAGCAGTGGTGGGAGAGGAAGATTACATGTAAATGAAATTTAAAGGAATGGGGCTAATTAAAGGAAAGTGTCACAATCGGAGGACAAATAAAATTCTGAATGCCTTTAGAGAGCCTCAAAAACATCTAACCTGTGACCAGGGGAACATCAATGGAATTTGGAGAAGGGGCATAAAAAGTGGCAAGATTTTTTGGGGGATTGGGGAACATGTCCTCCTCATCCGCACTTTCAGTGATTGTGTCCACTGTTTGCTAAAAAAATAAGCTTGATCTACTTCTTGTTGCAAAATGTTCTAGCTCTGTAGGGCAGAGGAATGTCATTCAGCTGCCATTTATATCTCCCTCAGCACCAGACCAACCTCGAACCATTTCCTAAATCTGACAGATTTATGATCAGTGCGGAAATTGGAAATCTCTTCAGAGTACAGCTCTTCTAGATTAGGATACGCCTGCCCCCAACCACTGTTCAAATGTTTTCACGCGAGAAACACATCGGGTTAGGGGACGATTTTCAAGTAGTGCCCAAAACAGGACCGCAGTCGGCAGAGCAGCTGCTCTGCCCACCTGTTCATGCCGGCGTGAAGCCGGAACCATTTTGAAGCCCGGGCCTCATTAACATGCTGCTGTGGCAAGTTGCGGGCGTCAAGCGGGCGCCTCAGCAGCTCACCATTTCTGGGAGGGCGGGAGATTCGCCCGTTTCTATGCTGAGCTAGCTGGGGGTTGGGGGGAACACGATCCTGGATGGGGGCATTGAATAGACTAGCAGAGAGCCAGAGGTTGTTTGGATGCCTAGAAGGAGCACTCCTCTTCCTCCTGGGCTCAGCCCAAAAATAAAAATTGCCCCCTGGGCTATTTTCTGAGCGGCCACCAGCAGTCCCTTTAAGGGCCATTGGAGAGGCTGCTCAGCGTCTGCACCAAATGGGCGGAGTGTGCTTGGTGCACACTCTACCTACTTGTACCTGTAAAAATTACAATCAAATTCTTACAACTGGCGTAGAACCCCGATTTGCATATTGGGCCGGATTTTCCGATCGGATGCTCCCTACGGGCGGATGCCTCCGATCTGGAAAAATCTACGAACTTACCTGCTGGCTCTGTAGGTCCTGACACTTCTGATCCTGGGCCTCTCCTGGTCCGCGCGCACAGCGGCCCAGGTATCCCAGGGCGCAGGCCGTTCCCTGGGATCATGTGGGCCATGGGGAACCAATCAAAGAAAGGAATCCCCCTTCACACTTTTGACAGGTCTCTACGCGTAGATCTGTCAAAAGTATGAATGGGGATCACTTACAAAACACACTAAAACATTAAATAATTTTTAAAAATCACATATTAAAAATTACATTAAATTAAATGTTTTAAACAAAAATTTAATTTTTTGAAAAAAATAATTAAAGTTTTTTATGGGGCTAAAAATAAACTTAACTTTTTAAAAAGTATTTTAAAATTATAAATGACTGAAAATAATTTTTAAAAAACTTTTTAAAACTCTTATGCTGGTAAAAGCAACCAGGCGTAAGGTTTTTAAAGGTTTTCAGCGGGCGGAGGTTGTGCAGAAAGCAGAACTCTCCACCTGCAGGGGCCCTTCTCCAGGGCAGGCGGAGGATCCTTGACAGATCGGAAGTGCCGGTTTTCAGCGCATGCACTTCGCATGCCTGAAACCAGCACTTGCGAGGCCCCTACGGGTGTGTACACAGCTCGTACACACCCATGGGGGTCGGAAAATACAGAACAATATTTCAGGCAGGCAGCTGCTTGGACATTTACAGGGTTGCCTGAAAATTGTATAAAATGGGCCTTCAGCTTTAATGGTGCTCCTCGCACTGTTGGAGATGAGGGTGTTGGGGATAAGGAGAGAGGTTTAAGGAGTGGAGAGAATAAGCCGGAGGTTATCTTTCCTTTCCAGGATGCTCTTGGAGCAGTTGGTGGCTTTGCTAGAGGGCAGACAAGTCCAATAGCTCTTGTGATAGATAACTAACCCACCCTGGATTCAAATTACACCGATGCTCACTTTTCCATGATTGCAACTTTCGATTGAAGAAGTCAAAATGGAGAAAATGTACTACAAAAGTAATGGGCCAGACTTTGCTGGAATGAGGCATCTTGCGGCATGCCCTGTTAGTCAGACTTTTCCCCTCATGCTTCAGCTCAAATATAAGCTGATAACGAAGGGAATGATTTTGCCAGCCCTGGGGAGACGGGTTTGGAGGCGGGACTGCCGGGAAAATGGCAGAAACTGGGGGCGGGTACCCATCCCGCCACCAACCCGTGTCCGTGTCATCTTTCCAGGAGGTGGGTAACCGATGTGAAGGGGATTACAGGTAGTTAACAGGCAGTTAAGAGGATTATCCCCATTTTTCCAACGAAAGTGCAGGCTTCCTGACGTTGGGAAACCCTGCCACGGTCAGCGAGGTGAGCAGTGGGTCTGCGGGGGTGAGAGGGGTCAAAAAGTGCGCTGTGGAGGTGACTGATGGGTGCAAGTGTGGAGAGGTAAGTATGTGAGGTGAGTGAAAAGTGTTAGAAAAAGTTTACTTACCTTTGTTTATTCCTGCAGGCTTCAATCGTTGGGGATCCGGAGGCTCTGGCATTTCCACGGCAGAGATGACAGAATGGCTACTGCATTCTCCGATGCAACAGCCATCTGCTTTCTGCTCAGAAAATAGGTTTGGTGAGTCTTGAATACAAGGACTCATCAAACAACAGAGAATGCCAGTGTTTGACAGCTTCTCAAAGCTGTCAAACGATGACAATTCATCTGTCAAAAATTTTTGACAGATGAAACGTCATACGCTGACGTTCTCTGTCACCGGCTATCCCTTAATTGGCCTGCTAAACCTGCTGGGCAGGCTTAACAAGGTCAATCGAGGGAAAATAGCATGGGTTGGCCGGACGTCAATGGAGGCGGGACTAAATCCTGACAAGCAGCAGTCCTGCCTCCATCACATCCACATTGGCAAAATCACCCGCAACATGTCGAGGGCAACGAGGCATCTGAGACCTTAATAAACTATGGGACCAATAGTCTATCTCCTTAGCCAATGAGATTTAAAGATTAAGAAAGAAGCAGAGGAACAACGGAGAAGGAGGGTGAATTAGAATGGGTGGATCACAGTCAAATCAGGTAAACATAGAAACATACAAACATAGAAGATAGGAGCAGGAGTAGGCAATTCAGCCCCTCGAGCCTGCTCTGCCATTTAATGAGATCATGGCTGATCATCCAAATTCATAAGAACATAAGAACATAAGAAATAGGAGCAGGAGTAGGCCAATCGGCCCCTCAAGCCTGCTCCGCCATTCAATAAGATCATGGCTGATCTGATCCTAACCGCCAATCCACTATCACAGAACCATCTCCTGAATCTAACAGAATTAGACACACGAACTAGGAGCAGGATCAGGCTACACGGCCCCTGGGCCCGCTCCGCTACCCACAGGGCCATGACCGATCCGAACCTAGACTCATGTCCAAATTCCTGCCCGCTCCCCATAACCCTTAATTCCCTTTACTTCTAGGAAACTGTCTATTTCTGTTTTAAATTTATGTAATGATGTAGCTTCTACAGCTTTTTGGGGCAGCATATTCCATGGACCTACCACCCTCTGAGTGAAGTAGTTCTTCCTCATCTCAGTTTTGAAAGAGCAGCCCCTTATTCTAAGACTATGCCCCCTAGTTCTAGTTTCACCCATCATCGGGAACATCCTCCCCGCATCCACCCGATCCAACCCCTTCACAATCTTATATGTTTCAATAAGATCGCCTCTCATTCTTCTGAACTCCAATGAGTAGAGTCCCAATCTACTCACCTCTCCTCATACGTCCATCCCCTCATCCCCGGGATTAACCGAGTGAACCGAGTACCCTGTCCCTGCTTTCTCCCCATATCCCTTGATCCCATTAGCCTTAAGAAATATATCTAACTCCTTCTTGAATATATTTAATGAATTGGCCTCAACTGCCTTCTGTGGTAGAGAATTCCACAGGTTCACCACTCTCTGGGTGAAGAAATTACTCCTCATCTCTGTCCTAAATGGCTTACCCCTTATCCTTAGACTGTGGCCCCTGGTTCTGGACTCCCCCGCCATTGGGAACATCCTTCCTGCATCTGGTCTGTCTAGTCCTGTTAGAATTTTATAAGTTTCAATGAGATCCTCTCACAATCTTCTAAACTTCCAGCGAATATAAGCCTAATCGAACCAATCGCTCCTCATACGTCATTCCTTCCATCCTAGGTATCAGTCTGGTGAACCTTCGCTGTACTCCCTCCATGGCAAGAACATCCTTCCTCAGATAAGGCGACCAAAACTGCACACAATACTCAAGGTGTGGTCTCACCAAGGCCCTGTACAACTGCAGCAAGACATCCTTGCTCCTGTACTCGAATCCTCTCGCTATAAAGGCTAACATACTATTTGCCTTCTTAATCGCCTGCTGCACCTGCATGCTTACCTTCAGCAACTGGTGCACAAGGACACCCAGGTCTCATTGCACTTCCCCTTCTCCTGATCTATTGCCGTTCAGATAATAATCTGCCTTCCTGTTTTTGCCACTAAAGTGGATAACCTCGCATTTATCCACATTATACTGCATCTGCCATGCATCTGCCCAATCACCCAACCTGTCCAAATCATACTGGAGTTTCTCTGCATCCTCCTCACAGCACACACACCCACCCAGGTTTGTGTCGTCTGCAAACTTGGAGATATTACATCTAGTTCCCTCGTCTAGATCATTAATATATATTGTGAATAGCTGGGGTCCTAGCACTGATCCCTGCGGTACCCCACTAGTCACTGCCTGCCACTCGGAAAAAGACCCGTTTCTTCCAACTCTTTGCTTCCTGTCTGCCAACCAGTTCTCTATCCAAGTCAGTACCTTACCCCCAATCCCATGTGCTTTAACTTTACACGCTAATCTCTTATGCGGGACCTTATCGAAAGCCTTCTGAAAGTCCAAATACACCACATCCACTGGCTCTCCCTTATCTATTCTACCAGTTACATCCTCAAAAAATTCCAGTAGATTAGTCAAGCACGATTTATCTTTTGTAAATCCATGTTGACTTTGTCCGATCCTGTTTTCCAAGTGCTCTGCTATTACATCTTTTATAATGAACTCTAGCATTTTCCCCACTACCGATGTCAGGCTTACCGGTTTATAATTCCCCGTTTTCTCTCTACCACCTTTTTTAAATAGTGGGGTTACATTAGCTACCCTCCAATCCATGGGAACTGTGCCTGAGACTAAGGTATTTTGGAAGATGACCAGCAATACATCTACTATTTCTAGGACCACTTCCTTAAATACCCTAGGATGTAGATTAGCAGGCCCTGGGGATTTATCGGCCTTCAATCCTGTCAATTTCCCTAACACTGTTTCTCTACAAATACTGATTTCATTCAGTTCCTCCCTCTCATTAGACCCTATGTTCCCCGAAATCTCTGGGAGGTTATTTGTGTCCCCCTTTGTGAAGACAGGACCAAAGTATGTATTTAATAGGTCAGCCATTTCTTTGTTCCCTATTATAAATTCCCCTGATTCTGACTGCAAGGGACCTATGCTTGACTTCACCAATCTTTTTCTCTTCACATATCTATAGAAGCTTTTAAAGTCAGTTTTTATGTTCCCTGAAAGCTTACTCTCATACTTTATTTTCCCCCTCTTAATTAATCCTTTCTTCCTCCTTTGCTGAATCCTAAACTGCTCCCAATCCTCAGGTTTACTGCTTTTTCTGGCCAATTTATATGCCCTCTCCTTGGATCTTATGCTCTCCCTAATTTCCCTTGTTAGCCACGGTTGAGTCACCTTTTTTGTTTTATTTTTATGTCAGACAGGGATGAACAAATTCTGTAGTTCATCCATGCGATCTTTAAATGTTTGCCATTGCCTATGCACCGTCAACCCTTTAAGTAACGTTCTCCAATCCATCCTAGCCAACTCACGCCTCATACCATCGTAGTTTCCTTTATTTAAATTCAGGACCCTAGTCTCTGAGTCAACTACTTCAGTCTCCTTCTTAATGAAGAATTGTATCATATTATGATCGCTCCTCCCCAAGGGGCCTCGCACAAGATTGCTAATTAATCCTTTCTCATTACATAATACCCAGTCTAAGATGGCCTCATCTCTAGTTGGTTCCTTGACATATTGGCCAAGGAAACCATCCCATATACACTCTAGGAATTCCTCCTCCACAGTATTGTTACTAATTTGGTTAGCCCAATCTATATGTAGATTAAAGTCACCCATGATAACTGCTGTGCCCTTATTGCATGCCTCTCTAATTTCCGGTTTAATGCCATCCTCAACCTCAACATTACTGTTTGGGGGTCTGTATACAACTCCCACTAACGTCTTCTGCCCCTTGGTATTTCTCAGCTCTACCCATACAGATTCTACATAATCAGAGCTAATATCCTTCCTTACTATTATGTTAATCTCCTCTTGAACCAGCAATGCTACCCCACCTCCTTTTCCTTTTTGCCTTTCCTTCCTGAATATTGAATACCCCTGGATGTTGAGGTCCCAGCCTTGGTCACCCTGGAGCCATGTCTTCATAATCCCAATTGTACCATATCCGTTTACATCTATTTGCGCAGCTAATTCATTCACCTTATTATGAATGCTCCTCGCATTAAGACACAAAGCCTTCAGGCTTTTTTTTTTTAACACTCTTAGGGGGAATAATTCAGTTGGTTTGTGCCTCCCGTTAGTGCCTTAAGAGGGCGCTAATGGGCGCAAAGCAGCTAGCGCCCGTGCGTGGTGATGCTTGCGCTGCTCACGAAATTAAGTAGACATTTTGCGGCGGTGCTAAACACTACCGCCATGATCCCCTGCACCGGCAGATTGTGACGTCAGTCGAGTGTGCAACGCCCCGGTAGCAGCCCGGACCGGATATTGAGTGGCGCCCTCTGCCTTACCGCCTGCCACTAGCAACGACAGGTTGAGGGGAGCATTTTGCGGTCAGGAAGGGACTGGGGGAGCGCTATTTAAAGGCGACCACTTCCTGACTTTTTTTGATGGTGACATTTTTGCACCACGCATTCTGAGAGAGAGAGAGTGTATTCTGGAGAGATTCAACGCTGTGTGAAGGAGTTTTGGGCACTGAGCAGCACTTTGCAGGTTCATTTTGATTTGCCCTTCCTTTTATTGATTTAGAAGAGATTGTGGGGGCTGCACTCTGAGCTCTTTCCCTGGGTCTCTCCATTGTTCTTTCCAGCAGATTTGATGTACAGGTCTCTCCAGGCCGAGATTCAAGGCTGCAATGAGCAGGATGTGGATGGAGAGAAAGGTTAACCCTCCCCTTTAAGAACTGGCTGGCGCCATTGTGCCTGTGTTCCATTGCTGACTGGCATCACTTGAGCTCCGCCAGTGCTCTGAGGTAGTGCCTCGCTCCTCGGCCTTTGCGCCTTAAGACACGTGTGAAGTGCTTGATTTAGCACTCCAATCACCTCCAGGGGCGATAAATGTCAAGTTTGCAGTTGGAGGCGATAAGTACCACCAGGCGCTAATCTTTGCGCCCGGCCGATAATTGCGCCCCAAATGGGGCGATACTGAATTTTTCCCCCTTAGTTCTTTTATAATTATAATTATTTACTGTGGCCATGTTTGATTTAAACCCTTGGTTTCTCTGCCTTCCACTTTTGCTTTTCTCCTTCCTGTCTTTTGCTTCTATCCTTGCTTCCTTTTCCTGTCTCCCTGCACAGGTTCCCAACCCCCTACCATTTTAGTTTAAACCCTCCCCAACAGCACTAGCAAACACTCCCCCAGGACATCGGTCACGGTCCTGCCCAGGTGCAAACTGTCCAGTTGGTACTGGTCCCACCTCCCCCAGAACCGGTTCCAATGTCCCAGGAATTTGAATCCCTCCCCCTTGCACCATTCCTCTAGCCACGTATTCATCTGAAATATCCTTCTATTTCTACTCTGACTAGCACGTGGCACTGGTAGCAATCCTGAGATTACTACCTTTGAGGTCCTATTTTTTAATTTATCTCCTAACTCCCTATATTCAACTTTTAGGACCTCATCCCATTTTTTACCTATATTGTTGGTACCTACATGCACCACGACAGCTGGCTGTTCACCCTCCCCCTCCAGAATGCCCTGCAGCTGCACCAAGGCATCCTTGACCCTTGTACCAGGGAAGCAACATACCATCCTGGAGTCTTGTTTGCGGCCGCAGAAACGCCTATCTATTCCCCTTACAATAGAATCCCCTATCACTATAGCTCTCCTGCTCTTTTTCCTCCCGTCCTGTGCAGCAGAACCACCCATGGTGCCAGGAAGTTGGCTACTGCTGCCTTCCCCTGATAAGCCATCTCCCCCAACAATATCCAAAGTGGTATATCTGTTTGAGAGGGGATGGCCACAGGGGACCCCTGCACGACCTGCCTGCACCTACTACTCTGCCTGGTGGTCACCCATACCCTTCCTGCCTGTGCAGCCTTTACCTGTGGTGTGACCAACTCCCTAAACATACTATCCATGATGTCCTCGGTATCGCGAATGTTCCAATATGTATCCATTCGCTGCTCCAGCGCCGCAATGTGGTCTGCCAGTAGCTACAGCTGGATACACTTCCCACACACATAGTGCAGGAGGAGCATGCCATGGGGCCAAGCTGCCATGACTTACCCTTTAATTAATTCAAATTGAATTAAATCAAATCAATACCTCCAATTACACTACAATTAAATTATATTCTCAAGGGCCCTTGTTTACTAGCACACCCCGCTACACAACAGAGACCTTAGAAACTATAAACCACAAAAATTAAGTTTGGATAAAAGTGAGAAAGAGAGAAATATTCACCAACCAATCACTTACCTGCTTTCTGGTGATGTCACACTGTGATTACTTTTTACTTCTTTACACTCGCCGGTCCGTTGTAGCCCCGGCTCACCTTTGAAATCTCCCGCGGTTTGGCGCTCTTCAGCCGCTCTCGTTCACCTTTGAAATCTCCCGAGGTTTGGCGCTCTCCAGCCGCTCTCGTTCACCTTTGAAATCTCCCGAGGTTTGGCGCTCTCCAGCCGCTCTCGCTCACCTTTGAAATCTCCCGAGGTTTGGCGCTCTCCAGCCGCTCTCGCTCACCTTTGAAATAGAAATAGAAACAAAGAGAGGGAAAGAAAGATTGGATTAAGAGAGTGAGAAGAAAGGCAGAAAGGTTAAATAAGAAAAAAAGTAATACATTAAAACTTGAAATTTTTAAAATCTCTAAGAATAATTGACTACATGCAAGAATGAGACTCAACAATTTAAATTGTTCCATTTCTGGGCCAGAGAGATTACTTGTCATTGCATTAACAATTATCATGTCATTAAAAGGGTACTTATGCTGTTAAGTACCAGCCCTAACTTTCTGCAGCGAGTTTAATTTGAGTTTAATGTGGAAATCCAGCAAGCTCTTAAAAATAATGGGGAGGTTGAGGGCGAGCTGCCACTTTTGCGAGGTTAATGGCGGAGCGACCCAAATCGTCCAGTATCTTGTGTCAATTCGCAATTAACAGGGTATCTCTTCCGCTCCACAAGTTGCTGGATGATTTACACATCAGTAATGGCGAGCACCATTAAACTCGCCCTTATTTTGTCAGAAAATTCTGGACCTATATTATAAAGTTTTATAAATATGATATGATGTAGCTTTTAATGAACAATAACAGTAACATATGGTCAGAGGATGTGAATGGTATATCAATTTTTGCTTTTATTATATTACAAGCTGTCAAATTTGGAGATCTAGGATATCTTTGATGGCATTTTAAGTGAAATGTCACCTGTTTATTGGATGATTGGACAGATGACTACATCTAGTTGTGTTCCACCCTCACCCTCTTATTCTTGTTTATTCTTCCCTAGTTTGACTTCCTTTCTTCCTTTGGTCTGACAGAGGCCAAACAAAATTGACAGCTTCTGAGGTTTAAAAAAAATACAGATAATATTGAACTATGAATTCAGGGTAAATACTGCTTGTAAGTGAATGATATATATATATCTCTATAACCAATATGCATATATAAAATAATACGAAAACATGTTGAAAGCCAAATGAGATCTTCCAAACAATTAAAATCTGGTACTAAAAACTGCTGAAGATGTTCAAACGCGATCTTTTACCTTCCTAGGGATTGACCTGCCACCTTGTGGCCGCCTCACTGGTTGGAGCCATTGGTTCAGCATTTTTGTATGGCTATAACTTGTCGGTAGTAAATGCACCAACAGTGGTAAGTGAATGAAAATACAACATTAAAAACAGGCCAAGAATCACTTTATTGCATCTTTTGTGTATCCCCATCTTCCTTCACCCCACCACTCCTGACAGCCTTTGGTCACCTAATCCCAAAGGTCTAAAATTCCCTCGCTTAAACCCTCAGCTCTCTAACTCCTTCTCCTCCTTTAAGACCTTCCTTAAAACCCACCTTTTTGACCAAGCTTTTAGTCAACCCCCCTCCCTAATATCTTCTTCTTTGGCTGAACGTCCATTTCTTTCCATATGCCTTTGAGAAGCTTCTTGGGACATTTTTTACATAAAAGGCACTAAATAAATACAAGTTGTTTTTGGTTTAATACTCTGTACAAATTTAAAACCATTGTATGTTATTGTAAAGTGAATGTACTGTGCAACTTATATATTATTTTTTGAATTTACACATCGATATAAAGCATTGAGATTATTGAGTTTACAGATGTGATATTAAATTACTTGTTCACATTGTAGATAATTCAAAGATAACTGAAAATTTAATTTAATAAAAATGCTGTACTTGGAGTATCACTGGCACAAGGCTGTAACATATTGGTTGTACTGAGTGGTGTGTCAGAGTTCAGAGTATTACTCAGGAATAAATATCCTCCATGCCATGACTAAATGGACAGAGTGTGCCTTGCTCGGGATACCATTTGACATCAAGTAACAGTAACCTTATGAATTTAAAGAATATTGCTGTTGTATGACATATTATAGAATCATACAATGATAGAATATTACAGCACAGAAGGAGGCCATTCAGCCCATCGAGTCTGCGCCGGCTCTTTTGAAGAGCAATCCAGTTAGTCCCACTCCCCCTCTCGTTCCTCATATCCCTGCAATTTTTTCTCCTACAAATATTTATCCAATTTCTTTTGAAGGCTACTATTGAATCTGTATCAACCACAATATCAGGCAGTGCATTCCAAATCCTAACCACTCGTAGCATAAAAAGTTTTTCCTCATGCTGCCTTTGGTTCTTTTGCCAATCGCCTTAAACCTGTGTCCTCTGGTTCTTGACCCTTCAGCCATTGGAAACAGTTTCTCTTTATTTACTCTATCTAAACCCTTCATGATTTTAAACACCTCGATCAAATCTCCTCTTGGCCTTCTCTGCTCGAAGCAGAACAACCCCAGCTTTACATAGGATTACATAAGATACTAGCTGGGGGAGCCCGGCTTTGCCAGGGCTGTTTTGGGCCGGGCGGTTTAAATCGAGTCCCAGGCTTTGAGGCCTCTCTGTGTCCCTCTGTGAATCTGGTGCCGGGCAACATTTTAAATCGAGTCCCAGGCTTTTGGGCCCTGTCTCTGTGTCCCTCTCTGAATCTGCTGCCGGGCAACATTTTAAATTGAGTACCAGGCTTTCAGGCCCTGTCTGTCTGTCCCTCTGTGAATCTGCTGCCGGGCAACATTTTAAATCGAGTCCCAGGCTTTTGGGCCCTGTCTCTGTGTCACTGTCAATCTGCTGCCGGGCAACATTTCTACCTTTTAATACCTTCAAAGATGAAAGTGAAAGTACTTATAAAACATTTTTGGTAAATCTTTTAAAAATAACATAAGAGATACTAACGTTTTCGAAGCTGCATCAGCAGATTTTGAGCTGGAAGTAAATGGTGTTTTTAGCTTGAGGCAATGGCTCCCACATCCCTGAGATGAAAACGATTAGTCCCGCCCCCACACACACACCGATTGGCCAACCATCAGGGGACTGTACTGTAGGATTGGTCAATCGTGACGGCACAGGATTGGTCGAACCTTGACGTCAGTCAATCAATGCTAAGTAGCAGATAATGAGTTTAATTTTGAAGGTTTTTTGCATAAGGCGCGAACAATTTTCGTCTGACCGAAAAGTAAATATGCTTACGACCGTCCCGGAAGCGTAAGCTTTCTTCGGAGGTAATGCGCGCGTAGGTACGCTCTATAACTTTCGAGCGCATAGCCGGACAGACGCACACCCGAGGACAGACAGACAGACAGACAGATCGATTCGTTTATTTATATACTAGCTGAAGTGCCCGGCGGTGCCGAGGCTTTTTCGAGGGCATGTTGTTGTTGGAAGAGAGAGAGAGAGCGACTGGGGGGAAGAGAGAGAGCGACTGGGGGGAAGAGAGAGAGCGACTGGGGGGAAGAGAGAGAGCGGGTGAGGGGAAGGGAGGGCGGGTGGGGGGAAGGGAGGGCGGGGGGGAAAGGAGGGGGGGAAGGGAGGGGAGGGGGGATGGAGGGGAGGGGGGGCCGGGGGGGAAGGGGGGGCGGCGGGGGGGGAAGGGGTGGGGGGCGGGAAGGGGGCGGGGGGGAAGGGGCCGCTCTCGGAGCCCCCACCCCGCACTCTCGAGAGCCCTGCTCTCCAAGCCCCAGCCGCCCCGCTGTCCGAGCCCCGCCCCCCCGAGCCCCGCCCCCCCCCGCCCGAGCCGAGCGCGGAACACTCACCAAGGCCGAGAGCACTGTCGAGAGCCCCGCCCGAGCCGAGCGCGGAACACTCACCAAGGCCGAGAGCACTGTCGAGAGCCCCGCCCCCCCCCGCCCGAGCCGAGCGCGGAACACTCACCAAGGCCGAGAGCACTGTCGAGAGCCCCGCCCCCCACCCGCCCGAGCCGAGCGCGGAACACTCACCAAGGCCGAGAGCACTGTCGAGAGGCCCCCTCCCGCCCGAGCCGAGCGCGGAACACTCACCAAGGCCGAGAGCACTGTCGAGAGCCCCGCCACCCCCCCGCCCGGGCCGAGCGCGGAACAGAGACGCCACGTCTCACCTGCTCCTGCTGCGCGCGCACCCTGACCCTCGTGGCTGACGCCGTTGCCCTGGGTAACGTGACACGGGGGGGGTGAGGAGCTTAGCAGAAGCCCAATCACCTAGCTCGGGCGTGGCTGGGCAAGAAAGGCGCAGGCTTTCAGGCCTAAGAAAAAAACGGGGAAAGGTAGGAAAAAAAATCTTCAGGTTAGATAAAATATTTACAAATGAGTGATTTATTTTAAAACAATTTAATAAATTCAATTTTATTTTGCTGGAAATGTATATTTGAAAAGAAAGACGCAGAAAGCAGGAAAAAGAATGGAAGCAAGATGGCGGCTACTCACCTCGGTTCAGAACGATAAGGCCCGCCCACACACGCACTGATTGGCCCGGTGGCACACGCCAGCAACCCGGCGTACGATTGGTCGAGCTCGAGGTCACTCTGTCGCTAATGAGCGGATAATGAGATGTTAATGAGCGGAATGTTAAGGTTTTTCGGATACCGCGGGCGTGATTTTAGCCTGGCCGAAACGTAAATACGCTTAAAACCGTTTTGGAAAGGTAAGCTTTCTTTCAACGTAACGCACGCGTAGGTACGCCCTGTAACTTTCGAGCGCATAGCCACCCAGACGCACACGTGCAGACAGACAGAAGGACAGACAGACAGAAGGACAGACAGACAGATCGACCGATTTATATATATAGATATAGATGTGTAGTAATGCCTCTGCTATCTCTTCCCTAGATTCTTTTAAACTGCACGGATGTACGGACCAGGGTTTTTTTTTAATCCTCTTTGAGTTTGATTAGTTTATTTAATATTTCTCCTCTTTTTATTTGAAATGCAGTTATGTCATTTCTAATCTAATCATCTGATGTCATGTCCACCTGTTCTGTCACCCTGGTAAATACTGAAATGAAGCAAAGTAATTATTTAATATTTCTGCCATCTCTGTATCGCTGCCTGTGATATTAACCTGTCCATCCTGTAATGGCCCTATTCCCAATGACTTTTTAAATTTATGTGCCTGTAAAATATTTTACTATTTTGTTTTATGATTTTTGATCATTTAATTTCATAGTTCCTTTTTGCCTTTCTAATTGTTTTTTTGACCTCTCCTAATCTCTCTTGTCATGTTCTCCCCTGCTGTCCATGTACTTATTGTATGCCTCTTTCCTTATCCTCAATTTTTCCCTTATATCTTTATTCATCCATGGTGTCCCATTAGTGTTTAGATTGTTCTTGTTTTTCAGTGGAATATATTTTTCCCAGACTCTGTTGAACACCGTTTTAAATATTTCCCACTGCTGTTCTACATCTTTGTCAATATTGTTGTCCATTTTATTTTCCCAAGCTCTATTCTCAGCCCCACAAAATCAACATTTCTCCAATCTATTACCTTGGTCTTCTTCAAACTTATGTCCTTCTCAATTATTATCTTAAAACGTATTATATGATGGTCACTGATGTAATAAAACCCACTATGCACTTGGTTTGAGCATAAAGCAAGGCTTTAATCAACTTGTTTCAGAACATGGAGGTCTAGTTATACTTCACTAGTTCCTTGTCTTACAAAATGTCCCTGACAAACTGGGGCCGATGCCCGAGTATTTATATTCCTTGGACGGCGCTACCAGCTGGCCGTCCAGTGTTATTTCACGAGTAGTTTCTTGATGAATGATGAGATTTATAACATTCTTCCTGCCTAAAAGATTTGGAAGTCCGACGACTTCCTCTTAGCGGATCAGGCGGACCACGAATAGCCACAGTCTTTTGATTTTTGTTTATGGCTAGAAGGCACGTCTCCCCGGACAGATTTGGACTCATTTAAGGTTAAGTTGTGACGACGGAGAACGTCAAAAAAATTCTGGAGGTTGGCATCATGTTCCTTCTGGTCATGGTGATATTATCCAGATGTGGAAAAGTGTCCGTTAAGTTCTCCTGTTTGACTAGGCTATCCATTGCCCGTTGAAAGACGGCCACCTCATTGGTGACCCCAAATGGAAGGCGACAAAACTGGTAAAGCCGACCATTGGCCTCAAAGGCCGTATACTTCTTGTCAGAGTCCTTTAACGGCACTTGATGATATGCGCTCTTTAAATCAAAAGTTGAAAATACCTTGTAGTTGGCAAGGTTATTGACCATGTCATCGATGCGTGGTAGTGGGTAGGCATCCAGGTCGGTATACTGGTTAATAGTTTGCGAGTAATCGATGCAGAGATGTTTCTTGTGTTGCTTCAGAGGATTTTTAACAATGACGACTTGAGCCCGCCAGGAAGATGAACATGGCTCAATGATACCGTCAGCTAGAAGGCGAGAGATTCCTGTCTCGATAAAGGATCGATCATCTTGGCTGAAACATCGTGATTTAGTAACTATGGGCTTACATCGGGGGGAAAGATTGGCAAACAAGGAGGGCTCGTCGAGCGAAGCCGCCAAAAGTGCACAAAATGGTACTTTGGAAATAGTAAGCTCTGGCTTTGACCCTCCAAACTCGAAAGTGAGTCTTTTGTGTTGTTTCTGGAAATCCTGTCCCAGAAGCACATCACTGCATAGGTTCTTGAGCACCCCGAGCCGGGTGGAGAAATAAGTGCGGCCATTGCAAATAAGGTCGACAAGACAAAAGCCAGAAGAATTGGTGGTCAGTATCGTCAGAGCCATTGCAATTTCCCTGTCCGAGGGGTAAATACGCAGTTTTAACTTACTGACAGCCCGCTCACTAATGAAGCTGTCAGAGCTGCATGAGTCAATTAGTGCACTCAAAATGTGTCCATTTACCAAAACCTTTGTGGCTGCATGAGACAGACTTTGGGGAAAAACAGCTGTGATGGGAGGAGGGGCACTTTTACCCTTGACAGCTGTAACCTTAGTAGTGGTTCTTGGGGGAGGAACAGTTTTATAGATTGCAGCTGTAACCTTAGTAGTGGCTCTTGGGGGAGGAGCAGTTTTATAGATAGTAGCTGCAAAACTAACAGGAGCTCTCGACCGGTATACCTTAGAAAAGTGGCCTTTCTTACTAACAGCGGCTCTTGACTGGCATACCTTAGAAAAGTGACCTTTCTTGCTGCAATGATTGCAGGTCGCGTTACGAGCAGGACAAAATTTCCTATAAAGGAATGCACCTCCACAGAAGAAACACTTCCTTCCAGATTGCCAAGATGCCGCTAGGGCGGGGTCGTCATCAGTGTAGGTTTCTAGGGTAGGGTTGTCATCAGCCGGGTTGGAGTCGTCATCCGTGAGGGCTTCCGCCCGAGGCCTATCGAAAGAGTCACTAAAAGTGATAGCAGCAGCCCGTGCACGTGGTGAAAGATAGGTGTCTGCATTCCTCTTTGCTAAGTCCAGAGAACATGCCTGGTCATAGGCAGCCTGTAACTTGAGGGTTTTATTCTCCAACAGACGCTGACGTATGAAGGGAGACGCAATCCCATTAATAAAGGAATCACGAATTAACTCCTCCTGGTACTGCTCAGCTGTAACAGCTTTAAGATTACAATCCTTGCTGAGCCTGCGAAGTTTCTGAAGGAATTCGTCAAGTGATTCCCCGGGTTGTTGTCGAGTTGTGGCCAGTAGATGCTGAGCAAAAATTTCATTTGAGGACTTGACATATAGCTGCTGTAATATTTGGATAGTGGCGTCATAGTCTACACAGTCTTCGATATAATGAAACACATGAGGGGATACATAATTAGCAAGCATTCGTAACTTGTTAGGAACATTCTCACCACACTCCTCAAGAAAGTTGCTAAAGGTACAATGCCAGTGTTTCCATACCTTAGCGGCTGTAAGGGAATTCGGGTCCAGGTCGAGGCGGGCGGGTCTGAGTAGTTTCTCCATGCTGGATCGATTACTTGTCTGAGTTCCCTTCTACGGTTCGAGTTGTAGCTGGCTGTTCCCGAATCACCCAAAGCGTGGAGTCGATATCAAGTTGATTAAATTGACGTAATAAAACTCACTACGCACTTAGTTTGAGCATAAAGCAAGGCTTTAATCAACTTGTTTCAGAACATGGAGGTTTAGTTGTACTTCACTAGTTCCTTGCCTTATAAAATGTCCCTGATAAGCTGGGCCCACGCCCGAGTATTTATACTCCTTGGACGGCGCCACCAGCTGGCCATCCAGCGTTATTTCACGAGTAGTTTCTTGATGAATGATGAGATTTATAACAGTCACTATTGCCTAGATGTTCCCGTACTTTTACTTCTTTTCTCTGGTCGGGTTCATTCCTAATTACTAGATCCAATAGTGAATCCTCCCTTGGGCTTCTTACATATTGGGTTAGAAAAGAGTCCTGTACACAATGTAGGAACTCCATTCCCTTATCCCCTTTACCTTCTGGCCAATTAATATCAGGGTAATTGAAATCCCCTATGATTATTATTCTATGTTTTTTATTCATTTCCCTAAGTTGTTTGCATATTTCTTCCTGCACCTCCCTTCCACTATTAGGTGGCCTGTAGACTTCCCCTATTAACATAGAAGATAGGAGCAGGAGTAGGCCATTCGGCCCCTCGAGCCCGCTCCACCATTTAATGAGATCATGGCTGATCATCCAAATTCAGTACCCTGTCCCTGCTTTCTCCCTTTAGCCTCAAGAAATATATCCAACTCCTTCTTGAATATATTTAATGAATTGACCTCAACTGCCATGTGTGGCAGGGAATTCCACAGGTTCACCACTCTCTGGGTGAAGAAATTCCTCCTCATCTCAGTGCTAAATGGCTTACCCCTTATCCTTAGACTGTGACCCCTGGTTCTGGACTCCCCCGCTATTAGTGTGATTGATCCTTTATTATCTTTTAATTCTTTCCAGATGCCTTGATCTGCATTGTGGCTGTCCTCTCCGCAGTCTTTCTCCTTGTCCTCACAGGTAGCGAGTACATCGTACCTGTTGGACAGGACCAGTGTCTTTGGGACTTCCTTCTCAACCTTTCCTAAGTCCTTGCTACCCAGCTCCCCAACAGTCATAGAGTCATAGAGTTATACAGCACAGAAAGAGGCCCTTCGGCCCATCGCGTCCGCGCCGGCCAACAATCCCTGTCTAATCTAATCCCATTTTCCAGCATTTGGTCCGTAGCCTTGTATGCTATGGCATTTCAAGTGCTCCTCCAAATGCTTCTTGAATGTTGTGAGGGTTCCTGCCTCTACCACCCTTTCAGGCAGTGAGTTCCAGATTCCAACCACCCTCTGGGTGAAAAAGTTCTTCCTCAAATCCCCTCTAAACCTCCTGCCCCTTACCTTGAATCTATGCCCCCTTGTTATTGACCCCTCTACTAAGGGAAAAAGTTCCTTTCTATCTACCCTATCTATGCCCCTCATAATTTTGTACACCTCAATCAGGCCCCCCTCAGCCTTCTCTGCTCCAAGGAAAACAACCCCAGCCTGTCCAGTCTTTCTTCATAGCTGAAGCGCTTCAGCCCAGGTAACATCCTGGTGAATCTCCTCTGCACCCTCTCCAAAGCAATCACATCCTTCCTATAGTGTGGCGACCAGAACTGCACAAAGTATTCCAGCTGTGGCCTAACCAGCGTTTTGTACAACTCCATCATAACGTCCCTGCTCTTATATTCTATGCCTCGGCTAATGAAGGCAAGTATCCCATATGCCTTTTTAACCACCTTATCCACCTGTTCTGCTGCCTTCAGGGATCTATGTACATGCACACCAAGGTCCCTCTGATCCTCTGTCTTTCCTAGGGTCCTACCATTCATTGTATATTCCCTTGCCTTGTTAGTCCCTCCAAAATGCATCACCTCACACTTTTCAGGGTTAAATTCCATTTGCCACTGTTCCGCCCATCTGACCAACCCATCTATATCGTCCTGCAGACTGAGGCTATCCTCCTCGCTATTTACCACCCCACCAATTTTCGTGTCATCTGCGAACTTACTGTTCATACCTTTTACATTCACATCCAAATCATTAATGTAGACCACAAACAGCAAGGGACCCAGCACCGATCCCTGCGGTACCCCACTGGACACAGGCTTCCAGTCACATAAACAACCTTCGACCATCACCCTCTGCCTTCTGCCACTAAGCCAGTTTTGGATCCAATGTGCCAAGGCACCCTGGATCCCATGGGCTCTTACCTTCTTGATCAGTCTCCTATGCGGGACTTTATCGAAAGCCTTACTGAAATCCATGTATACCACATCCACTGCACTACTCTCATCCACACACCTAGTCACCCCCTCGAAAAATTCAATCAAATTGGTCAGACATGATCTTCCCATGACAAAGCCATGCTGACTATCCCTGATTAATCCCTGCCTCTCCAAGTGGAGACTAATTCTGTCCCTCAGAATTTTTTCCAATAATTTCCCTACCACTGATGTTAGGCTCACTGGCCTGTAATTCCCTGGTTTATCCCTACTACCCTTCTTGAATAATGGTACTACGTTATCTGTTTTCCAGTCCTCTGGCACATCCCCTGTGGCCAGAGAGGTTCTGAAAATTTGTGTCAGAGCCCCTGCAATCTCCTCCTTTGCCTCACACAGCAGTCTGGGATACATCTCGTCCGGGCCTGGGGATTTATCCATTTTTAAGCCTGCTAAAACTGCTAGTACCTCCTCCCTCTCGATGCTAATATGTTCAAGTATATCACAGTCCCCCTGCCCGATTTCTATGTCTGCACCATCCTTCTCCATAGTGAACACAGATGCAAAACATTCATTTAAAACCCCACCTACATCTTCTGGCTCCACACACAGATTGCCACTTTGGTCCCTAATGGGCCCTACTCTTTCCCTAGTTATCCTCTTGCCCTTAATATACTTTTCAAACACCTTAGGATTTTCCTTTATTTTGCTCGCCAGTGTTATTTCATGGCCCCTCCTCGCTCTCCTAATTTCTTTTTTATGTATCCCCCTGCACTTTTTATACTCCTCTAGGGCTTCCTCTGTCTTTAGTCCCTTGTATCTGCCAAAAGCCCCCCTTTTTTTCCTAATCCATTCTCATATATCCCTTGACATCCAAGGTTCCCTGGGCTTGTTGGGCCTACCCTTGACCTTTACGGGAACATGTTGCCATTGTACTTTCTCAATTTCCTTTCTGAAAGACTCCCATTGCTCCGATGTGGATTTTCCTACAAGTAGCTGATCCCAGTCCACTTTGGCCAGATCCTGCCTTATCATAGTAAAATCGGCTGTCCCCCAATTTAGAACCTTTATTTCCGGTCCATCTCTGTCCTTTTCCATGACTACCTTAAATCTCACCGAATTATGGTCACTGTCACCAAAGTGCTCACCTACTAACACTTCTACCACTTGCCCGGCCACATTCCCTAGAATTAGGTCCAGTACCGCCCCCTCTCTTGTAGGACTTTCTACATGCTGGCTCAAAAAGCTCTCCTGGATGCACTTTAAGAATTCTGCACCCTCTAAGCCTTTCACACTCTGACTATTTCAGCTAATATTGGGGAAGTTGAAATCCCCCACTATTATTACCCTATTATTTGCACACTTCTCTGAGATTTGCCTACATATCTGTTCCTCTATCTCCCCCTGACTGTTTGGGGGCCTATAGTACACTCCCAGCAAAGTGCTTGCCCTCTTTTTGTTTTTAAGTTCTACCCATATGGCCTCATTAGAGGAACCTGTTAATATATCATCCCTCCTTACAGCAGTAATTGACTCCTTAATTAATATTGCGACACCCCCTGCTCTTTTACCCCCCCTCTGTCTCGCCTGAAGATTCTATACCCCGGAATATTGAGCTGCCAGTCTTGCCCCTCCCTCAACCATGTCTCCGTGATAGCAACAATATCATACTCCCATGTGTTCATCAACACCTTCAGTTCATCCACCTTATTCGCAAGACTCCTTGCATTAAAATAAATGCCATCCAGCCTTGCCCTACTCCCTTGTGCTGTTACATATTTGCTCTGCCTTCCAAGCTGACTTGTTTTTGCCTCTATATTTGGCTGTACATCACCCCCTATTATAGCTCCACTCCGTATCCCATCCCCCTGCCAAGTTAGTTTAAACCCCCCCCAACAGTGCTAGCAAACCTCCCCGCAAGGATATTTGTCCCGTTCTGGTTCAGGTGCAACCCGTCCGACTTGTACAAGTCCCACCTTCCCCAGAAGCAGACCCAGTGATCCAGGAAACTAAAACCCTCCCTCCTGCACCAACTCTTTAGCCACGCATTCATCTGCTCTATCCTCCTATTCCTATACTCACTAGCACGTGGCACTGGGAGTAATCCAGAGATTACAACCTTTGAGGTCCTGCTCTTTAATCTGCTACCTAGCTCCCTAAATTCTTGCTGCAGGACCTCAACCCTCTTCCTACCCATGTCGTTGGTCCCAATGTGAACCACGACCTCTGACTGTTCACCCTCCATCTTCAGAATGCCCTGCAGCCGTTCAGTGACATCCTTGACCCTGGCACCAGGGAGGCAACAAACCATCCTGGAGTCACGTCTACGGCCACAGAAACGCCTATCTGTTCCTCTTACGATAGAATCCCCTACCACTATTGCTCTTCCACTCTTTTTCCTCCCTTCCTGAGCAGCAGAAGCACCCCTGGTGCCAGGAAGTTGGCTGCTGCTGCCTTCCCCTGGTAAGTCATCCCCCTCAACAGTATCACATCCTTCCATTCTTGAACTTGTGCTTTCCCCTGGGGTGTGACTATTTTCTGGATAAAACTATCCAGAAATTCCGCCCCCTCCCTTATGTTTCAGAGTGTGTCTAACTCACACTCCAGCTCAATGACTCTGAACCAGAGTGACTGAAGGCAGAGACATTTCCTGCAGATGTGGGAATCCGGGACAGTCTCGCTGTCCACAAACTGCCACATACTACAGTCCCGACACATAGCATGCCCTGCTATCTCTAGACTTGTAAAAATTAATTTGCTTATTGATAGCCTGAATTAATTTAATGTATGTTTTTATTCAAACAATTATTTATAGTTATATTAATTAGTTTATCTAGTTAAATTATTAATTTAATAAAGTATTAGTTATAGTTCCCCAGCTCTTAATTTAAACCACTGCCTAGATTAGAGAAAAATAACATTTTAATACATAAGAACATAAGAACATAAGAAATAGGAGCAGGAGGAGGCCAATCGGACCCTCGAGCCTGCTCCGCCATTCAATAAGATCATGGCTGATCTGATCCTAACCGCCAATCTACTATCACAGAACCATCTCCTGAATCTAACAGAATTAGACACACGAAATAGGAGCAGGAACAGGCTACACGGCCCCTGGGCCCGCTCCGCTACCCACAGGGCCATGACCGATCCGAACCTAGATTCATGTCCAAATTCCTGCCCGCTCCCCGTAACCCTTAATTCCCTTTACTTCTAGGAAACTGTCTATTTCTGTTTTAAATTTATGTAATGATGTAGCTTCTACAGCTTTTTGGGGCAGCATATTCCATGGACCTACCACCCTCTGAGTGAAGTAGTTCCTCCTCATCTCAGTTTTGAAAGAGCAGCCCCTTATTCTAAGACTATGCCCCCTAGTTCTAGTTTCACCCATCATCGGGAACATCCTCCCCGCATCCACCCGATCCAACCCCTTCACAATCTTATATGTTTCAATAAGATCGCCTCTCATTCTTCTGAACTCCAATGAGTAGAGTCCCAATCTACTCAACCTCTCCTCATATGTCCATCCCCTCATCCCCGGGATTAACCGAGTGAACCTTCTTTGTACTGACTCGAGAGCAAGTATGTCCTTTCTTAAGTATGGACACCAAAACTGTATGCAGTATTCCAGGTGCGGTCTCACCAATACCTTGTACAACTGAAGCAATACCTCCCTATTTTTATATTCTATCCCCCTTGCAATGAAAGCCAACATTCCATTGGCCTTCTTAATCACTTGCTGCACCTGTATACTAACCTTTTGAGTTTCGTGCACCAGGACCCCCAGATCCCTTTGTACTTCAGTACTTTCCAGTTTCTTGCCATTAAGATAATAACTTGCTCTACGATTTTTCCTGCCAAAGTGCATAACCTCACACTTTCCAGTATTGTATTCCATCTGCCAAATCTCTGCCCACTTACTTAGCCTGTCTATGTCCCCTTGCAGGTTTTTTATGTCCTCCTCACTCACTACTTTCCCTCCCATCTTAGTATCATCTGCAAACTTTGATATGTTACACTCGGTCCCCTCTTCCAAATCGTTAATATAGATTGTAAAGAGTTGGGGACCCAGCACTGACCCCTGCGGAACACCACTAGTTACTGATTGCCAGTCTGAGAATGAACCATTTATCCCAACTCTCTGCCTTCTGTTAGATAGCCAATCCTCTATCCATGCCAGAATATTACCCCCAATCCCGTGATTTTTTATCTTAAGCAATAATCTTTTGTGTGGCACCTTGTCGAATCCCTTTTGGAAGTCTAAATACACTACGTCCACTGGTTCCCCTTTATCCACCCTATATGTTACTTCCTCAAAGAACTCCAGCAAATTTGTCAAACATGACTTCCCCTTCATAAAACCATGCTGACTTTGTCCTATTAAATTATGATTATCCAAATGTCCTGTTATTGTCTCCTTAATAATGGACTCCAAAATTTTACCTACCACAGATGTTAGGCTAACTGGTCTATAGTTTCCAGCCTTCTGTCTACTGCCCTTTTTAAATAAGGGTGTTACATTAGCAGTTTTCCAGTCTGCCGGGACCTTTGCTGAGTCCAGGGAGTTTTGGAAAATTATTACCAATGCATCCACAATCCCTACCGCCACTTCCCTCAAGACCCTAGGATGTAAGCCATCAGGTCCAGGTGATTTATCCGCCTTGAGTCCCATTATTTTACCGAGTACCACTTCCTTAGTGATTTTGATCATGTTTAGCTCCTCCCCCACTATAGCCCCCTGTTTGTCCAGTGTTGGGATATTCTTAGTGTCCTCTACTGTAAAGACTGATACAAAATATTCGTTCAGTGTTTTTGCCATCTCCATATTTCCCACCATTAATTTCCCGGTCTCATCCTCTAAGGGACCAACATTCACTTTAGCCACCCTTTTACTTTTTATATAACTATAAATACTCACCAACCAATCACCTACCTGCTGTCCTGTGGAGGCAAAGGCAACAGTTCCTTCCCCCTCTGCTCCAAGTTCCCACCCTCTCCAAGTTCCCAAGTTTAACACTCTGTTTAAGTGCACTTTAAGGGGTCGATTTTCATTGACTCGTGGAGTCAGGATTGGAGGCGTGCGGGGGGTTAAAGTCCCGAATTCAGGGGTCCCGACACCATCCTGCCCCCAACCCGCCTCCATGTAAGTTTCAAAGGAGGCGGGTACCCATCCCGCACTGGGACTTGCCTACCCGAGGCGGGAAGGGATTAGTGCCAATTAACTGCTTGTTAACAGGTAGTTAACAGGCAGTTTTTAGCCTAATCCCTATTTTAAAGCTTGAAGTGTGGGATTCCAGACGGCTCCAAACCACGCCAAGTTAGAGGAGTCGGTCTGTCGGGTTGAAGGACTTGGAGGGGTCGAGATGTCAGTGTTCAGGTGAGTGATGGGTGCATGAGTGCAAAGGTAAGTGTGTTTGGTGTGTCTAAAGTGTGTAAAGAAGTTTAAATTACCTGTACCTACCTTTTCAGCTTTCCTTCCTCTAGGTTTCGGGAGACTCTCATCTAACCGGCACAGAAAGCAGAATGGCTGCGAACTGTCAAAAGTGACAGCCTGCAGCTTTCTGTGCCGGTGAGATTTCTAACTGAGTTTGTGCAGATGGACTCAGGTTAGAAATAAGACTGTCAGTGTTTGACAGCTTCAAACAGCTGTGAAACACTGATATTTTATCTGTCAAAACGTCTTGACAGATGACATTTCAGTCTGTGACATCACCTGTTGCCGGGTGGCCCTTAATTGGCCTGCTGAGCCTGCTGGGTGGGCTCAACAAGGTCAATCAAGTTAAAATCACGTGGATTGGCCGCATCTCAACGGAGGCAGAACTACAACCCCAAAAGTTGCAGTCCCGCCTCCTTCCCGACTTCTGAATGAAAATCACCCCCTAAGTGTCTCAGCTCCCTGCTCACAGTTATTAGCATCTATTCAAGACAAACATTTACAGACTCACCCAGTACTTACCAGAGACTCTGGCCAGGATCTTACCTGAAGAGGCACGTTGGGGGTGGGACTGCTGCTTTTTGGGTTCTAGTTCCGCCCCCCCCCAGCGACTTCTGATGCACAGATGCTATTTTGTGTCAATTGGCCTTGTTGAGCCCGCCCTGCAGGCTTGCCGGCCAATTAAGAGAAAGCCAGTGTCAGATGACATCAGTTGATGACATGTCGTCTGCCGGTTTTCTTAAAGGGACCACCACCATTTCTTTTTGACATGATTTTTTTCAGTGTTTGAAAGCTTTGAGGTGCTGCAAACAGTGACAATCACTGTACAAAGGTGAGCCCTTGCACCCAGGCTCTCCAGCGACTCTCTCCTTTGGCTAAAACAGATGGCAGCTGCAGGTGAGGTTACAGAAGCGATCTGTCACTGGTGAGAGAGGTTCTCCCAACGAGGTGGGACTACACAAACACGTCAAAGCTTGTCACGTACAGAAAATTCTGAACACATTAAAAATGACTTTCCCAACATTTTCTTACCTCTGCAACTCACCAGTGTCCCATTGGATCCTTCACACCACTTCTGCAGCTGCCATCTATACACAAACATTATAGTAGACCCACAGCACACCACACTTACCCTGGCGGGGTTTCCCAACATCGGGAAACCTGCAGTAGAAGTATCAAAATTGGAAAAAGCCTCTTAACTGCCTGTTAACAAGCAGTTAAGTGGCTATAATCCTCTTCCCACAGCTAGGAGTCGGGTCCCTGCGCAAATCGGGAACCCGACTCCCAGGAAAATTGATTGGAGGCGGGTTGGAAGTGGGTTTGGGACCCACTGCCAATCTTTTTGATTTTGTCAGCAGTCCCGCTGAGCGCCGGCAAAATCGCCCCCTCCCACTCTCTCCAAATTCCCAAGTTTTACGCTTTGTTTAAGGCACTCCATTTAAGATCACTCTGTCCAGACCACTCTGTGCATCAGCAGATAGTGTTTACTTTTATACCTTTGGAGCCATACCCAAGTTACAAGTGCTGCCTCAGCTCCCTGCTCACTGCTCTCTGTAATTAACATCTATTCAAAAAAAACACTTTTAGCTGACTGACGGTTAACTGCCACTGACAGGCAGTTTCTGTTAACTACAGTTTTTAAAGTTTTAAGTTAAATTCAAAATGTTAAACTAAATTTCATTTTTTACAGCTAATACTGATCCAGACTCACCCAGTACTTACCAGAGACTCCCACTCTCTCCAAATTCCCAAGATTAACACTCTGTTTAGAAGTACTCCATTTAAGAACACTCTGTGCAGACAACTCTTCCCCAGTCTATCCATGTAACTGTAATCCCTCATCTCTGGAGCCATTCCAGTAAATCTCTTCTGTACCCTCTCCAAAGCCTTCACGTCCTTCTTAAAATGTGGTGCCCAGAATTGCCCATATTATTTAACTATTTGTCTGTAAATGGTAATATGTCAGCTTCCTGTCCTTTTGTTGCAGCATCAGAAATGTAGGGCTGGATTTTACTTACCAAGACAAGTTGGGGGCGGGACTACTGCCTTCCGGGTTCTCGTCCCACCCCCAGCGACGTCTGATGAACAGACGCTATTTTGGCCTGATTGGCCTTGTTAAGCCCGCCCTGCGGGCTTGCCAGCCAATTAAGGGAAAGCCGTTGTCAGATGACGTCAGTTGATGACACTTCATCTGCTCGTTTTCTTAAAGGCATATGCACCACACTCGTTTGACAGATGAATTGTCAGTGTTTGACAGCATTGAGGTGCTGTAAAACACTGACAATCACTGTCCAAAGGTGAGCCCTTGCACCCAGGCTCACTAATTACTCTCTCCTTAGGATAAAACAGATGGCAGCTGCAACTGAGATTGTTAACAGGCAGTTAAGTGGCTATAATCCTCTTGCCACCGCTAGGAGTCAGGGCCCTGTGCAAATCGGGGACCTGACTCCTGGGAAAATTGGTTGGAGGTGGGTTGGGAGCGGGTTCGGGACCTGCTCCCATTCTTTTTGACTTTCACAGCAGTCCCGCCTCCAAACCCGCCTCCTCAGGGCTGGTAAAATCCAGCCTGGTAGTATTCCCGTGGCATTAATTGAAGGGTTTAAAGCCAATTATTCTCTTTGAATTATACAGTTATTTTAGTTTAATATTTCATTTAAAGTGTAGATATGTAAATTCTTGTTTATAAAGAGAAGTATTTCTATTCTGGTTGATTTAATTGTGAGAAAATTATTGTTTTGAAACTGTAGTCATAAAATAACAGTCATTTAAACAGAAACGTGAAAGGGCCAGTTTTACAAAATTGCTCTCCCAAAGGCAAGGTTCCTATCAGGAACATGCATTTGTAAATCAGACCATTAACTTTGCCCATCGACTGTTTTTAAGGGTTCTGATTGACTGAGACTTTCTCCATCTAATAGGTGTACAGCAGGCTTCCAGTTCCTGTCTATTTAAATGAGAATTTCAGATTTAATGGGGTATAAATTCATCTTGGGTGATAGTGCAAACAGGTGATTGTGCACTGGCAGCCCGTTTTACAATCCTTCTCTTTTTCCAGTGATTTATACCCCAATCTCTAGGCTATTAATGATTTCAGTTACGTTTTGCTAATTTATTCAGTATTTCATGATTTATTGAGTTTTTCATGCAATTTTGACACCCAAGTGATCAACCCATTAGTGCATTTCTTAACAGAAGATTTCTACCCCTACGAGGTGCTCCCCCAGTGGCTACAGCAGAGCCGGTGGATGGTTGCTGTTGCTCATGTGGGGAACCTTAAGTTCACTGTGGCCAGCAATTCCTGGGTGCGCGAGCCTGAGAGGGCCCAGCTGCAGACTGCTACACTATAGCTTCTGCCGGCACAGTCTGGCCCATACTGGTTTTCTGGCACCATACTGGGTATTGGTTGAGGGGGTGACAAGGGAGCAAACATGATGATCCTGATAGAGGTCAACACGCGCCACACCCGCTGTGTCACTGCTGCTCCCATGGGGCTGGGGCTCGTCACTTCCACTGATCAATGGGAGGGCAAGTGCAGCCCTACCCACTTGTTCCACCAATCTCTCCAAGGTGGATGTCTGTCTATCCAAGATGGAGCAGAGGGTTGAGCCTTGAGTCTGCGTGGCAGTCATTGGAGCTTCACCAAAGTGTGTGGGCATGGATGCCAGTCAGGCTGGAAACTTTCAGCCATGGTGGCGAAAATCTTTGGCAGGACTTCCAATGCCTGGAAATGGACTGAGATGAGGAGAAATTTCTTCACTCAAAGGGTGGTGAATCTTTGAAATTCTCTACCCCAGAGAGCTGTAGGTGCTCAGTCGATGAGTATATTCAAGACAGAGATCAATAGATTTTTGGATGCTAAAGGAATCAAGCGGTATGGGGATAGTGCGGGAAGGTGGAGTTAAGGTAGAAGATCAGCCATGAACTTATTGAATGGCAGAGCAGGCTTGAAGGATCGTATGGCCTACTCCTGCTCCTATTTCTTCTGTTCTTCTCTTCAACTGTTGTGTGAGACAAGCAGTTTCCTTTTCACTGAAGGCTGCATCTCCTCAGAGGACTTCATCCTCCAGCAACCTGTGTTCTGGACTGTCCCTGCAACCACTCTCTGCGCACAAGTGCATCACCACATGCAGATCCCTCAGCCGCACTCTCTAACCCGGAATTTTAAATTGGAGGTGGGTAGGGAGCATGGTAGGGGGTGGGTGGGGTGGGATGGTCGGGGGCCAGATAATTAGAGGGGAGGTCGGTGGCCAGATCGTCGGGGGTGGGGGGGGGTGCCAGATCATTGGGGGGGGGGTCAGGGGCCAGATCATTGGGGGGGGGAGAGGTCGGGGGCCAAATCGTCAGCGGGGGGTGGGGGGGAGGTTGGGGGCCAGATCATTGGGGGGTTGGGGGAGGTCAGGGGACAGAACATTCAGGGGGGGGGAGGTCAGGGGCCAGATTATTGGAGGGGGGGTCAGGGGCCAGATCATCTGGGGGAGGGGGTTGGGGGACAGATCGTTGTGGTGGGGGAGGAGGTCGGGCGCCAGATCGTAGGGGGGGAGGTCAGGGGCCAGCTTGTCGGGGGCGGGAAGGTCGGGGGCCAGATCATTGGTGGGGGGGAGAAGTCGGGGGACAGATCGTCGGGGGAGGGAGAGGCCGGGGGACAGATCGTCGGGGGAGGGAGAGGCCGGGGGACAGATTGTCGGGGGAGGGAGAGGCCGGGGGACAGATCGTCGGGGGAGGGAGAGGCCGGGGGACAGATCGTCGGGGGAGGGAGAGGCCGGGGGACAGATCGTCGGGGGAGGGAGAGGTCGGGGGACAGATCGTCGGGGGAGGGAGAGGCCGGGGGACAGATCGTCGGGGGAGGGAGAGGTTGGGGGACAGATCGTCGGGGGAGGGAGAGGTTGGGGGACAGATCGTCGGGGGAGGGAGAGGCCGGAGGACAGATCGTCGGGGGAGGGAGAGGTCGGGGGACAGATCGTCGGGGGAGGGAGAGATCTGGGGACAGATCGTCGGGGGAGGAAGAGGCCGGGGGACAGATCGTCGGGGGAGGGAGAGGTCGGGGGACAGATCGTCGGGGGAGGGAGAGGTCGGGGGACAGACCGTCGGGGGAGGGAGAGGTCGGGGGACAGATCGTCGGGGGAGGGAGAGGTCGGGGGTCAGATCGTCGGGGGAGGGAGATGTCGGGGGACAGATCATCGGGGGAGGGAGAGGCCGGGGGACAGATCGTCGGGGGAGGGAGAGGTCGGGGGACAGATCGTCGGGGGAGGGAGAGATCTGGGGGCAGATCGTCGGGGGAGGGGGAGGCCGGGGGACAGATCGTTGGGGGAGGGAGAGGTCGGGGGACAGATCATCGGGGGAGGGAGATGTCGGGGGACAGATCGTCGGGGGAGGGAGAGGCCGGGGGACAGATCGTCGGGGGAGGGAGAGGTCGGGGGACAGATCATCGGGGGAGGGAGAGGCCAGGGGAACAGATCGTCGGGGGAGGGAGAGGTCGGGGGACAGATCATCGGGGGAGGGAGGTCAGGGGCTGGAGGTTGGGTCAGAGGCTGGGGGGTGGGTTTGGGTGGCCGGAGGGGGGATCGGAGATCATAGAAACATAGAAACATAGAAGATAGGAGCAGGAGTAGGCCATTCGGCCCTTCGAGCCTGCTCCGCCATTCAACGAGATCATGGCTGATCATCCAAACCCTAGCACCCGGTCCCTACACCGACAGCCATCCCACACAAGCCCTATCCCCGTAACCCCGTAACCCCACGTATTTAATCCCCCCCTAACACTGAGGGCCAATTTTTGTCATGGCCAATCAACCTAACCCGCATATCTTTGGACTGTGGGAGGAAACCGGAGCACCCGGAGGAAACCCACGCAAACATGGGGAGAATGTGCAAACTCCACACAGACAGTCACCCGAGGCCGGATTTGAACCCGGGTCCCTGGCGCTGTGAGGCAACAGTGCTAACCACTATGCCACCGTGCTGCCCACTATGCCACCGTGCTCGGAGGCCTTTGGGGGGATTGAAGGAATTGGGGGGGAATTGGTGGCCTTGGGGTGGAGATTGGAGACCGGTGTTAGGAGATCGGAAGGGTGGGGGGGGGGGTTGTCCAATTGTGGGGGTTGGCGAGGCATGAACGCTTGATTCAGCAGTATTCATTCTCGTATTTAAAATGCCAACCCGCCTTCTGGGAGCGGGTTGGCTGCCCACCCCCATCCCACCTCCGTTAAAAGTGGAAGTGGGCAGGTTGGAGGAGGATTGGAGTTGGGATTCAGAATTTTAACTCTTTACCCTCCCACCTGACACCAACACACCCATTTTTTGAAGTTAAAAATACCCCCTTGGTGCCAATCTCTGAGCTGGTGCTTGATTCTCCTCCTCTGAGGTGTCTTCTTCAGAGGCCTCTCACTGTTGACAAGGACCGGGAGGAAAGAGAAAAGGGCTAAGAGTTAGAATTGTATTGGGAGGCTGCACAGTTGCAGAAGATATGCATCATAATGTAATTTGAAGTGAGTCAAGTTGGCTGAATGTGTGTTAATGAAGAGCTACAAGAAATTGTCAGGAACCCTGTTCAGTGAAGCCCCCCAGCCTCAAAATGCCCAATACACACAGCTCTGGTAGGCCCACAAACTACCATGGCTTGCTGCTCCAGCTCGCTCAGGATCACAAGGTTCGCTGATCCTCTCTCTGTCCTGTTCCTCTCCCATTTTGTCCTGCATGAAGAGAGGGTGAGAGTTAGTGAGTGGCTACAGAAAGGAGAGTGCAGATTATGGGGTTTGTGCTGGTAGTACAAATGTTGAGAGGAAGAAGAAGCAAGATGCAAGCAGGATGAGGAGATGTTGAATGGGAAGCAAATGTCTGGAGTGTGAAGTCAGGAAGGAGTCCTGAGAGAAGTTACTAATTCTGCAAAGGCTAGTAAGTGAGAGGAGAATGCTGCTAGTGGCTGGTGTGAAGAAAGCAAGAAAGAGGTGAGTGAGTGTTTGTAATATGAGTGTTTGGGATAGATACTCTTCTATACTGGGAGTTCAGAAGGTTGTGTCGCCTGCCCGGTGCCAGGGTTAAGGATATCTCCTCGCAGCTGGAGAAGAATATGGAGTGGGAGGGGGAGGATCCAGTTATCGTGGTCCACGTAGGAACCAACGACACAGGTAGAACTAGGAATGAGGTCCTGCTGAGAGAGTTCGAAGAGCTAGGGTCCAAATTAAAATGCAGAACATCAAAGGTAGTAATCTCTGGATTGTTACCTGAGCCACATGCAAATTGGCATAGGGACAAGCAGATCAGAGAGTTAAATGCGTGGCTCAAATAGTGGTGTGAGAGGAAGGGGTTTCGATTCATGGAGCACTGGCACCAGTACTGGGGAAAGAGGGAGCTGTTCCATTGGGACGGGATCTACTTAAACTGGACTGGGACCAGTGTCTCGGTGAATTGAATAATTAGGGCTGTAGGTAGTGCTTTAAACTAAAAGCGGGGGAGGGGATAGGTGAGGGGAAATTTAGAAATCTAAAGAGTAAACTGAAGGTAATGGAGCAGTGTGGCGATTTGGGTAAGGATAAGTAGAGTGTGACAGGAAGGGACAGAGAGTTTAACGGTAATAGTGCATTAGTGAATAAGGTGAAAGCAAGGAATAATGGTAAAAAATTAAAATTAAAGGCTTTTTATCTGAATGCACAAGGCATTCGTAACAATATAGATGAATTAGTGGCACAAATAGAGATAAATGGGATTGATCTAATAGCCGTAGGTTGCAAAGTGACCAAGGTTGAGAACTAAATATTCCAGGGTACTTGACATTTTGAAAAGACAGGCAGAATGGGAAAGGGAGGGATGGGGGTGGTGGGGGACGGTGGTATCCCTGATAATAAATAATGACATAAGGACAGTAGTGAGAAAGGATCTCGCCTCAGAAGATCAGGAAGTAGAATCAGTATGGGTGGCGATAAGAAATAACAAGGGTGAGAAAACACTGGTAGGAGTAGTATGTAGGCCCCGAACAGTAGCTATACTGTTGGACAGATTAATCAAGAAATAATAGGAGCTTATAACAAAGATAATGTGATAATCGTGGGTGACTTTAATCTTCATAAAGACTGGGCAAATCAAATTGGCAAAGGTAGTCTGGAGGACAAGTCCATGGAATGTATTTGAGACAGTTTCCTAGAACAATACATCATGGAACCAACCAGGGAACAGGCTATTTTGAGCTCATATTTGTGTAATGAGACAGGATTAATTAGTAAAGGCTCCTCTGAGGAAGAGTGATCATAATATGGTAGAATTTCACACTGGGCGGGTCTGGTGCGGGCAGTGTTTGTGGTGGGTCGTGACCCCACTGCTGGCTCCATCTGTTGAAAATGAACTTACCTTAATGGGGCCTATTAAGCCCGCCCAGCGCGTTACCCGGCCCAATGAGATGGAGCAGGTCTGGTGATGTCATTCATGATGCGTTTTCAGCCGAGATCTTTATAGGGACCATGGCCACATTACATTTGAAGTTTAATCTAACAGTGCTGTCAGTGCACTACAGCATTGGAGTGCTGCAAACACTGACAAGCACTGCACAGAGGCAAAGGGCTGCACCCAGGTTCTCTGATGACTCCCTGCTTATTAGGGGAGTCAGAGCACACAGGGAGGGAGTCAGAGCACGCAGGGAGGGAGTCAGAGCACGTAGGGAGGTCCTCTTCCCTTCTGATGGGTGGAAGAGACCACCCCAGGAGACCAAGACAGCCTGGTTGCAGATTGCAGAGGAGGTCACAAGCAGGGATGCGGTCAGGAAGACCTGGGTGCAGTACTGCAAACGATGATCTCATTAGATCAGGAAATGTTAGTACAAAGCCACACTCAACATCATCCTCTCATCATGTGCCTCTCATCACATCCCCATCACTCTGCCTTCCCTACCCTACTCCTGCACATCCTTACTCACACCAACATACCTTGCACCTCCACCCATCCCTCTCTATCTATCTACATTATCACATCCCCATCTCACTAGCCACCCCTCACACTCACCCTCATCCTAGTGCAATCATACCAACTAACAACACACAAGGGTAGCCACTTGGGTGTTTTATCCAATGTTTATGTAAAGTTTTTGTTAATGTGGTGTCAAACATAATTTTTTTTATTTTCACCACTTTGTGTTCTTGGATAGACTTGTGTGCACCTTTGAAAGTGGCTTAATGAGTTGCAGTGAATGGTGAGGTGTAACAGTACCCCCTGCAATGGTGATGAGTGTGAAAGGAATGGCTTGGACATTGTAGGGATGCTTTATAGTATTGGCGTGGGCTGGTGCCAACCTGGCACATCATGTGGCCGCCATATGGGTGTACAGCATAAAGTTAACTAAATATGGCCATGATGAAGCCATCTCTGGCCTCCTGGGCAGCAATGTGCTTGGGTGCTGATGCCCTGTGTCCTGTGCAGCATCAGGTGATTACGGAGAAGGTTGGTGTGGCTGTTGTTGGTGCTGCTGGTGTGCCTGGTGCTGCTGGTGTTTGGGCTGATTGTGGTCCAGTTCTGAGGACCAAGGTAAGACAGTGTAAAGGGCACCCATGTTGACGGAATAGCTGGCAGGTGAAGTAGAGATGACAGAAGCATTCTGTCAATGGTGAGAGAGTTCTTCCAATAAGGTGACACTGGATGGAGACTTTGCTGGAAACATTTGCAGCCTGCAGAATCTGTGCTGGAAATGGGCTGAGTAACAGCTTCTGCCTGAGGAAAGTGATCATTTGTCAGGTGGGAGCTTTTACTGTACATTTGATGCTGTCAAGTAATCAGCTGGAGGAATGGCCATGGAATTCCCGCCTCAGGTTGACAGACGTATTTCCCGGGCTGTGTGAATCCTGTGGCCAGGCAGGGAAATTTACAAGGTAAGTGAAAAAAGGCTCTCAAGTGCCTGTAAACTACCTGATAATGATTTCAACTAGGGCCCACTGCTGCCAGTCGGGTCGGCTACACGATGACAGACACGCCTGGGGGAAAGCCACGTGGGAGCGAGATGACAGCGGGTTCCTGACCTAAGGTAGATTTTGAAATTAGATTAAAAGCTATGATGGTAGACCAGGTAGGCCTCACAGTGTCAGCAGCAGCGGCGGGAAACGCGAGCGGCGAGGCTTTAAAAGGCCCCCAGAGACCAGGTAGGCCCCACTGCGTCAGCGGCAGCGGCGGCGGCAGGGATATAAAAAGGCCCCCAGAGACCAGGTAGGTGTACTAATCTCCAATCTCAGAGAGGGAGAGAAGTAAAAAGTAATCAAAGTGTGACGTCACCAGAAAGCAAGTAAGTGATTGGTTGGTGAGTATTTCTTTCTTTTTTAAACTCTAACTCTGTGGTTTATAGTTTCTAAGGTCTCTGTGGTGTAGCAGGGACTGTTGGTAAACCAGGGCCCTAAAATATATCATTTATCTGTAGTGTAATTGGTGGTATTGATTTGATTTAATTTAATTTCAATTAATTAAAGGGTAAGTCATGGCAGGACAGCCCGGTGCCGTGGTATGCTCCTCCTGCGCTATGTGGGAACTCAGGGACACTTCCTGTGTCCCTGACAACTACGTGTGCAGGAAGTGTGTCCAGCTGCAGCTACTGGCAGACCGCATTGCGGTGCTGGAGCAGCGATTGGATACATACTGGACCATTCGCGATGCTGAGGACGTCGTGAATAGCACGTTTAATCAGTTGGTCACACCGCAGATAAAGGTGGCACAGGCAGAAAGGGAACGGGTGACCAACAGGCAGAGTAGTAGGCACAGGCAGGTAGTGCAGGGGTCCCCTGTGACCATCCCCCTCTCAAACAGATATACCGCTTTGGATACTGATGGGGGGGATGGCTTACCAGGGGAAGGCAGCAGCAGCCAACTTCCTGGCACCAGGGGTGGCTCTGCTGCACAGGACGGGAGGAAAAAGAGGGGGAGAGCTATAGTAATAGGGGATTCTATTGTAAGGGGAATAGATAGGCGTTTCTGCGGCTGCAAACGAGACTCTATGATGGTGTGTTGCCTCCCTGGTGCAAGGGTCAAGGATGTCTCGGAGCGGCTGCAGGGCATTCTGGAGGGGGAGGGTGAACAGCCAGTTGTCGTGGTGCATATAGGTACCAACGATATAGGTAAAAAATGGGATGAGGACCTAAAAGCTAAATATAGGGAGTTAGGAGGTAAATTAAAAAACAGGGCCTCAAAGGTAGTAATCTCAGGATTGCTACCAGTGCCACGTGCTAGTCAGAGTAGAAATAGAAGGATATTTCAGATGAATACGTGGCTAGAGGAATGGTGCCAGGGGGAGGGATACAAATTCCTGGGACATTGGAAACGGTTCTGGGGGAGGTGGGACCAGTTCAAACTGGACGGTTTGCACCTGGGCAGGGCCGGGACTGATGTCCTAGGGGGAGTGTTTACTACTGCTCTGGGGGAGGGTTTAAACTAAAATGGCAGGGGGTTGGGAACCTGAGCGGGGAAACAGAGGAAAGGGAAACAAGGATAAAAGCAAAAGACAGGAAGGAGAAAAACAAAAGTGACAGGCAGAGAAATCAAGGGTTTAAATCAAACATGGCCACAGTAAATAATAATTCTAAAAGATCTAAGAGCGTTAAAAAAACAAGCCTGAAGGCTTTGTGTCTTAATGCGAGGAGCATTCATAATAAGGTGGATGAATTAGCTGCGCAAATCGAGGTAAACGAATACGATATGATTGGGATTACGGAAACATGGCTCCAGGGTGACCAAGGCTGGGAACTCAACATCCAGGGGTATTCAACATTCAGGAAAGATAGGCAGAAAGGAAAACGAGGTGGGGTAGCATTGCTGGTTAAAGAGGGGATTAACACAAATGAAAGGAAGGATATTAGCTCTGATGATGTGGAATCTGTATGGGTAGAACTGAGAAATACCAAGGGGCAGAAAACGTTAGTGGGAGTGGTATATAGACCTCCAAACAGTAATGCGGAGGTCGGGGATGGCATTAAACGGGAAATTAGAGAAGCGTGCAATAAGGGCACAGCAGTTATCATGGGTGACTTAAATCTACATATAGATTGGGCTAACCAAATTAGTAACAATACGATGGAGGAGGAATTCCTGGAGTGTATACGGGATGGTTTCCTGGACCAATATGTCGAGGAACCAACCAGAGATCAGGCCATCTTAGACTGGGTATTATGTAATGAGAAAGGATTAATTAGCAATCTTGTTGTGCAAGGCCCCTTGGGTCAGAGCGATCATAATATGATAGAATTCTTCATTAAGATGGAGAGTGAAATAGTTGACTCAGAGACTAGGGTCCTGAATTTAAATAAAGGAGACTACGATGGTATGAGGTGCGAGTTGGGTAGGATTGATTGGGGAATGTCACTCAAAGGGTTGATGGTGGATGGGCAATGGCAAACATTCAAAGATCGCATGGATGAACTACAGAATTTGTTCTTCCCAGTTTGGCATAAAAATAAAACAAAAAAGGTGACTCAACCGTGGCTAACAAGGGAAATTAGGGATAGCATAATATCCAAGGAGAGGACATATAAATTGGCCAGAAAAAGCAGTAAACCTGAGGATTGGGAGCAGTTTAGGATCCAACAAAGGAGGACAAAGGGATTAATTAAGAGGGGAAAAATAGAGTATGAGAGTAAGCTTGCAGGGAACATAAAAACTGACTGTATAAGCTTTTATAGATATGTGAAGAGAAAAAGATTGGTGAAGTCAAGCATAGGTCCCTTGCAGTCAGAATCAGGGGAATTTATAATGGGGAACAAAGAAATGGCAGACCAATTAAATACATACTTTGGTTCTGTCTTCACAAAGGAGGACACAAATAACCTCCCAAAGATGTCAGGGAACATAGGGTCTAATGAAAGGGAGGAACTGATAGAAATCAGTACTTGTAGGGAAATGGTGTTAGGGAAATTGATGGGATTGAGGGCCGATAAATCCCTAGGGCCTGATAATCTACATCCTAAGGTACTTAAGGAAGTGGCCCTAGAAATAGTAGATGCATTGCTGGTCATCTTCCAAAATTCGATAGACTCTGGAACAGTACCCATGGA
Source organism: Somniosus microcephalus (assembly GCF_052327205.1). Classification (NCBI taxonomy): domain Eukaryota; kingdom Metazoa; phylum Chordata; class Chondrichthyes; order Squaliformes; family Somniosidae; genus Somniosus; species Somniosus microcephalus. The sequence goes on from NC_140988.1 coordinate 108,091,442, forward strand.
TTGGCGGGTAGCTAATGTTACACCACTGTTGAAAAAGGGTGGTAGAGAGAAAACGGAGAATTACAGACCGGTAAGCCTGACATCGGTAGTGGGGAAAATGCTAGAGTGCATTATTATCGATATATATAAACCAGTATGTCTCTCTGTCTGTCTGTCTCTCTGTCTGTCTCTCTGTCTTTCTGTCTGTCCGGCTATACAATCAAAAGTTGTAGAGCGTACCTACACGTATGTTATATCGAAATAAACCTTATCGTTAGGGGACTCTTGTAGGCATATTTACTTTTTTGTCAGACAAAAATTGTTTGGACAGTATACAAAAAACGTTCAAAAATCCTCAAAAATCCACTCATTAGCAGTTGACCAATCCTACCTCTCATTAGCGTTGAGTGACGTGCTGCTTGACCAATCCTACAGTTCACTCACCTGATGGTTGACCAATCAGTGCGTCATGGGCGGGTCCTAATCCTCCAGTCTCCCTAAACTTCGCCGCCATTTTTTCCATCCCCACAGGGACAGCAGCAGTAAAATAAACCCCCACATTGCGGCTCCGGATCCTGCTCCCGCCCCGCCGGAGCGGCAGATAGGTTGGGCTCACTCGGGCCGTGCCTCGCGACCGCTCGGCCCAACACACACAGCGTTCAGGGGAGCGGCAGTGGCCGGCCGTCAGCCACGCGATCCGCAGGGGAGCTCAGCTCAGGTCCGTCTCGGCCCGACAGCCCGGCCGCGCCTCAAGCGCTAGGCCCTGCACAGCCGCTATCACAACGGCACCGGGCCTCAGGCGCTAGGCAGGGAGAGGGGAGGGAGGGAGAGGGGAGGGAGGGAGATGACAGCACAGGGAGAGGGGAAGAGGGAGAGAGAGGGGGGACAGACAGGGGCAGGGAGACCGCACGGCCCAAAATTGCCCTGGCTACGCCGGGCACCCCCAGCTAGTCTATATATATAAAACGGTCCGTCTTTCCGTCTCTTTTTCCGTCTGTCTTTCCGTCTGTCTGTCCGGCTATACAATCAAAAGTTATAGAGCTTCCCTACACATATTTTATATCAAAAGAAAGCTCATCATTAGGGGACTCTCATAGGCATATTTACGTTTTGGTCAGATAAAAATTGTTTGGACACTGTACAAAAAACTTTCAAAAATCCTCAAAAATCCACTCATTACCGGTTGACCAATCCTACCTCTCATTAGCGTTGAGTGACGTGCTGCTTGATCAATCCTACAGTACAGTGACCTGATGGTTGACCAATCGGTGCATCACGGGCGGGACCTAATCCTCCAGTCTCCCTAAACTTCGCTGCCATTTTTTTCATCCCCACAGGGACAGCACCAGCCAAAGAAACCCCCACATTGCGACTCTGGGAGCGGCAGGTGAGTTTACACACAGCGGGTGGGTCATCCGCAGCGGCCGCCCGTCAACCGCACCACCCGCGGGGGAGCTCAGCTCGGGTCCGTCTCGCCCCGAGAGCCCGGCCGGGCCTCAAGCGCTAGGCCCGAGACACGCAACGGCTGGGCGAGCTGCAGCTGCCAGCCGTCAACCGCGCGATCCCCTGGGGAGCTCAGCTCGGGTCCGTCTCCGCCTGAGATCCCGGCCGGCCCTCAACCACTAGGCTCCGCACTGCCGGTATCACAACGGCACCGGGCCTGACGCGCTACCCAGGGAGACGGGAGGGAGGGACAGAGAGAGGGGGAGGGAGGGAGAGGAGAGGAGAGGGGGAGAGGGAGGGAGAGAGAGAGGGGACAGACACGGGCAGGGAGACCGCGCACCCCAAAATTGCCCTGGCAATGCCGGGCACCCCCTGCTAGTAAAGGATGTAATAGCAGAGCACTTGGAAAAAAGTGACTGGATCGGACAAAGTCAACATGGCTTTACAAAAGGTAACTCGTGCTTGACTAATCTACTGGAATTTTTTGAGGATGCAACTGGTAAAATAGATAAGGGAGAACCAGTGGATGTGGTGTATTTGGATTTTCAAAAGGCTTTCGATAAGGTCCCGCATAAGAGATTAGCGTGTAAAATTAAGGCACATGGGAATGGGGGCAAGGTATTTACTTGGATAGAGAACTGGTTGGCAGACAGAAAGCAAAGAGTTGGAATAAACGGCTCTTTTTCCGAGTGGCAGGCAGTGACTAGTGGGGTACCGCAGGGATCGGTCCTTGGACCTCAGCTATTCACAATATATATTAATGATCTGGATGAGGGAACTAGATGTAATATCTCCAAGTTTGCAGATGACACAAAGCTGGGTGGGCGTGTGTGCTGTGAGGAGGATGCCGAGAAACTCCAGTATGATTTGGACAGGTTGGGTGATTGGGCAGAAGCATGGCAGATGCAATATAACGTGGATAAATGCGAGGTTATCCACTTTGGTGTCAAAAACAGGAAGGCAGATTATTATCTAAATGGCAATAGATTGGGAGAAGGGGAAGTGCAACAAGACCTGGGTGTTCTTGTGCACCAGTCGCTGAAAGTAAGCATGCAGGTGCAGCAGGCGGTTAAGAAGGCAAATGGTATGTTGGCCTTCGTAGCGAGAGGGTTTGAGTACAGGAACAAGGATGTCTTGCTGCAGTTGCACAGGGCTTTGGTGAGGCCACATCTTGAGTACTGTGTGCAGTTTTGGTCACCTTATCTGAGGAAGGATGTTCTTGCCATGGAAGGAGTGCAGTGAAGACTCACCAGGCTGATACCTGGGATGGCAGGAATGACGTATAAGGAGAGATTGGGTCGATTGGGCTTGTACTCACTGGAGTTTAGAAGAATGAGAGGGGATCTCATCGAAACTTATAAAATTCTAACAGGACTAGACAGACTAGATGCTGGAAGGATGTTCCCGATGGTCGGGGAGTCCAGAACCAGGGGTCACAGTCTAAAGATAAGGGGTATGTACTGGTCTCGCTAGACGTACTCCTATCTAGTTATCCAGCCAGCTGAACACTCATTCAAATAATTCCTCAAGAAGCAGGTTGATGTTTTGAAACTTTACTTGAATAACTTTTGTGAAAGTGTAAACAAAGACAAAGTATGTTTTGTACATAGAGCTGAGTACTATACATTAGATGTTACATAAGATATAAACATGTTTATGACAACAGAATAGACTAATTGTATAACTAAATAGCACTGAAGCTAAACCTCGGTAGCTAACAGCTAATAACTTCTTACAGACAAAGTATTATCAAAATACTATACTGACAAGCTTGTTATCATGTTACTAAACAAGGATACTCACAGACATTGTGTCTTGCCTAGCGTATAAGAAGGGATGGTGGCGGATTCCTGCCTCACGTGGCTTTCTTCACAACTTGATTGGGTGGTGTTTCTGGGGGGATTGACAGTGGAGAGACAATGGCAAGCATTCAAAGATAGAATGGAAGAATTCCAGAACATGTTTATACCGGTTTGGCATAAAAATAAACCTAAAAAGGTGACTCAACCGTGGATAACGAGGGAAATTAGGGACAGCATAAAATCAAAAAAAAGGGCATATCAACTGGCAAAAAAAAGCACCAGACCGGAAGATTGGGGGCAGTACAAGATACAGCAAAAGAGGACAAAGGGGTTAATCAGGAAGGGGAAAATAGAATACGAAAGTAAACTTGCAGCAAACATAAAGACAGACTGCAAAAGCTTTTATCGGTATATCAGGAGGAAAAGACTGGTAAAATCCCAAGTCGGTCCCTTGCAGTCCGATTCGGGAGAATATATAATGGAGAATAAGGAAATGGCAGACCAATTAAACTCATACTTTGGTTCTGTATTCACAAAGGAGGACACAAATAACCTCCCAGGAATATCGGCAAACATAGGGACTAATGAGAGGGAGGAGCTGACAGAAATTAGTATCTCTAGGGATATGGTGTTGGGTAAGTTGAGGGGACTGAAGGCCGACAAATCCCCGGGGCCTGATAAACTACATCCTAGGGTACTTAAGGAGGTGGCCCTGGAGATAGCAGATGCTCTAAGGATCATCTTCCGGAACTCCATTGACTCGGGAACAGTACCCGTGGATTGGAGGGTAGCTAATGTTACCCCAATATTTAAAAAGGGGGGTAGAGAGAAAGCAGGGAATTATAGACCAGTAAGCCTTACATCGGTTGTGGGCAAAATGCTAGAGTCCATTATTAAGGATAAAATAGCGGAGCACTTGACAAATGGGGAAAGGATCGGACAGAGTCAACATGGATTTACAAAGGGTAAATCGTGTTTGACTAATCTGCTGGAATTTTTTGAGGAAGTAACTGGTAAAATAGATGGGGGAGAGCCAGTGGATGTGGTGTACCTTGACTTCCAGAAAGCCTTCGATAAGGTTCCACACAAAAGATTATCATGCAAAATTAAGGCTCATGGGATTGGGGGCAAAGTATTAACGTGGATAGAGAACTGGCTGGCGGATAGAAAACAGAGAGTTGGAATAAACGGCTCGTTTTCGGAGTGGCAGGCAGTGACCAGTGGGGTGCCGCAAGGATCTGTCCTGGGACCCCAGCTGTTCACAATATATATAAATGATCTGGATCAGGGAATTGGATGCAATATTTCCAAATTCGCTGACGACACTAAACTAGGAGGAGGGGTGGGCTCTGATGAGGATGTCAGGAGGCTACAGTGCGATTTGGACAGGTTGGGGGAATGGGCAGATACGTGGCAGATGCACTATAATGTGGATAAATGCGAGGTTATCCACTTTGGGGGTAAAAACAGGAGGGTAGATTATTATCTAAATGGCAATAGATTGGGAGATGGGGAAGTGCAGAGGGACCTGGGTGTTCTTGTGCACCAGTCACTGAAGGAGAGCATGCAGGTGCAACAGGCGATCAAGAAGGCAAATGGTATGTTGGCCTTCATATCAAGGGGGTTCGAGTATAGGAATAGAGATACCTTACTACAGCTGTACAAGGTGCTGGTGAGACCGCATCTGGAGTATTGTGTACAGTTTTGGTCGCCCCATCTGCGGAAGGATGTTCTTGCCATGGAGGGAGTGCAACGGCGATTCACCAGGCTGATACCTGGAATGGCGGGAATGACCTACGAAGAGAGATTAAATAGTTTGGGCTTGTACTCACTGGAGTTTAGAAGATTGAGAGGGGATCTCATCGAAACATATAAAATTATGGCAGGCCTGGACAGGCTGAATTCAGAGAGAATGTTTCCAATGGCCGGGGAGCACAGAACCAGGGGCCACAGTCTAAAAATAGCGGGCAAATCATTTAAAACAGAGATGAGGAAGAATTTCTTCACTCAAAGAGTGGTGAGCCTGTGGAATTCCCTGCCACAGAGGGCTGTGAAGGCTAATTCAATAAATATTTTCAAGAGAGAATTGGATATATTTCTGAAGGCTAAGGGGTTTAAGGGTTACGGAGAAAAGGCGGGGACGGGGTACTGAACTGGTAAGATCAGCTATGATCTCAGACGAAGATCAGCCATGATCTCATTGAATGGCGGAGCAGGCTCGAAGGGCCGAATGGCCTACTCCTGTTCCTATCTCTATGTTTCTATGTTTCTAACTCAGGAAAAACACTCCCTGGAATACTACTTCCGGTGCAAACAGGAAGAAGGTCAAATAACACCCTGCTGGACAATAACACTGCTATACACTAACTACCACTAGAGGGTGCTATCTGCATGTAATAAGTCCAGAACAGGGTAAGCCATTTAGGACAGAGATGAGGTGGAATTTCTTCACCCAGAGAGTGGTGAACATGTGGAATTCTCTGCCAAAGAAGGCAGTAGAGGCCAATTCATTAAATATATTCAAGAAGGTGTTGGATATATTTCTTAAGGCTAAAGGGATCAAGGGATATGGAGAGAAGGCAGGAACAGGGTACTGAATTTGAATGATCAGCCATGATCTCATTGAATGGCGGAGCAGGCTCGAGGGGCCGAATGGCCTACTCCTATCTTCTATGTTTCTATGTTTCTATAAGCAGTGGAAAACATTTAAAGAAATATTCCAAAATTCTCAATGAATATACATTCCATTGAGAAGTAAAAAGTCTATGGGAAATGTGATCCATCCGTGGCTAACTAAAAAAGTTAAGCATAGTATTAGATTAAAAGAAGAGGCTTACAATTTTGCGAAGAATAATAGTAAATCTGAGGATTGGGAGGGCTTTAGAAACCAGTAAAGGATGACCAAAAAATGAAAAAAATGTAGAAAATAGACTGTGAGAGTAAACTAGCAAGAAAAAATAGATTGTAAGAGCTTCTACAAGTATGTAAAAAGGAAGAGAATAGTAAAAGTAAACATCGGTCCCTTAGCAGCTGAGGCCGGAGAAATTATAATGGGGAATAAGGGAATGGCAGAGACTTTAAACAAATATGTTGCATCTGTCTTCACAGTAGGAGACTTAAAAAGCATATCAAAAATAGTGGTGAATCAAGGGGCTAATGAGAGTGAGGAACTTAAAGTAATTAATATCAGTAGAGAAAAAGTACTTGAGAAACTAATGGGACTAAAAGCCGACAAATCCCCTGAACCTGATGGCCTACATACTAGGGTTCTAAAAGAGGTGGCTGCAGAGATAATGGATGCTTTGGTTGTGATCTTCCAAAATTACTTAGAATCTAGAACGATCCTAGCAGATTGGAAGGTAGCAAATGTAACCCCGCTATTCATAGACATAGAAGATAGGAGTAGGAGTAGGCCATTCGGCCTCTCGAGCCTGCTCCGTCATTTAATGAGATCATGGCTGATCATCCAAACTCAGTACCCTGTCCCTGCTTTCTCCCCATATCCCTTGATCCCTTTAGCCTTAAGAAATATATCTAACTCCTTCTTGAATATATTTAATGAATTGGCCTCAACTGCCTTCTGTGGTAGAGAATTCCACAGGTTCACCACTCTCTGGGTGAAGACATTCCTCCTCATCTCAGTCCTAAATGGCTTACCCCTTATCCTTAGCCTGTGACCCCTGGTTCTGGACTCCCCCGCCATTGGGAACATCCTTCCTGCATTTAGTCTGTCTAGTCCTGTTAGAATTTTACAAGTTTCAATGAGATCCCCGATCATTCTTCTAAACTCTAGCGAATATAAGCCTAATCGACCCAATCTCTCTTCATACGTCATTCCTGCCATCCCAGGTATCAGTTTCGTGAATCTTCACTGCACTCCCTCTATGGCAAGAACATCCTTCCTCAGATATGGCGACCAAAACTGCACACAATACTCAAGGTGTGGGCTCACCAAGGCCCTGTACAACTGCAGCAAGACATCCTTGCTCCTGTACTCTAATCCTCTCACTATGAAGGCCAACATACCATTTGCTTTCTTAACCGCCTGCTGCACCTGCATGCTTACCTTCAGCGACGGGTGCACAAGGACACCCAGGTCTCGTTGCACTTCCCCTTTTCCCAATCTATTGCCGTTCAGATAATTATCTGCCTTCCTGTTTTTGCCACCAAAGTGGAAAACCTCACATTTATCCACATTATACTGCATCTGCTATGCATCTGCCCAATCACCCAACCTGTCCAAATCATACTGGAGTTTCTCTACATCCTCCTCACAGCACATATATTCAGAAAGGAGGGAGAGAGAAAATAGAGAACTACAGGCTGATTAGCCTGACATCAGTTGTCAGGAAAATGCTGGAATCCATTATTAAGGAAGTGGTAACAGGGCACTTAGAAAATCATAATGGCCCGGATTTTCCGGGGCCTATGACCACGGGTGGGAGGGTAATCTGTGAGGAGGATGTCGTGAAACTCCAGTACGATTTGGACAGGTTGGGTGATTGGGCAGAAACATGGCAAATGCACTATAATGTGGATAAATGTGAGGTTATCCACTTTGGTGGCAAAAACAGGAAGGCAGATTATTATTTGAATGGCAATAGATTGGGAGAAGGGGAAGTGCAAAGAGACCTGGGTGTTCTTGTGCACCAGTCGCTGAAGGTAAGCATGCAGGTGCAGCAGGCAGTTAAGAAGGCAAATGGTATGTTGGCCTTCGTAGCAAGAGGGTTCGAGTACAGGAACAAGGATGTCTTGCTACAGTTGTACAGGGCCTTGGTGAGACCGCACCTTGAGTATTGTGTGCAGTTTTGGTCGCCTTACCTGAGGAAGGACGTTCTTGCCATGGAGGGAGTGCAGCAAAGATTCACCAGGCTGATACCTGGGATGGCAGGAATGACGTATGAGGAGAGATTGTGTCGATTGGGCTTATACTCACTGGAGTTTAGAAGATTGAGAGGGGATCTCATCGAAACCTATAAAATTCTGTCAGGTCTGGACAGACTAGATGCAAGAAGGATGTTTATGATGGCCGGGGAGTCCAGAACCAGGGGTCATAGTCTAAGGATAAGGGGTAAGCCATTTAGGACTGAAATGAGGAGGAATTTCTTCACCCAGAGAGTGGTGAACCTGTGGAATTCTCTGCCACAGAGGGCGGTGGAGGCCAGTTCATTAAATATATTCAAGAAAGAATTGGATATATTTCTTGAGGCTAAAGGGATCAAGGGATATGGGGAGAAGGCAGGGACAGGGTACTGAATTTGGATGATCAGCCATGATCTCATTGAATGGCGGAGCAGGCTCGAAGGGCTGAATGGCCTACTCCTGCTCCTATCTTCTATGTTTCTATGATGCGCCTGTGCAAAAACCTGGAACTTGCGATCTGTCAAGTTTCAGCTTGATAGAATGTATGAATCCACAGGAAATGGACATTTGCTGGACCAGAGTTGAACTATTTGCCCAACTACTGCCCAGCAAATGCCCACGAAACTTTTACACCTGGTAAAAGCAGGCGGAAGGCCTTCTTTTCCCAGTGTAAGGGTTTAAATAAATAATAAAATACATTTTAAAAAATTATTTAACCATAAAAAACCTTTAAAATTAGTTTAGGTTATTTTTGACCTCTTGAAAAATGATTAAATTTATTTTTCAAAAAATTAAATTTTTCTTTTAAATGTTTTATTAAATTGTATTTTAATTAATTTTGACCATATGATGACATTTTTATTTCGGTGAAAGTGTGTTTTTTAGAGGATTCCTATTATACTTGTGGGGATTCCGTACGTAAATGGAATCTCCATAAGCATAATGGGGATCCTCCTTTGTGATTTGTTGGGCTGGCCTACATGATCCCAGGGACATTTGCAAACCGCATGCGCCCCTGGGATTCGTGGGCCTTTACGCAGGCGTACACCTGCAGGCCCAGGAGCGTGAGTCTTTGAAGGTTCAGAGGCACCAGGTAGGTACAGAGTTTACTTGAGGTTCAGAGGCATTCGCCTGCGGGAAGCCTCCGACCGCAATTCCGAGCTCATTATGATTAGGCAGGTTCAATGTGGTTTTATGAAAGGGAAATCGTGTTTGACAAATTTATTAGAGTTTTTTGTGGTTGTAACTCACAGGGTAGATAAAGGGGAACCAGTGGATGTAGTATATTTGGATTTCCAAAAGGCTTTCGATAAGGTGCCACAGAAGAGGTTGTTGCACAAGATTAAGGCTCATGGAATTGGGGGTAATATATTAGCATGGATAGTAGATTGGTTAACGGACAGAAAACAGAGAGTAGGGATAAATGGATCATTTTCAGGTTGGCAGGCTGTAACTAGTTAGGTGTTGCAAAGATCAGTGCTTGGACCTCAGCTATTTACAATCTATATTAATGACTTAGATGAAAGGAATGAGTGTAATGTATCCAGGTTTGCTGACGATACAAAGCTAGGTGGGAAAGTAAGCTGAGGAGGTCACAAAGAGCCTGGAAAGGGATATAGACAGGTTAACTGCATGGGTAATAAGGTGGCAAATGGAGTATAATGTGGAGAAATGTGAGGTTACTCACTTTGGTAAGAAGAATAGGAAAACAGAATATTTTTTTAAATGGTGAGGAGCTATTAAATGTTGGTGTTCAGAGAGATTTAGGTGTCCTTGGACAGGAAACACAATGGGCTGGATTTTCATTGGGCCGTGGAGGCGGGATTGGATGCGTGTGGGTGGTTAAAATTGCAAAAACTGGTGGGCAGGCCCAACCCTGCCTCCATCCCACCTCCACGCAATTTTCATTAATTCGTGTCTAATGGTCCCGTCTCCGTCCCGCCTCCAAGAGGTGGGATAGGCCGTTCAGGCCCTTAACAGGCACTAAATTGCCTCTATAATGCCATTTTGAAAGGCCTTTGTGATTTTAAACCTTTTCCCACGTGAAACATGCCTGTTCTGAAACACGACGGTGAAACCTGACAGGAGCACAATTGAATTGCTGACTATCAGCTGCAGGTCAACCATTAAAGAGGAGATTTGATCAGCCATCATTTGCAGGTGGCAGGACTTTGTTGTCTCAGGTCTGGGGGAACTTTTAGAAGGCATAACCACAGCTGTGGAAGTTTGGAGCCTGACACCCATCTCCAGTGTGACCTCCTGGGAAACCCCTCTCGCCACCTTCACTGATCGCTTCCTCAACTGAGGCATATACCAGAAGCATGGGAACCATTTATTTTCTTTCCTCCTGGACATCAGATTCAGACAAAGACCAGCCGTGGCAGCAGCAGAACCATAAACAACAGCACCACCAACAGCAGCAGCAACAGCAGGAGCGCCAAGCTGCTGCTCACCCACCTGAAGCTGCACAGGCCAGAAGGCGCCAACGCATGACCACATTGCTGCCCGGGATCCAAGGAACGCACTCATCTTGGCCAGATTTGCTTAGCCAAGCCAATCAAGCACTTTTGCCTCGCAGCTTCTTACCTGAGCATCGACAATGGCCAAGGACCAGCGGATTCCTAGCATACTGACAATTGCAAGTAATCCTAAGCCCTCAATGTGAAAGTCCCATTTGCGAAATGACACATGCCACAACTGCAGCAGTAGCCATCAGATTTTTTTTTACATTATTCATCTGATGGCTTTTTCACATAAAACATCAAATTTCACCCAAGTGACTACCCTTGTGACTATTTGTGCAGTATCTTTCTCTTACACGTGCTCCTACATAGTGCTTCCCCTGTGGCTTCAACAGATGTGGAGGCTCCTTGCTCACTTTCCTGCTGCTCCTTTCTCGACACCTTTGGCGAGTGTCCTCTGGGGTGGTGAACCTGTGAGGGCTCGCCAACAGTCTGCTGTTCCTGTGGCTGTGCAGGGTTTGAGACGCCGATCTCAGTTGGGTATGGACTCTGGTGGGGCTCTGACCGAGGGCTCTGCAGTGGCATGGAAGTGTGAGCTCTTGGAGAGGAGCACCCACTTCCTTGATATCTGCCACCAACTTCCCTCTCATGGGTCAGGTCCCCCTCAGCGCTTGCAAGTGGCTTGAGAGCATCTTGCTGCACATCAGGGGGGCCATGGGGACCCGTATCTGCACTGGCAGTCCTACTCAGAAGGACTTCCATGAAGGTCTGGTTTCTCTGTTCCATAGATGCCCATCGCTCCTCCAGAGATGTCATTCTATTCTGAACACTCACCATGCTTTCTGCACTCTGGCAACTTATCACCTCCATGGAGGTTGCCATCCTTTCCATGGTGATGCGTTCATGCGCCAATGACTCCACAAAGGCTCTGCTCATGTTCGCTATGGTCTCCTCCATTCGCTCCACACTCGCAGCGACCCTGGAGACAAAACCTGCCAGAGACTCCTACATCTGTTCCTGGAGTTCCAGCACCGCTGACCTTATGGATGGACCCAGAGGCAGAGGGTCGACATGCAGCTGAGCCGAGCTGGCAGAGTCCTGCCCCCTCCGACTAGGACTCTCTACTGCTGTCCCTGTCTCCACAATCTGCTGATGCTCACTTGTGAGCTGTGATACACCAGGTCACAACACTACGCTATGTCCCGAAGGTCCCACCGAGGTGTGAGTGTCTGCAGCTTCCTCTGAGGAGTCTGGAGGCTCAGGCTGTTCCTCCTGGCTAATGGGGACGGTTGCTTGCGATGGTCCTGTGGGGGAGTAAAGGAAAGAGTCAGAGATGTGAGGCCAAGGTTCCATACACATTGCATATTGCAGATGATCATAAGTCCATCTGTTAGAGCTTCAGAATCATTATCAGCGACTCATGCAATGTCAATGAGAGAGATGGAAAACTATTCTGTCACCAGCTTGCTGTGATGCACCCGTCTGTCCGTCCCCCACTTGCGCATCGTCCTCCAGTCCTACGATCTCCAGGACCGCCTCCTCCCAGGGGGTGAGGTGGGCTAGTGAGGGTGGCCCTCCTCCTGTCCTCACTCTTGCCCTCTTATTGTGAGCTCTCTTTTCCTGCAATGAGGGAGACAAGTGGAGTTTGAGTGAGAATGAAGGAGTGAGTGTAGAGAATCCATAGCATAGATGCTGAGAAGGAGACAAAGATGGAGTGAGGTGGCAAGACCAAGGGCCCTCCCTGTGTGTTGTCAGTTGTTTTCATAGCATCAGAGTGATAGGGAATGTGAGGGCTGCATAGTCGAATAGTTAGGTGAATGTGACCATAGAGAGAGAGGGAATGGGTAAGGGTGCATGGATGTCAGTGTCAAGTGGAATGTGGAGGAAGAGATTGCTAAAGCTGAGTGCTGGTGAGGAAAGGCAATGGGGATCAGATTGAGGGTGATGGGAAATTCATACTCACTTTTCCAGTGCGCTGAAGGTCATGAAATCTCTTCCTGCACTGTATCCAGGTTCTGCGGGTTACCGATAAGGAGTTGACCTCCTCTGGCACTTGCAGCCACACAGCCTTGGTCTGGGCTTCTTCCTCCCTGATGAAGAGAAGAGCACCTCCTTATGAGCTCTTGCTCCCTCCACTAAAGCCTGCAGGGCAACGTCGTGAAATCTTGGAGCAGACCTAGGTCTTTCACTGGCCATTCTGCCTCCAGGTCCCTGTAGCAGCAAAGGCCAAAAGGTTGGCAGTCTGCAGAAGAAGCAAGGCTTGTTGCAGACCTTAAATACAGCAGCAGCAATGATGACATCATCAGATGCGACTTTCAGACTGGAAAAACTCATTGGCCATGGGTTCCCACACGCTGGAACTCAATTGGCCAATTAAGTTAAAATCGCATCAATCTCCCACATCGATTTAGATTCGTGTGGATAACACAAAATGCGGGTTTCACGACCCCAACCCGCCCCTGAATTAAAATCCAGCCCAAGGAGTCAGCATGCAGGTACAGCAAGTAATTAGGATGGCAAATGGCAAGGGCGGTCGGAGTACAAGAGTGAGGAAGTCTTGCTACAATTGTATAGGACTTTGGCGAGACCACACCTGGAGTACTGTGCACAGTTTATCTGAGGAAGGATATACTTGCCTTAGAGGCGGTGCAACGAAGGTTCACTAGATTGATTCCTGGGATGAGAGGGTTGTCCGATGAGGAGCGACTGAGTAGATTGGGCCTATACTCTAGAGTTTAGAAGAATGGGAGGTGATCTCATTGAAACATACAAACTTCTGAGCGGGATTAACAGGGTAGATGCTGAGAGTTGTTTCCGCTAGCTGGAGAGTCTAGAACTAGGGGCATAGTCTCAGGATAAAGGGTCAACCATTTAAGACTGCGATGAGGAGGAATTTCTTTACTTAGAGGGTTGTGTATCTTTAGAATTCTCTGCCCCAAAGGGTTATGGATGCTCGCGGGGCCATATGGCCTACTCCTACGCCTAATTCTTATTTTCTTATGTTCTTATGAGAGGTGATGTAGTGTGGCCTTGTGCTGGGTACTGAAGGAAGCGATGGAGGGAAGTAAGCAGTTAAGGATTGCTGCCATGTGTTCTAGAGATAGAGGGATTAATTAACTGTAGTACTTATCTTGCTACGCTGGTGATGACATTGTAGTTCTTCTTGCACCGTATCTAGGTCCTGGGGCTCGCACTCCTGGAGCTGCCGACCTCTGCAATCTCTCTCCATGCCTGGTAGGCAGTGTGTTTGCTGACTCTCCTAGAACTGCTGGGAAACAGAAGTTCCCTCCTCAACTCACCTCTTGCATAACACCTCCAAAGGGTGCTTGCCTATGACTTATTTCTCAGAAGTTTCTTCTTCCAGCATCTTGGAAAGAAAAGAAATCACAAGGCAATGCACCCTTGCTTTAAGAGGTTCATTCACTTGAAGTAGGTCATTGGCTGATCTGCTGGAAATTGTGCCTTGGAAAAATGGCAGGTTTCCGGTTGGATCAACTGTGAAGCCTACGGTGAAATTATAATGAGGCCTGGGAGTTAAAATACCCGGGTCTGTTTTTAGTTGCAACGGATGAGTATTAAACTGAAACTAAAGGCTTGGAGAGGAATTTTGTGGGGGGTCAGCGGCAGCTATCGGTGGTGGGTCAGGTGGGAAAATGTGTTTTATTTGACAATGGGTCGGGACCACGCTGTCAACCCGCTGCCTCGCTCCTTTACCAAATTTCAGGTCTGTCAGCGCTGAGCAGGCCCGACACGCAACGGTGGGGGAGGCAATTATAATCATTAGTGGTTTGTTTACAGCCACTTAACAATGCTTTTTTTCCCAGCTTTTTGAATGTGACAGGTTGTCCTCTGGTTTCCTGCTGTGCCTAGACCTCGTCTGTGAAGCTGAAGAGGTGAAGGAGGTCACTTGCCATTGAATCAGCTGATGAGTTGACAGCTTCAAATGTCAAGTCAAAGTTCCCAGCTGATTAAGACATGTTCCCTTAAGCACTAGCTTCTCTAAACTGCATTTCCACTACAAATTCAGAATGCTGCAAGTCTTTACACAAGTCTCCATCCAGTTTGACCTCATTACCTCTCCCACCAATGACAGATCGCTTCTGTCATCTTTACTTCACCTGCCATCTATTCCATCAGCATCGGTGCACTTTATACTCTCTCACCTTGGTCCTCAGAGTCGCACCACAATCAGCCCCAACACCAGCATCACTAGGCACACCAGCAGCACCAACAACAACACCAACCTTCTCCGCAATCTATAAAGTATGTGTCTATACTTAATGCAATAATGATGAGACAGCTTGGAAGATTCAATGTAGGTCTTTACTTAATACCAACAGGCGGGAAACTGAGGGGAGATCAGTACCCACAGTACTATTTGTACCCCTATGGCCAGGAGTGGTACTACGGTATCACTACACCCTACAAAGTAGTGCTGCCCTGGCCATAGGTTTAAAGTAACATACCTATTACATACACAACATTCCTCCCCTTTTAATTAAAACGTACCCGTGCAATTAAGTCAATAGATGCCCCATAACTAGGGCTAATAACATTTGGTAACACAATATACATAACATATTTACATCAAGAGTTGTCTACTTATATATATATAAACAGAAACATGTTATAGATTCAGTCTCTGAGGAGGCCTCCTGTCTCGACTAGGATAACGTCTTTCTCTAGTCGGTCTCGGTGTAGGCGGCGGTACTTCCGTCACCCCTTCATCGCTGGACTCGTCGGTGTCTGATGGCACATCCTGTGCCGTGGAGATCACTGGAGTGCTGAACTCCTCGCAATCCTGAGACCTCTGTAACGACGAGCTGGGCCGTGATTCCGCTGTAACAATGTGCTGAGACGTTTGAGGTAGTGAATCAGTTGGGTTTCTGGACTCCACAAGTTGATCAGCATGTCGTCTGATTATGCCTTCCCCGTCTCAACTGTGTACATCAAGGGTCCCTGGCGGGCCTTTATCGTACCAGACCGCCACTTTTCATTCCTATAATCACGGGCCAACACTTGCTGCCCCACCTCGAAGCTCCGTGTCTGTCTGTCAGGAGCCCTACGAAATACTCGGTTTTCCACATCTCTCCGAATGTTTGGTCTGAGCAATTCAAGGCGAGACCTTAACCTTCTATTAAAGAACATGACGGCGGGGGCCTGGTTGGTCACCGTATATGCAGCATTACGGTATGTGAATAGGAAGTTGTCCACCTTGTGTTGTAGTGGCAACCTTTCCTCCCCCATCGCCTTGATGGCCTTTTTAAAAATCTGTACAAATTGCTCTGCCAGCCATTTGTAGCTGGATGATATGGTGCGGACGTATAATGTCGCACTCCATTCCTTTTTAGGAATGCTTGAAATTCTTCTGCCACAAATTGTGGCCCATTGTCCGAACAGACTTGCTCGGGCACCCCGTTTTGGGCAAAAATGGTCCTTAAGACTGCGACCGTCTTTTCGGCTGTCGTTGATGACATCTTTATGACCTCCGGCCATTTTGAATGGGCGTCCATTACAATAAGGAACATCGCATCCAGGAAGGGGCCAGCGAAGTCCACGTGGATCCTTTGCCATGGCGTTGAGGGCCACTCCCACGGATGTAGTGGGGCTTGTGGTGGTACGTTCTGTACCATCTGGCACCCTTGGCACGCTTTTGCTACTTCCTCAATGTCCCTGTCAATGCCGGGCCACCAGACGTAGGCTCTGGCGAGGCTTTTCATTTTGACACCCCCCAGATGACCTTCGTGTAAGTCCTGCAACACTTTATGTTGTAATTTTTGAGGGACCACCACCCTGGCTCCGCACATCAATGTGCCCCAGCAGACGGAAAACTGGTCCTTCCTTGCCGAAAACGCCGGCAATGATGCGTCACCCTGCGCCGGCCAGCCTTTCACGGTTAATTCGTAAACCCTTGCCAATGTCGGGTCATTCTGTGTTTCCCGCTCGATACATTGGCTGGTGATGGGCAAGTGTTCCATAACAGCCGTATGATATATTTCCACGGGGTCCTGTACTATCTCTTCGATCTCGGCAGGCAAGGGTAGCCGTGACAGGCCATCCGCATTGCCATGCTGTTTGGTACCCTTATATTCGATAAGGTACTGGTGTGCTCCTAAGAACAGTGACCATCTCTGTAGCCTTTGGGCCGTCATCAGGGGCACCCCTTTTGTTGGATTAAATATCGACACCAACGGTTGATGATCCGTCAGTAGTGTGAAACGTTGCCCATGCAGGTAGTGGTGGAATTTTTTTACACCCCACACCAGACTGAGGGCCTCCCTGTCGATTTGCGCATAGTTTCTTTCGGCTGTAGTTAACGACCTTGAGGCAAATGCTATTGGCCTCTCCGTCCCGTTGGGAAATTTGTGTGACAACACTGCCCCTATACCGTACGGGGAGGCGTCACATGCCAACTTCATTGGCATTTTTGGGTCAAAGTGTGCGAGCACTTCCTTTGATGCAATGAGTTGTTTACCCTTTTTAAAAGCAGCCTCACATGCTTCGTCCCAATTCCAGGAGACTCCCTTTTGCAGCAATGAATTTAGTGGATGTAAAATGGACGATAAGTTCGGGAGGAACTTATGGTAATAGTTTATAAGGCCTAAGAATGATCATAACCGAGATACATTCTCAGGGGGCGGGGCCTTCACTACTGCCTCGATCTTTTCCGGGGACTTATGCAGGCCTTCCTTATCTATAATGTGACCACAGTATGAGATACGTTCCTGGAAAAACTCACATTTCTGCTTGTTCGCCCTGAGTCCGTATTGTTGTAATCGCAGAAGTACTCACTCCAGGTTAGTGAGGTGGTCGTTATCCGTTTGTCCTGTCACCAGGATGTCATCCAGGTAGCATTGCGTTCCTGGAATGCCCTGTAGGACCTGTTCCATGGTCCTCTGCCATATTGCCGGGGCGGACGCCACACCAAATACCAGGCGATTGTACTGGTACAATCCCTTGTGTGTGTTAATCGTTAGGAGCTTTTTCGAGTCCTGCTCCACCTCCATCTGTAAATAAGCTTGACAAAGGTCAATCTTCGTAAAGTGTCTACCCCCAGCTAATGATGCAAATATGTCCTCTATCCGCGGCAGCGGATACTGTACCGTGTGCAGGACTGGGTTAATAGTTATCTTAAAATCCCCGCAAATGCGAACCTTCTTTGGTTCCCCCGGTGTGTTATTTGCAGATTTCTTTATAACTGGGACGATGGGCGTGGCCCACTCACTCCACTCAATCTTTGTAAGGACACCTGCACTCTCTAAGGCATCCAGTTCTGCTTCCACCGCTGGCCAAATGGCATAAGGCCTTACAAAACTTGGGGTTTGCGTCTTGAGCAATAGTTATTTTTGCTCTAATGTCCTTTAAGGTCCCCAGCCCTTGTTGGAACACCTCTGGTGTTTTTGCCAATAGTTTCGACAGCCTGCTTGTAATGGTTGTATCATCCGTGGTGGTCTCTACTTTTAACTCGTGTATCGACTTCCAGTCGAAATGGATTTTTCTTATCCATTCCCTACCCAAAAGTGGTGGTCCACCATTTGGTAGGACGTATAAATAAAGTCCTGGCACTTTTCTGCCGTTGTATTTAACTGTTACTTGCATTTTTCCCTTCGGGTAAACTTTTTGTCCCGTATATGTTTTTAATTTAATTTCCGTATCCTTTAAGGGAATGCGTTTGAACAGCCTGTTATAATCTTGTTCATTAATTACTGATAGGGCTGAACCCGTGTCCAGCTCCATATTAACTTCGACGCCTGCTACCTTCATTTTAACCCACATTGTGCTGTGGTCCTCCGTTTTGTCTACAGCATATAACTTGAGACATCCCAGACCTTTAGGCTCTGCTTTTGTGCCTTCCTGTGACTCGTCTGAGCTACTGTCAGACATCTTATGTATTTTTGTCCTTGCCTAGGTACTGCTTGGATTGCCCCCACGATTGGGTTTCGTACCAGACCGACAAACTTTCGCTATATGCCCCTTTTCCCCACACTGCCGGCATATTTTATCACGAAACCAACAATTACTTTGGTCGTGGGTGGTTTTGCCACAACGGTAGCATTTACCTTTGTGAAATGTCACCTCATGGGTGTCATAGCCGGTTGTGTTTTGTCGTATTTGAGCAGCACCCTGTGCTGCTGCTTCGTGGACCGATGCTATTTCAGTCGCCTGATCTAGGTTGAGCTGTTTCTTGGCTAGCAACCGTTTACGTGTATTCTCATTTAACATGCCACAGACAAATCTGTCTCTGATCGCGTCCGCCAATATGGCTCCAAACTGGCAATGTTTGGACAACCTTCTGAGCTCAGCTAAATAGGCTGCCTGCGACTCATCATTCCTTTGGTCGCATCTGTAGAAGCTGTACCTTTCCTCTATAAATGGTGGCTTAGGGTTTAAATGTTCCCTTAACGTATCAACAATTTGGGCGTACGTTTTGTCTGCTGGCTTTTCTGGAGTAAGAAGACTCCTCAGCAGACCGTATGTTTTTGCCCCCATAAAATTTAATAAGGTTGCTACCTTTTGGTCATCTTCCACCTTGTTTACTATGCAATAAAGTTCATGCCTTTCGATATAGGCATCCCACTCTTGTGTCCTCAACAAATGCTGACAAACAACCTTCTTTAGCCATTTGAAACTTTTGAAGAGAAAAAAAAAACTTTTCCCGCTTTCTCCACTAGATGGCGTTTTTCCCGCCTTTTCTCCCTGTGCTGTCAACGACCTCTCTCCAGCGTCGTTATTTTTGGCCCTTGCAGCTCCCGTTCCCCGGGAAGGATTTCAGTTTACCTGGCCCTGGGTGGACTTTTGCCCCGTGGCTGGAGCGCCCGTTCAGCCTCTTCTCTCAGCTGCCACAGCCTCTGCTGGAAACCTCTCTCTCTCGCTCCGTTGCTGCTGCTCCTCCCGAACCCGGAGTGCTGGGCGGCCTCCTTCGGTCAACGCTGGACTCTGCAGGCTGGCTGGTAAGAAGCCTCTCTCCTTCTCTCTCCGCACTGCTACCGTTCCTTTGTTGCACCGTGTACTGGTGAGTTCGAACCTTACTCATCGCCAGTATAAAGTATGTGTCTATACTTAATGCAATAATGACGAGACAGCTTGGAAGATTCAACGTAGGTCTTTACTTAATACCAACAGGCGGGAAACTGAGGGGAGATCAGTACCCACAGTACTATTTATACCCCTATGGCCAGGAGTGGTACTACGGTATCACTACGCCCTACAAAGTAGTGCTGCCCTGGCCATAGGTTTAAAGTAACATACCTATTACATACACAACACAATCAATTGATGCTGCACAGGATA
The DNA here is from genome assembly GCF_052327205.1 of Somniosus microcephalus. NCBI lineage: Eukaryota > Metazoa > Chordata > Chondrichthyes > Squaliformes > Somniosidae > Somniosus > Somniosus microcephalus. Next base: position 108,111,282 of record NC_140988.1, read on the forward strand.
CAGGGCATCAGCACTCGACCACATTGCTGCCCAGGAGGCCAGGGATGGTCTCACCATAGCCAGATTTACTTCATGATGCTGTACATCCTGGCTGCCACATGATGTGCCCGGTTGGCACCACCCCACACACCAACACCATAAAACATCCCTACAATGCCCAAGCCATTCCTTTCACACTTATCACCATTGCAGGGGATACCGTTATGTCTCACCACTTCAAAAGGTGCACACAAATCTGTCAAAGTGTTGAAAATAAAGGTTTCAATGTTTGATAGCACATTAGCAGAAACTTTACATGAACATTGCATAAAACACCCAAATGCCTACCCTTGTGTGTTGTTAGTTGGTATGATTGCACTAGTACGAGGATGAGTGTGTGGGGTGGCTAGTGAGATGGGGATGTGATAATGTAGATAGAGAGGGCTGGGTGGAGGTGCAAGGTAAGTTGGTGTAAGGATGTGCAGGAGTAGGGTAGGGAAGGCAGAGTGATGGGGATGTGATGAGAGGCACAGCAGGATGAGGTTGAGTCTGGCTTTGTACTAACGTTTCATGATCTACTGAGGTCATTGAAACATTTGCGGCATGGCACCAAGGTCCTCCTGACCACATCCCTGCTTGTGCCCTCATGTGCAATCTGCAACCAGGCTGTGTTGATCTCCTAGGGAGGTCTTCTCCGTCCATGGGAAGAGAAGAGAACCTCCCTGCGTGCTGTGACTCCCTCCATATGGGAGAGCCTGGGTGCAGCTGTGCACCTCTGTGCAGTGCTTGTCAGTGTTTGCAGTACCTCAGTGCTGTAGAACAATGACAGCACAACTGCCAAATTAAAGTTGGCTATGGTCCCTTTAGGGGAACCGGCTGATGACGCGTCATCAAATGACGTCATCAGACCCACTTCCTTCAATTGGCCGGGAAACTCGCTGGGCGGGCTTAACAAGCCCAATCACAGTAAATTCATTCTATACAGTGGGCTGGAGCTGGCAATGGGACCAGGACCCGCCATGGACCCGCCAAGGCTGGTAAAATCCAGCCCTTAGTTTTAACACCCCCTTCCCCCTCAGCCCCTCCTATCAGGAATGGTGTGGCGGAAGTTAGTATGGCCATGGGGAAGGTTGTGCTGCTTTCCCACATTTTCCACTGCTTTCGCACCCCCCCACCCCCCCCCCCAAACCATGTTAACTTACCTTAGATCAGGTACTGGAGGCCTGCCAGCACCAGAGAAGTCGGGGCTTAATTTAGATGGCCAAGTGATGGTACGATAAAATCATTCGGACGTGCATGCCATTTTAACTGGGAGCTGCACAGTCTCAGACCAAGAAAGTCCCTCAGAAATAATTTGGGAAAAGCTCTATTTACAAAGGAACCCACCATAAATGCTGGTATTTGATTGCCATAGAGTATCATGGCCACAGGAAGAACAGGAGTCTGTGTCAGAGCATGCAAATTAGTTAGAATCTCCTGTGCTTCACACTCTAGGGGGCCAGGTGGATCACGGCCCGCTTCGGCCCTTCACCCCATTTCATGCCCCGAGTTAAAATCAACCCTCAAAGCTCACCTGCTGAAAACTGACCTGGAGTTAGAATTGGGGCCATAGTTTCTGATTATCTAGTTCTGTATTCTCTCTATGGCAGCATTGTATTTTTGCATAAACTTCCACAAATCAATGGTTAACAATAAAGAAAGTACCTCAGAAATAACTTGGGACTAGCTCCATGTGCAATGGAACCTATCATAAAGGCTAGTATATGGTTATGTCATTCAAGTCTGGCCCACATGTCAGGCAATTTGGACAATCTTAGCACTTTTTAACATTGCAAAAAAAAAATAATTAGGGATGGAAAATATTCAATATGACATTTCAATTGTCACGTTCTGAATAAAAAACTTGCATTGCCTGTAGCCCTGTGTGAAAACTAATCTAATGAATAATAATATGATCAGAATAACCTCATTTTTATTGTGGAAGTGTTCTAAAGGCAGAAAAATATTTCTGAAATTGATGGAATGTCAAAGGTTGAAACAAAATCACGTAAAAAATATTGAATCAGTTTTAGTAAGGCTGCCCGAAAGCAGATAGAAAGAAATACAGGATTGTATATTTGGACATTTCTACATTTTTTTTCAAAGTTCTACTGAGGTTGACTTGGCTCAGCCTTATTAGTAGTTTATTACAGTTTAAACCCAACATTGTTACATATATAGAATTAGGATGATTTGGTGCAAGTATTAACATTCAATACACCCAAGGTGTACAGATGATCCCAAAAGAAATGACAGCAAATCTCAAATAGTTTACAGATGTTGCTTGAAATTGAGACCGAATATCAAACTTTTTACTATATAATATTGCTTTAGTAAAGTGAAAAAAATGCAAGGGAGGTAAAAGTAGAGCTGAAACTGCATTGATTGACGATGCATAGTGATCTTATTGTGGAAGAATACTGTCCTTATAGTTTAAACATAGAAGATAGGAGCAGGAGTAGGCCATTCGGCCCTTCGAGCCTGCTCCGCCATTCAACGAGATCATGGCTGATCATCCAAACCCTAGCACCCGGTCCCTACACCGACAGCCATCCCACCCAAGCCCTATCCCCCCGTAACCCCACGTATTTAATCCCCCCTAACACTAAGGGTCAATTTTTATCATGGCCAATCAACCTAACCTGCACATTTTTGGACTGTGGGAGGAAACCGGAGCACCCAGAGGAAACCCACACAAACACGGGGAGAATGTGCAAACTCCACACAGACAGTCACCCGAGGCCAGATTTGAACCCGGGTCCCTGGCGCTGTGAGGCAACAGTGCTAACCACTATGCCACTGCGTAGGAGGGGATAATATAGAAGTGATTTCATAGTTGTAAAGTGTAATTATAAGGGACTAAAGAGCCAGTACGTATTATATACAAGATATATCATAACAAGTGGTGTGATATGTTAAATAGCTGCACAAGTGAAGGGAGTACCAGTATAAATGCACAAATCACTAAAAGTAGCGACGCAGGTTGATAAGGCCATACAAAAAAAAACTAAGCACCAGGGTTAATTTCTAGAGGGATAGATGCGAAACCTGTATCAAACCTTTGCTAAACCACACTTGGAGTACTGTGTACAGTTCTGGTTGCCATATCGAGACACTGGAGAGGGTGCAAGAAACATTTACAACAACGATACCAGAAATGCAAGGTCATACCTATCAGGAATGGATGAACAGGCTGGGATTCTTTTCTCTTGAAAAGAGAAGGCTGAAGGATGATTAATAGAGGTCTTTAAAATGATGGAATGTTTTGATAGAGTAGACACAGAGAGAATGTTTCCATTTGTGGGGAAGAGCAAAACTAAAAACCATTAGTATAAGACAGTCCCCAAGAAATCAAATAGGGAATTCTGAAGCAACTTCTTTACCAAGAGCGTGGTGAGAATGTGGAACTTGCTATCACAGGGAGTAGTTGAGGCAGATAGCATAGATGTATTGAAGAGGAGGCTAGATAAGCATATGAGGGAGAAGGGAATAGAGGGTTATGCTGATAGAGTTTGTTGAGGAAGGATGGGATGAGGCTCGAATGGATCATAAACGCCGGCAAGGACTGGTTGGGCCAAATGGCCTGTTTCTGTGCTATATATTCCATGTAATGTGGAAAGTACAAATTTACTTTATTCGCACATTTATAGAGGTTATTCACTTTGTAGGAAGAATAGAAAAACAGAATATTTTTTAAATGGTGTGAAATTATTAAATGTTAGTGTTCAGAGGGATTTAGGTGTCCTCATACAGGAAACTCAAAAAGTTAGCAGGCAGGTACAGCAAGCAATTAGGAAGGCAAATGGCATGTTGGCCTTTATTGCAAGGGGGTTGGAAGACAAGGGTAAGGAAGTCTTACTACAATTGTACAGGGCTTTGGTGAGACCACACCTGGAGTACTGTGCACAGTTTTGGTCCCTGTATCCGAGGAAGGACATGCTTGCCTTAGAGGTGGTGCAATGAAGGTTCATTAGATTGATCCCTGGGATGAGAGGCTTCTCCTATGAGGAGAGATTGAGTTGATTGGGTCTATATTCTGCGGAGTTTAGAAGATTGAGAGGAGATCTCATTGAAACATATAAGATTCTGAGGGGGATTGACATGGTAGATGCTGAGAGTTGTTTCCTCTGGCTGGAGAGTTTAAACCTAGGAGGCATAGGGCAGGATTTTCATTCAGGAGTCGGGTTGGAGGCGGGACTACAGCTTCCGGGGTTGTAGTCCCGCCTCCATCGAGATGTGGCCAATCCACGCGATTTTAACTTGATTGACCTTGTTGAGCCCGCCCAGCAGGCTCAGCAGGCCAATTAAGGGCCACCCGGCAACAGGTGATGTCACAGGCTGAAATTTCATCTGTTAAGAGGTTTTGACAGATGAAATATCAGTGTTTGAAAGCTGTTTGAAGCTGTCAAACACTGACAGTCTTACTTCTAACCTGAGTCCTTCTCCACAGACTCAGTTAGAAATCTCTCCTGCACAGAAAACTGAAGGCTGTCACTTTTGACAGTTCGCAGGCATTCTGCTTTCTGTGCCGGTGAGTTGAGGGACTCCCGGGACCTAAAAGAAGGAAGGCTGAAAAGGTAAGAAAAGGTAATTTAAACTTCTTTAATCACTTTAGACACACAAAACACACTTACCTTTGCATTCATGCACACATCACTCACCTGAACACTGACATCTCGACCCCTCCAAGTCCTTCAACCCGACGGCCCGCCTCCTCTAACTTGGCGTGGTTTGGAGCCGTCGGGAATCCCACACTTCAACCTTAAAAATAGGGATTAGGCTAAAAACTGCCTGTTAACTACCTGTTAACAGGCAGTTAATTGGCACTAATCCCTTCCCGCCTCGGGTAGGCGGGTCCCAGTGTGGGGCGAGTACCCACCTCCTTTGAAACTGGCATGGAGGCGGGTTTGGGTGCGGGATGTGGTCGGGACCCCTGATTTCGGGATTTTAACCCCCCCACACGCCTCCAATCCCGACTCCACGCCCCAATGAAAATCCTGCCCATAGTCTCAGGGTAAGGGGTCGGCCATTTAAGACTAAAATAAGGAGGAATTTCTTCACTCAGAGGGTTGTGAAAGTTTGGAATTCTCTACCCCAGAGGGCTGTGGATGCTCAGTCATTGAGTATATTCAAGGTTGAAATAAATAGATTTTTGGACTCTAGGTGAATCAAGGTGTACAGAGGTCGGGCAGGAAAGTGGAGTTGTGGTCGAAGATCAGCCATGATCTTATTGAATGCTGGAGTAGGCTCGAGGGGCCGTATGGCCTACTCCTGCTCCTAATTCTTATGTTCTTATGTTCTTATCGTCAGTGGGAAGAGAATGTAGCCTACAGGAATGCCAAGTAGCCAATGCAACATGAGTGCCAGCAATGTGTTACCCATCTAGGCTTCATTAAAGATCTAAGCACCTCAACAAGGATGTTATTACTGACCAGTTTCAGCTCCTGGAACCAGGCATGCAGCAAACATCTGGTCAGCACTCTCATGAAGTGAAAGGGACCACTGACATCAACTTCTACATCACTGGGTGCTTCCAGGTGTTAATCAGAGACTTTGCTCAAATCAACCAGTATGCCGTTCAGTGCCACAGTAACACATGCCCTTTTTCTACACTTCAGCATACATCACGTTCATTCCTGCTTTGCAGACGAGTTGTAATGACAAACCCAAGTACAAGATGGCATTGATTGCATTCCCTTTTATCAACAGAGAAGGTTACTGTTCCCTTAATGCAACCACTGATTTAAAAAAAAAGTAAGTCAGTGGTTGTTTTTTGGGTGAGCGCTCACGCTGCACATATCTTGTGGAAATCAATGGTTCACAACTGGTTGAATGGGGACAGATGTGGCAGAGGAAGTTCAGTTTGAGGTAGAGAAAATCCTCCAAGTTCTGCACCTCTGGAGTAAGGTTGAGGTAACAGCTAGGGAGGTTGATGAAGTTCAGGCCAGAGGCACACACGTTTTTACCAATGTTAAGCTGGAGGAATCCTAGATCTTCATGTTGGACATAAAATTTGGAGAGTCCAACAACGATCAATGAAGGAAGCAGAGAGACAGAATTGCTATCACCTTTTGACTTAAAGAGTGCCAATTTTAAATGGGCGTCCAAGATTGCTTAGCAGCAGTAAATATCTGGAGGTAATGGAAATTATACAGTAATATAAAGGAAGTGAATTTTAGCCATTTCTTTACTGATTTTATTTGCTTTTATCCCCCGTCTTGGTACTTAGGTTCTCATGAGCCTTCATGCCAATGGCTGTAAATTATTTTTTCCCCATTGGCAACAATGGATTTCCAAATGGCACTCTCCCTATCTGATGTGTCTGGAAAAGGAGGAGGGCCTACTGAGGGGTGCCAGGCAGATCAGGCTGCATGAGAGGTGGATGATGCCCATCCACTGACATGGCAGCCAGGAGCAGCCTTTGCCTTGTGAGTGCTCTGTGAAAAAGTTTGCTTTGGGGCCCTTACATTTTACTGGACAATGAAAGTAAATAATACCTACTACTTTGGTATTCTTGATCATAAAAAGGTATGTTTGGTATAGGTAATATAAAAATAGCTGACAAAATGATAAGCGATAGATAAAACAATAGTAAATAACATAGAGTGATTTGAAAGGCCTTGAAACACCAACGTTATTTCAGCATATGAGTCGTATGACAGTTCAGAAACTCAGATTTTCGTTGTTTAGCTGTAGTGAAGATTTGTATAATATCTGAGTAATCGAGTGGTACCTACAGTCCATAAGAACTGAATTTCATCTCTTTCTCCTACATCAACCATGATTGCAGGAGGGGAGTGGGGAGGTAAGAAGGTGATTGCTGAAGTCGGAGCCCACTGCGGTTGCTGTGTGTTCCCTGGATTATCACTCACTCAATGACTGGCACTCATTCTCCCGCTCACTCATTAACACACACTTTCTCACATACATTCAGAATCCCTCACTGATGCACTCGCACTCTTTCACTGATTCAGATCCTCACACTGATTCACTCACTCGCTCAAACTCTCTCACCCGCTCAGTCACTCTCATATGCACTCACTCTCACTCAGTAACTCACCCTCTCACACTCACCATTCATTCTCTCGCACTCTGCCACTCACTCACACCCTTTCACTCAGAAGCTTACTCCCTTTACCCAAAGGGAGAGGGAATTGTAACTTGACCCCAGGGTGAGAGAAGATTGTACTCCATTTAATGTTCTCTGTCTGTCTGTCTCTCTGTCCTGACCTCACTGTATGGTAATAATCATGGGTGATTTTAATCTCAATATTGATTGGACAAATCAAATTGGCCATGGTAGCCTTGAGGAGGAGTTCATAGAGTGTATCTGGGATGGTTTCCTAGAACAGTATGTAATGGAACCAACCAGGGAGCAGGCTATCTTGGATCTGGTACTGTGTAATGAGACAGAATTAATAAATGATCTCATAGTAAAGGATCCTCTACGAAAGAGTGATAATAGCATGGTTGAATTTCAAATTCAGTTGGAGGGTGAGAAAGTTGTATCTCAAACCAGTGTCCTGACCTTAAACAAAGGCAATTACAATGGCATGAGGGCAGAACTGACTAAAGTGAACTGGAAAAATAAATTAAAGGGTAAGACAGTTGAAATTTAAGGACATTTAAGGAGATATTTCATAACTCTCAACAAAAATATATTCCAATGAGAAAGAAAGATTTTAAGAGAAGGGAGCACCATCCGTGGCTAACTAAGGAAGTAAAGGATGGTAACAAATTGAAAACGAAGGCATACAATGTTGCCAAGATTGGTGGGAGGCCAGAGGATTGGGAAAATTTTTAAAACCAGCAAAGGATGACTAAAAAAAAATAGAGAGATGAATTATGAGAGTAAACTGGCAAGAAATATTAAAACAGATAGTAGGAGCTTCTACAGGTATATAAAAAGGAAGAGAGTAGCTAAAGTAAACGTTGGTCCCTTAGAGGATGAGACTGGGGAATTAATAATGGGGAACGGGGAAATGGCAGAGACTCTGAACAAATATTTTGTATCTGTCTTCATGGTAGAAGACACTAACAACATCCCAATAATGGATAATCAAGGGGCCACAGGGAGGGGGGAACTAAAGATAATCATTATCACTAAGGAAAAAGTACTTGGTAAAATAATGGGACTAAAAGACGACAAGTCCCCTGGACCAGATGGCCTGCATCCCAGGGTCTTAAAAGAAGTGGCTGCAGAGATAGTGGATGCATTGGTTGCAATATACCAAAATTCCCTGGACTCTGGAGAGGTCCCAGCGGACTGGAAAAACGCAAATGTAACACCCCTATTTAAGAAAGGAGGGCGACAGAAAGCAGGAAACTATAGACCAGTTAGCCTAACATCTGTCATTAGGAAAATGCTGGAGTCCTTCATTAAGGAAGCAGTAGCAGGGCATTTGGAAAATCATAATGCAGTCAAGCAGAGTCAGCATGGTTTTTTGAAAGGGAAATCATGTTTAACAAATTTGCTGGAGTTCTTTGAGGAGGTAATGAGCAGGGTGGACAAAGGTGAACCAGTGGATGTGGTGTATTTGGATTTCCATAAAGCATTCAATAAGGTGCCACATAAAAGGTTACTGCATAAGATAAGAGCTCATGGAGTTGGGGATAATAAATTAGCATGGATAGAGAATTGGCTAACTAACAGAAAGCAGAGAGTCGGGATAAATGGGTCATTTTCCGGTTGGCAAACGATAACTAGTGGGGTGCCACAGGGATCGGTGCTGGGGCCTCAACTATTTACAATCTACATTAATGACTTGGATGAAGGGACCGAGTGTAATGTAGCCAAGTTTGCAGATGATACAAAGGTGGGTGGGAAAGCAAGTTATGCAGAGGACTCAAAGAATCTGCAAAGGGATATAGACAGGCTATGTGTAGGCAAACATTTGGCCGATGGAGTATAATGTGTGAAAGTGCGAGGTTATCCATTTTGGCAGGAAAAATAAAAAACAAATTATTATTTAAATGGAGGGAGATTACAAAATGCTACAGTTCAGAGGGACCTGGGGGTCCTTGTGCATGAAACACAAAAAGTTAGCATGCAGGTACAGCAAGTAATCAAAAAGGCAAATGGAATGTTGGCCTTTATTTCAAGGGGGTTGGAGTATAAAAGCAGGGAAGTCCTGCTACAACTGTACAGGGTATTGGTGAGATCACACCTTGAGTACTGCATCTCCTTATTTAAGGAAGGATATACTTGCATTGGAGGCAGTTCAGAGACGATTCACTAGGTTGATTCCTGAGACGAGGGGGTTGACTTATGAAGAAAGGTTGAGCAGGTTGGGCCTATACTCATTGGAATTTAGAAGAATGAGAGGTAATCTTATTGAAACATATAGGATACTGAGGGGCCTCGACAAGGTAGATGCAGAGAGGATGTTTCCCCTTGTGGGGAAATCTAGAACTCGGGGGCATCGTTTTAGAATAAAGGGTTGCCATTTTAGAACTGAGATGAGGAGGAATTTCTTCTCTCAGAGGGTCGTAAATCTGTGGAATTCTCTGCCCAGAGAGCCGTGGAGGCTGGGTCATTGAAGGTGCAGATAGACAGAGTTTTGCAAAATAAGGGAGTGAAGGGTTATGGGGAGCGGGCAGGGAAGTGGCTTTGAGCCCAAGATCCGCCATGATCTTATTGAATGGCGGAGCAGGCTCGAGGGGCCAAGTGGCCTATTCCTGCTCCTATTACTTATGTTCTTCTTATGTTCTTGCAAACAATATAAAGACAGGCTGCTTATTTAATATAATATATGAAAACTTGCCTGGATGAGTGCAGCTCCAACAACACTCAAGAAGCTCGACACCATCCAGGACAAAGCGGCCCACTTGATTGCCACCCCATCCACCACCTTAAACATTCACTCCCTCCACCACCAGCGTACTGTGGCTGCAGTGTGTACCATCTACAAGATGCACTGCAGCAATTCGTCAAGGCTTCTTCGGCAGCACCTCCCAAACCTGTGACCTCTGCCACCTAGAAGGACAAGGGCAGCAGGTGCATTGGAACACCACCACCTCCAAGTTCCCCTCCAAGTCACACACCATCCTGACTTGGAAATATATCTCCGATCCTTCATCGTCACTGGGTCAAAATCCTGGAACCCCCTCCCTAACAGCACTGTGGGAGTACCTTCACCACACGGACTGCAGCGGTTCAAGAAGGCGGCTCACCACCTTCTCAAGGGCAATTAGGGATGGGCAATAAATGCTGGCCTTGCCAGCGACACCCACATCCTGGAATGAATAAAAAAAATAACAAACCAGCAGAAATATTAAATAACGCTCCTTATTGCGCTTGGTGATATATTGCACGCCAGCATGTCCGATGGACTGCAGGTGTCCTTTCATTGGTTCTGCTCAGGCCTCCTGACTGGACTGGGAGCCAATGTAGGTCAGCGAGTACTGGGGTGATGGGCGAGCGCAATTTGGTATGAGTTAAGATACGTGCAGCATAGTTGGGATGAGGTCAACAGCCCTCTTTATAAGCACTTCATACAGCACCACTTCGACTTCAGCAGCCATCAAACATGGTGGGGGTGTGTGGGGGGGTGGTCAGGTGCAAGACATGCCTACAGACCCACGTCTGCACCAGCGGTTTGCTGTTCTTTTATTTTCGCCTGTCTGTTCTTTGTCCCTGCCCCTTTAGCCTTGACAAGGTTCCTAAAAAATTGAGAAGCCTTCTGAAGCACTCCCTAGGCTTTCAATATTTGTGTTTCCCTTTTGTGACTCTCTCCCTTAATAGTCCCCACCCCTTTAATTTCAATTTGCACCACCTATCCCACCACCAGTTTGCTTTTTATATTGGTCCAAGTTCACACCTGAAGTTTTGTAAAGCATCATTTATAACATTTGGATATTTACTGGTGGGGGTGGTGGGGGTGGGGTGGAGGTGGGGAGGTTAATAGGTGTATTGGCAACATATTGGCAGTTTTTCTTTGATTGGCTGCTCAATTGTGTAATAACTCTAATGCATTCAAACTCCGCAAACCCGCACTAAATGAACTTGTCTGTTCTTGTGGGTGAGCTTAAAAAAAGAGAAAAGTTTAATTCTCACCTAACGCACAATCAGTGTGCTGAGACAAATTAAACCTCTAGATGGTGCAGTGGGTTAATACATTATCCTTTTACATTTGGAACTGATGGAATAAAACTGCTCTCTCTGCTGGATGTGAAGACTCTACCTAAAATGAGTTTGAAAAGTCTGAACCCAGTTCCCAATATGCACAAATCTATAACACACTATGGTCCATAATTTTGGCCCTAAATCTCATTTGGAGAGGCCTGAAAGATGGCTGGTGGAGTGGGGGACTACTCTTCTGAAAGTGGGGCAGGTTAGAGGGGTTATTATCCTGTATCTGAACTTGGGAATGGGAATTTTTGCATGTTTTAAGCTATGGTTTTATGCCATTTTTTAAATTAAAGCTGACTCACCTAATAGCAATACGCATCATCTAGAGATTCTGCAACTTCTAACGGGTATTTAACTTTAATAGATAAGAGCATTTTTATTCTTTAAAAATAACATCAAAATATGATGAAATACTCTTACATCTTTGCCAGGTTTGGCACATTTGGGAGTACAATGGAGGTGGAGACCCTGCTGTAACTGAAATAATCAGGAAGTACAGTGCTCCTCTGAGCATTTCCCTTATTCTCCTCAAGAGCCTTTGATCCTGGATCAGATATTATAATGTCCTTTACTTTCCTTATTAACACCCCTTACGTTGTTTTGA
>NC_140988.1:108123534-108256034 GCF_052327205.1 Somniosus microcephalus
GAATTAGGCTGAGACTGTGGAATTTAGGCCGAGACTTAGACTGGAATTAGGCCGAGACTGTGGAATTAGGCCGAGACTGTGGAATTAGCCGAGACTGTGGAATTAGGCCGAGACTGTGGAATTAGGCCGAGACTGTGGAATTAGACCGAGACTGTGGATTAGGCCGAGACTGTGGAATTAGGCCGAGACTGTGGAATTAGCCGAGACTGTGGAATTAGGCTGAGACTGTGGAATTAGTTCGAGACTGTGGAATTAGGCTGAGACTGTGAATTAGGCTGAGACTGTGGAATTAGGCTGAGACTGTGGAATTAGGCTGAGACTGAGGACTGTGAATTAGGCTGAGACTGTGGAATTAGGCCGAGACTGTGGAATTAGGCGCTGAAGACTGTGGAATTAGGACGAGACGACTGTGGAATTAGGCTGAGACTGTGGAATTAGACCGAGACTGTGGAATTAGGCCGAGACTGTGGAATTAGACCGAGACTGTGGAATTAGGCTGAGACTGTGGAATTAGGCTGTGACTGTGGAATTAGGGCTGTGACTGTGGAATTAGACCGAGACTGTGGAATTAGACTGAGACTGTGGAATTAGGCTGAGACTGTGGAATTAGACGAGACTGTGGAATTAGACGAGACTGTGGAATTAGGCTGTGACTGTGGAATTAGGCCGAGACTGTGGAATTAGGCTGTGACTGTGAATTAGACCGAGACTGTGGAATTAGGCTGTGACTGTGGAATTAGGCTGTGACTGTGGAATTAGGCTGTGACTGTGGAATTAGACCGAGACTGTGGAATTAGGCTGTGACTGTGGAATTAGACCGAGACTGTGGAATTAGGCTGAGACTGTGGAATTAGGCTGAGACTGTGGAATTAGGCTGAGACTGTGGAATTAGACCGAGACTGTGGAATTAGGCGAGACTGTGGAATTAGACCGAGACTGTGGAATTAGGCCTGAGACTGTGGAATTAGGCCGAGACTGTGGAATTAGGCCGAGACTGTGGAATTAGACCGAGACTGTGAATTAGGCGAGACTGTGGAATTAGCCGAGACTGTGGAATTAGGCTGAGACTGTGGAATTAGCTGAGACTGTGGAATTAGGCTGTGACTGTGAATTAGGCTGAGACTGTGGAATTAGACCGAGACTGTGGAATTAGCTGAGACTGTGGAATTAGCCGAGACTGTGGAATTAGACCGAGACTGTGGAATTAGGCTGAGACTGTGAATTAGGCCGAGACTGTGGAATTAGGCCGAGACTGTGGAATTAGGCCGAGACTGTGGAATTAGACCGAGACTGTGGAATTAGACCGAGACTGTGGAATTAGGCCGAGACTGTGGAATTAGGCTGAGACTGTGGAATTAGGCTGAGACTGTGGAATTAGACCGAGACTGTGGAATTAGACCGAGACTGTGGAATTAGGCTGTGACTGTGGAATTAGGCCGAGACTGTGGAATTAGGCTGTGACTGTGGAATTAGGCCGAGACTGTGGAATTAGGCTGTGACTGTGGAATTAGGCCGAGACTGTGGAATTAGGCCGAGACTGTGGAATTAGGCCGAGACTGTGGAATTAGGCCGTGACTGTGGAATTAGGCTGTGACTGTGGAATTAGGCCGAGACTGTGGAATTAGGCCGAGACTGTGGAATTAGGCTGTGACTGTGGAATTAGGCCGAGACTGTGGAATTAGGCTGTGACTGTGGAATTAGGCCGAGACTGTGGAATTAGGCCGAGACTGTGGAATTAGGCCGAGACTGTGGAATTAGGCTGTGACTGTGGAATTAGCCGAGACTGTGGAATTAGGCCGAGACTGTGGAATTAGGCCGAGACTGTGGAATTAGGCCTGTGACTGTGGAATTAGGCCGAGACTGTGGAATTAGGCCGAGACTGTGGAATTAGGCTGTGACTGTGGAATTAGGCCGAGACTGTGGAATTAGGCCGAGACTGTGGAATTAGACCGAGACTGTGGAATTAGGCTGTGACTGTGGAATTAGGCTGTGACTGTGGAATTAGGCTGTGACTGTGGAATTAGGCTGAGACTGTGGAATTAGGCTGTGACTGTGGAATTAGGCTGTGACTGTGGAATTAGGCTGTGACTGTGGAATTAGGCCGAGACTGTGGAATTAGGCTGTGACTGTGGAATTAGGCTGAGACTGTGGAATTAGGCCGAGACTGTGGAATTAGACCGAGACTGTGGAATTAGGCTGTGACTGTGGAATTAGACCGAGACTGTGGAATTAGGCTGTGACTGTGGAATTAGGCCGAGACTGTGGAATTAGGCTGTGACTGTGGAATTAGGCTGAGACTGTGGAATTAGGCCGAGACTGTGGAATTAGGCGAGACTGTGGAATTAGGCCGAGACTGTGGAATTAGGCCTGTGACTGTGGAATTAGGCCGAGACTGTGGAATTAGGCCGAGACTGTGGAATTAGACTGAGACTGTGGAATTAGGCCGAGACTGTGGAATTAGGCCGAGACTGTGGAATTAGGCCGAGACTGTGGAATTAGGCTGAGACTGTGGAATTAGGCCGAGACTGTGGAATTAGGCCGAGACTGTGGAATTAGGCTGAGACTGTGGAATTAGGCCGAGACTGTGGAATTAGGCCGAGACTGTGGAATTAGACCGAGACTGTGGAATTAGGCCGAGACTGTGGAATTAGACCGAGACTGTGGAATTAGGCCGAGACTGTGGAATTAGGCTGTGACTGTGGAATTAGCCGAGACTGTGGAATTAGGCTGTGACTGTGGAATTAGACCGAGACTGTGGAATTAGGCCGAGACTGTGGAATTAGACTGAGACTGTGGAATTAGACCGAGACTGTGGAATTAGGCTGAGACTGTGGAATTAGGCTGTGACTGTGGAATTAGACCGAGACTGTGGAATTAGGCTGAGACTGTGGAATTAGGCCGAGACTGTGGAATTAGGCTGAGACTGTGGAATTAGACCGAGACTGTGGAATTAGGCTGTGACTGTGGAATTAGGCTGAGACTGTGGAATTAGACCGAGACTGTGGAATTAGGCTGTGACTGTGGAATTAGACCGAGACTGTGGAATTAGGCCGAGACTGTGGAATTAGGCTGAGACTGTGGAATTAGGCTGTGACTGTGGAATTAGGCCGAGACTGTGGAATTAGGCTGTGACTGTGGAAATTAGACCGAGACTGTGGAATTAGGCTGAGACTGTGGAATTAGCCGCGACTGTGGAATTAGACCGAGACTGTGGAATTAGGCTGAGACTGTGGAATTAGACCGAGACTGTGGAATTAGGCTGAGACTGTGGAATTAGGCCGAGACTGTGGAATTAGACTGAGACTGTGGAATTAGGCCGAGACTGTGGAATTAGGCTGAGACTGTGGAATTAGGCTGTGACTGTGGAATTAGGCTGTGACTGTGGAATTAGGCTGTGACTGTGGAATTAGACCGAGACTGTGGAATTAGGCTGTGACTGTGGAATTAGGCTGTGACTGTGGAATTAGGCTGAGACTGTGGAATTAGGGCTGAGACTGTGGAATTAGACGAGACTGTGGAATTAGGCTGTGACTGTGGAATTAGGCTGTGACTGTGGAATTAGACCGAGACTGTGGAATTAGACCGAGACTGTGGAATTAGGCCGAGACTGTGGAATTAGGCTGTGACTGTGGAATTAGGCTGTGACTGTGGAATTAGGCTGTGACTGTGGAATTAGACCGAGACTGTGGAATTAGGCTGAGACTGTGGAATTAGACCGAGACTGTGGAATTAGACCGAGACTGTGGAATTAGGCCGAGACTGTGGAATTAGGCCGCGACTGTGGAATTAGACCGAGACTGTGGAATTAGGCTGAGACTGTGGAATTAGACCGAGACTGTGGAATTAGGCTGAGACTGTGGAATTAGGCCGAGACTGTGGAATTAGGCCGAGACTGTGGAATTAGGCTGTGACTGTGGAATTAGACCGAGACTGTGGAATTAGACCGAGACTGTGGAATTAGACTGAGACTGTGGAATTAGGCCGAGACTGTGGAATTAGGCTGTGACTGTGGAATTAGGCCGAGACTGTGGAATTAGGCCGCGACTGTGGAATTAGACCGAGACTGTGGAATTAGGCTGTGACTGTGGAATTAGACCGAGACTGTGGAATTAGACCGAGACTGTGGAATTAGGCTGAGACTGTGGAATTAGGCTGTGACTGTGGAATTAGACCGAGACTGTGGAATTAGGCTGAGACTGTGGAATTAGGCCGAGACTGTGGAATTAGACCGAGACTGTGGAATTAGACTGAGACTGTGGAATTAGACCGAGACTGTGGAATTAGGCCGAGACTGTGGAATTAGGCCGAGACTGTGGAATTAGGCCGAGACTGTGGAATTAGGCCGAAACTGTGGAATTAGGCCAAGACTGTGGAATTAGGCCGAGACTGTGGAATTAGACCGAGACTGTGGAATTAGACCGAGACTGTGGAATTAGACCGAGACTGTGGAATTAGGCCGAGACTGTGGAATTAGACCGAGACTGTGGAATTAGACCGAGACTGTGGAATTAGGCCGAGACTGTGGAATTAGACCGAGACTGTGGAATTAGACCGAGACTGTGGAATTAGACCGAGACTGTGGAATTAGACCGAGACTGTGGAATTAGACCGAGACTGTGGAATTAGACCGAGACTGTGGAATTAGACGGAGACTGTGGAATTAGGCCGAGACTGTGGAATTAGGCCGAGACTGTGGAATTAGGCCGAGACTGTGGAATTAGACGGAGACTGTGGAATTAGGCCGAGACTGTGGAATTAGACCGAGACTGTGGAATTAGGCCGAGACTGTGGAATTAGGCCGAGACTGTGGAATTAGACCGAGACTGTGGAATTAGGCTGTGACTGTGGAATTAGACCGAGACTGTGGAATTAGACCGAGACTGTGGAATTAGACCGAGACTGTGGAATTAGGCCGAGACTGTGGAATTAGACCGAGACTGTGGAATTAGACCGAGACTGTGGAATTAGGCTGAGACTGTGGAATTAGGCTGTGACTGTGGAATTAGGCGGAGACTGTGGAATTAGGCCGAGACTGTGGAATTAGGCCGAGACTGTGGAATTAGGCCGAGACTGTGGAATTAGGCCGAGACTGTGGAATTAGGCCGAGACTGTGGAATTAGGCCGAGACTGTGGAATTAGGCCGAGACTGTGGAATTAGGCTGTGACTGTGGAATTAGACCGAGACTGTGGAATTAGGCCGAGACTGTGGAATTAGGCTGTGACTGTGGAATTAGGCCGAGACTGTGGAATTAGGCCGAGACTGTGGAATTAGGCTGAGACTGTGGAATTAGACCGAGACTGTGGAATTAGGCCGAGACTGTGGAATTAGGCCGAGACTGTGGAATTAGGCCGAGACTGTGGAATTAGGCCGAGACTGTGGAATTAGACCGAGACTGTGGAATTAGGCCGAGACTGTGGAATTAGGCCGAGACTGTGGAATTAGGCTGTGACTGTGGAATTAGGCTGAGACTGTGGAATTAGGCCGAGACTGTGGAATTAGACCGAGACTGTGGAATTAGGCCGAGACTGTGGAATTAGGCCGAGACTGTGGAATGAAGCTGCATTTACACGTTATTTGTAGCCTTACACTAACATTGCAGTTGTAATGTAATTGTAGGCTTACATTACTTTTCAAGACTGGTGCCCAGTATTTTCCCTGACCCACTGTTTAATGGTAAGTGCATGTAATACAGCTTTTTAAAACTAATTCACTGAACAAAGGCTACAAATGCTGCGCATGCTTAATAATATAATTTGACCAATTAGAAAACTGCCGAAGGGTTTATGCCTCTGCTATATTGTAGGTACTAGTTTAACAACAGACAACAAAAAATGCTGGAAAAACTCAGCAGGCCAGGGCAGCATCCGTGGAGAGAGAAACAGAGTCAATGTTTCAGGTCGATGACCTTTCGTCAGAACTGGAAAAAAGCAGGAAATGGAAAGCAGGTTTAGGGGCTGGGAAAGGGGGAGGGGATGAAAGAACAAAAGGGAAGGTCAGTGATAGGATAAAAAGCAGGAGAGATTAAGAGACCTGTGGCTAAAAATTGAGTAGCGCCCCAACTGGGGCGCTAACTTCGCCAGGACGCTAGAAGCAGCGCCCCGGAAAAATTAGCGTCCCTGCGCCGGAAATTGAATGGTTGCACCCTAAGAGGGAAACGGGGCGCTACTGGAAGCGCCCCGCATCCCTCTTGGGGCGCTGTGAGTCAATATTGCGGTGTTATGTGCCGCAGCGCCACACGTTGCGGCACGTTGTGCCACGGTATTGCAGGCCTTCCCCCCCTTCTTAAAGGGGTGGGGCCTTGTGCAGCGCAGCCTGGGGCCCAGCTGGGCCCCCGGGGATCGGGAGTGCAGGCAAAAGAGCCCAGCACTGAAGAGAAGTGCCAGGCTCTTGGAACGCAGCCAGCACTCCATGGTGGGGGGGGGGGGGGGGGGGGGGCGTTTCAGGAGGTCTGAGACAGGAGTGCAGGCAGGTGCTGGCAGGCGGCCAGCAACAAAAATGGCCGCCCTGCACCTCGCCTTGAAATTGCGCCTCCCCGGCCGCAGGTACGCCCCCTGATCCCATCGGACATAGTGTCCGGCGGTAAGTCAGGGGGCGCTCCTGAAGATCGTGGCCGGGGCGTGAGCGGGGCGCTGTGCACACCAATGACGTCATCGCCAGCGGCGCAGAGCCGTAGGGCGCTACCGGTTAGCGCCACCACCAACCTCCCGCTGAATTTTGCGGGAGGCGTGGGCAGTGCCGCGCCCGGGTGCTTGTTGCGTTGCGTCCCATTAGCGCCCTCTTAAGGCGCTAATGGGAGGTGCAACCAACTGAATTTTTCCCCCATTGAGAGACATTGAGAGATATTCAAGGCAAGAGGAGGTGGTTTAACAACAGAGTTCGTTTTGGAGTCATGTGAACGGTCAGTGCTGAGTTAACCGTGATCTGCTCCATTCCATTGTTAGGGAAAGTGGAGCTCTGTGTGAGTGAGTTTACCATATGCACTCACTTGCTAATTTTGCCCACTTCCCTCCTCTCCTGAAGGCACTAACTTCTTCCCGGGATCTAGTTGCACAGGACACAATTGCCTTCCAGTGTCATGCCCAACTATCCTTTCTATTTAATATAAAATAAAAACAGCACTCAGCAGATCTGGCAGCACCCGTGGAGAGAGAAACAGAGTTCACTTTTCAGGTGAATGGCCTTGCATCAGACCTTTCTATTTCTCCAATTGCTCTCATTAGTACCTCTTACACCATCATCACTTCTGCCATTTAATCATCTCCTTTCCTCCACCACCTAATCACAGACCATTCTCTGCCATCACCTCCTTTTCCTTGGCTCTGTTCCTCCTTAGAAGCTGTTTATCTCCTGGTTCTGACGAAAGGTCATCGACCTAAAATGTTAACCATACCTTTCTGTCTCCATGCTGCCTGAACTGCTGAGTGTTTCCAGCATTTTGTTTTTATTTCAGACTTCCAGCACCTGTAGTATTTGTGTGTTGACCATTTTTCCCGTTTAAGCCTTGAATGTGCAACGTTGGCAGCTTATTTGACTTTCCTCACTCAACATCCATACAGGAGCTTCTGTAAATTGGTCAACAATGGGAATCCTGGTGGATTACAAATATACTACCATCAGTATGAAGTTAAGACAGTATCAGACTTACTTCCTTGTGGGGGGTCTATGTTAACCTGAATCAGGCTGAGAAAGCTGCAATTATTCTGCAGATTCTATGTTGATTCAAATGAATTTTTCATGCTAAAACGTACATAAAATCTTCATTCTAATCATTAGAAGAGTGGTTAAAAGTAAGTGCCAGCCTTGGCTCAGTTGATAGCACGCTCACCTCTGAGTCAGGAGGTTGTGGATTCAAGCCCGAGTATGGGCTTCAGCACTCGATCTAGACTGATACTTCAATGCACTACTGAGGGAATGCCTCATTACCAGAGGTGCTTTCATTCAGATGAGATATTAAACTAAGAACCCATCTGCCTGACCCAGGTAGATGTATTTGATGAAGAGCGGGGAGTTTTCCCAGTGCCCTGGCCTCTGAGTCAGAAGGTTGTGGGTTCAAGTCCCACTCCAGATACTTGCACACAAAAATCTAGGCTGACACTCCAGTGCAGTGCTGAGGGAGTGCTGCATTGTCGGAGGTACTGTCTTTCTGATGAGATGTTAAACCAAGGCCCCATCTGCTCTCTCAGGTGGACGTAAAAGATCCCATGGAACTATTTCGAAGAAGAGCAGGGGAGTTATTTATCCCTCAATCAACATCACTAAAACAGATTATCTGGTCATTATCACATTGCTGTTTGTGGGAGCTTGCTGTGCACAAATAGGCTGCCGCATTTCCTACATTACAACAGTGACTCCACTTCAAAAGTACTTCATTGGCTATAAAGTGCTTTGGGACATCCGGTGGTCATGAAAGGTGCTATATAAATGCAAGTCTTTTTTTACTCAACCACCACCAGTAAAACAAATTTGTGCAGAAATTGGTATGCGTTACATCCATTTGTCACGCGTAAAATGGGCGCAACGCGTCCCAATTTAGCAGTGGGCTGGTGTTGGACCCACTGCAAAATTTTGTGTGCCCATTTTTTAGGTGTCCCACGCTACTGACTAAAACAGCCATTAGGCCCCTTGTGAATGTAAATGGGGAGCCTAATGCCTGTTGAAGGACCCCTTGCTGAAATTAGTTTAGGATGAGCGGAGCAGGTGTCAGGCCTGGTCCACTCAGAATTCTTCAGCGTCGCTAAAAAAAGGTAATGTTTTTTCAAATCTTTAAAAAAAAACCTTCATGTGGCACCAGGAGGAGCAGGAGTGTTCCTCCTGACTCAACAGTCATCATGTGCCTCTGAAAATTTCCCCCATTGTCTGGTATTTCATTATTTACTGCTCATGGGATCATGCTGTGCACAAATCAGCTGCCATGTTGTCTACATTACAACAGCATCTCCATTAGCATTGCCAACTCTGATTTGACATATTCCTGGAGATTTGATCATGTGATATTTGATTACATGGCATTCAATCACATGACACTGCTCATGTGATGCTCAATCACGTGACATTTGCCCACTGTGTGCAAATGTTATTGCATTTATCTTACTTGAGTAAGGTTCACCAAGCCATGAAAAAAATATTTGACTTTTTGTTTTATTGTGAGATGAATAACATGATTTATAAGTCAAAGAAAGAACACAAAAGAATAGAAAGACTTAAAGATAAGTAATGTTTAAATAAAACCGACTTCTGTGATGTTACTACAGTATCGACTGCAATGAGAAACACAGGGCTGGAAATTGCAGTCGGAGGCTTCCCGCGGGCGAATGCCTCCGAACCGCAAGAAAAGTACACACCTACCTGGTGCCTCCGTATCTTCGAAGACTCGCACTCCTGGGCCTGCAGGCATACGCCTGCGTAAAGACCCACTTATCCCAGGAGTGCAGGCCGTTCGCAAGCGCCCCTGGGATCACGTGGGTCAGGCCAACCAATCACAAAGGGATATTCCTATGATGTTTATGGGGATTCCATTTATGTCCGGAACACCCATAAGCAGAATTAGGAATCCCCATCAAAATGCATTTCACGGCACTTAAATAAAAATAAATGATCACATGTTCAAAATTGATTAAAATACAATTTAATTAAACATTTAAAACAAAAATGTAAATTTTTGAAAAATAAATGTAAACATTTTTCAAGGGGCAAAAAATAACCTGAACTAATTTTAAAGGTTTTTTATGGTTAAATCATTTAAAAAAATGTATTTTAATATTTATTTAAACCCTTACGCTGGTAAAAGAAGACCTTACGCCTGCTTTTACCAGGTGTAAAGATTTGCTGGGTATTCGCTGGGCAACGCTGCACCAGCAAATGTCCATTTCCTGCGGATTCGCATGATCTGTTAAGCTGAAACTTGACAGATCGCAAGTTCTGGGTTTTCACGCAGGCTCATCGCACACAGAAACCCGGAACTTGCGGGGCAGTTGTGCATAATGCAGTCATAGGCCCCAGAACATCCGGGCCTGAGTATTTCCAGCATTTTCTGTTTATATTTCAGATTTCCTGCATGATTATTTTGCCTTTGTACCAAGTAAATACCACAGATTCAACAAAAACATCATCGCCATAAATAACTTCTAACTAAAGTTTTCATACAACCTTATGACTTTTTACAATACAAGTTACAAAAATAATAAATAAAACCAAAACCAAACTTAACTCAATTCACTGAATCCCACACCCCACCGCTGAATCCCAGGCTGGAATTTTACTGACTTCGGCGGGTCTGTGGCGGGTGAAGTCGGTGGCGGGTCCCAACCCCGCTGCTGGCTTTATCCCCCCCTGTGAAATGAATTTCCCTGATTGGGCTTGTTAAGAGCGTCCAGCGTGTTTCCCGGCCAATTAGAGGAAGCGGGTCTGATGACGTCATTTGATGACGCGTCATCAGCTGGTTTCCTTAAAGAGACCGTGGCAAAATTAATTTTGACAGTTGTGCTGTCAGTATTCTACAGCATTGAGGTGCTACAAACAATGACAATGACTGCACAAAGGCACAGGGCTGCACCCAGGCTCTCCCATGACTCCCTCCATATGCTAATGAAGGGAGTCACAGCACGCAGGGAGGTCCTCTTCCCTTCCCATGGGCGGAAGAGACCTCCCCAGGAGATCAACATAGCCCGGTTGCTCATTGCACAGGAGGGCACAAGCAGGGATGTCATCAGGAGGACCTGGGTGCAGTGCCGCAAACATTTCAATGATCCCAGTAGATCACAAAATGTTAGTACAAAGCCACACTTATCCTGCTGTGCCACTCATCACATCCCCATCACTCTGCCTTCCCTACCCTACTCCTGCACATCCTTACTCACACCAACTTACCTTGGACCTCCACCCATCCCTCTCTCTCCATCTATATTATCACATCACCATCTCACACTCACCCTCATCCTAGTGCAATCATACCAACTAACAACACACAAGGGTAACCACTTGGATGTTTTATGCAATGTTCATGTAAAGTTTCTGTTAATGTGGTGTCAAACCTTTATTTTCAATGCTTTGTATTCTTGGCCAGATTTGTGTGCACCTTTGGAAGCGGCTTAGTGAGTAGCAGTGAATGGTGAGACATAACGGTACCCCCGCAATGGTGATGAGTGTGAAAGGAATGGCTTGGGCATTGTAGGGATGCTTTATGGTGTTGTGGCGTGGTGTCAACCTGGCACATCATGTGGCAGCCAGGGTGTACAGCACCAAGTGAAGTAAATCTGGCCATGGTGAGACCATCCCTGGCCTCCCTGGCTGCAATGTGATCAGGTTCTGATGCCCTGTGCCCTGTGCCCTGTGAACAAGCCACTAATGATTTTAATTGCCTCCCCCGCTGCTGCTTGTCATGTCTGCTCAGCGCTGGCAGACCCAACATCGGGAAAGTCCAGTGTGCGTGTTTTTACAGTGGGTTCCTGAGGAAGAGCTTATGGCTGAGGGAAGATATCTCTGTAAGGTGGGAGCTTTTACTTTACATTTGAAGTTTTCAACTTATCAGCTGATTCAATGGCCACTAAACTCCCGCCTCAGCTTGACAGATGTGGTCCATGACCAGCGTGGACCCCATGGGCGAGCTGTCAAATGCAAAAGGTAAGCTGAAAACCATTCTTAAGTGGCACTAATTACCTGAATTGGGTCCCCCGCCACTGCCTATCGGGTCTGTTCAGCGCTGACAGACCCAACATCGGGAAAGGAATGTGGGAGCGAATTCACAGAATCACAGAAACCCCACAGTGCAGATAGAGGCCATTTCGGCCCATTGAGCCTGCACCGACACATATCCCACCCGATCCCCGTAACCCCTACACCAACACATATCCCACCCCATCCCTGTAACCCCACGTATTTAATCCCCCTAACACTAAGGGTCAATTTATCATAGCCAATCAACCTAACCCGCACATCTTTGGACTGTGGGAGGAAACCGGAGCACCCGGAGAAAACCCACGCAAACACGGGGAGAATGTGCAAACTCCAAAATTGACCACGGGTTCCTGACCCGCTGGAGAAAAAAATACTTTCCCACCCGACCTGCCACCAATCGTGCCCGCTGACCACCCCCCACCCCCCGCCCCCCCCAGAAAATTACAGCCCCAGCTTCAGGGAGGTGCGGCTCAGTCCTCAGAGCGAAGCACCAAAGCTGCCTGACTCCCAGAACTCTCCCTCCTCAGTTGCTCTCTCAGGACTCACAAAGTTTCCAAGTGATATCCTTTGGCCCCGATGCTGTATTCCTCACAACCAGCAATGAAGCAGTGTTTCTGAATAACTGGGAGACCAGCACTCCTAGGACAACGTGGTTTGGTTGCAAGCCACGACAGCCGGGTTACTGCACAAGTGCAAACTGCGTATAAAAGGGCCATTTCTCTTGAGTCGCCACCAGCAGCGCTCAGGTGACTACCCATTCTGGTAGACTGCTGCCCAAAGTGGGAGGGTTGGGAACCCTAATCTCCATTGGTTATAAAAAACATTGGGATGTGATAAGACACTATATAAATACAAGTACAAGGCATGCCGACAAATTCTAAAGAAACTCAAGATCTTGATTTACATCAGGATGTGAAAGATTTACTAGGATCTATGAACATGCAAGAAGAAAAGTGAGAAAAGTCGATAGGCTCATAAATACTTATGCTATCCACTAGACGGTGCAATCTAGTGCTAATGGAAAAAAAACCCAAAAGAACAACTGAATTGATAAACTGCAGAATGCTCAAACTTCAAGTTCTGACCTTGCACAACTTGATAGAAAGTAGGGAGAGAATTCAAAAGCACAAGGCAAGAAGCAGCTGTAAAACAACCGAGAAGCCGTGAGAAAGAGGACTATTGCTAAAGGACAATATGTTTAAATTACTTAAATCATGAATTCCTGGCTTGTACAGTAAGTTATCTAACTTGGGGTTTGTAGAAACTCACTTGCTGCAACTGTTACGATTGGAACGATGAAAACATGACTGTACGAATTTTTTCAAATATTCTCACTATATGCAATATTTATAATCCAAATATAATTCTATTTGAATGGGAATCTTGATTTTGGTTATTTTTTTTCCCAGAATCGTCTATTTTTCCTGATCAAGTACTGCCACAGCAGTCTTCATGTCTTCTATCCGTGCACTCAGCCGTTCACTAATGCACACAGCCAAGCTGGCTGTCAAACGGAGTGCCAGTTGTAAATGATTGCAGATATTGTTTGGCTTTGAATGGGTTATAAAGGCCTTGCAGTTTTATTAGTCATCCTGGCATATCACACTCACAGCTTTTCCTGTTTCATTATTGAATGACATTTCAATTTACATACAGCAGATTGTAAGTGGATGCTGCAGAGACGAATGGTGCAATTTTAACAAATTTATGCTGCCAAAGAGAGTGCATATCTGAGAATATGGCGCTGGGACCAGCAGGATTTTCTCTTCATTAATTTTAAAGTACAGTGGGGGGGTGGTGGGGGGGGGGGAGGGCGGGGAGGGGGAGGGATGTCGCGTTGTTTCCTTACATGGGCTCCCAGCGTTCAAAGCCTCTGCTAGGTGTGTAAATTTGCACAATTACCCCCTTAACAGATTTTGCCTGATTCCCTGTCCATTTAAATGAATGTCTCCTGGAGAGCAGACCATCTTCCCTGCCTGACTGCCCTCTGTTCACTGGCGATCCAATGTGCCAAGGTGCAAGAACAGGAAAATATGCTCCACAATCTCTTTTCTTTGAAAAGGTTTTATTTCACCTTGCTCAATGATAAAATATTTGTAAGATAAATGCCCTGAAACAAATGTTAGTTCAGTGCTCAGTTTAGGTGGAATTAATTAGTATTACTTAAATTCTGTTTAAATATATATGAAGTGAGGGCATAGTGCAACATTTAATTAGCCTCTTAGGAGACTTAATGGTGGTAGCGTTATTAATGTTAAGGTCAATTTTTATTTCTGCCTTTCGAATTTGTTTTTGAGGTGAAACAATGGGCCAGAAATTCGGGTCGGGGGCTTCCCGCGGGTGCAAGCCCCTGATCTGCACTCACCCTACGCGCCGACATCTGAAGCCTGGGCCTGCTCGCATTTCCTGTCACTGGCCCGGTTCAGATGTCGGCACGCTGTGCTTACCTGATCCAGCGGCGTAGTTAGTGCGATGTGCCGGCTGGGATCAGGTGAGCACTCTGCAGCCAATCAGGGGAGGGGAAACTCATTCATGAGTTTGATAGTAAAGACTGTCAAACTCCTGAAAAGTATGGGCGCCCAAAAGACTAGTTTAACTTTAATTAAAATTTAAAAAAACATCCCAATAATTAAATAAACTATAAATAACTTTAGAAAACTATTTAAAACAATTAATAAAATTTTTGAAAAAAATAATTTTTTACGAAATCGGGTCTAAAAATAAACTTACCTAACTGTAAAGTCCTTAAAAACAATGAAGCTGTGGAAAAAATGTAATAATTTTAAATAATAGACCACTTACCTTCAAGAATCCACTCCTTACGCCTCCTTTTTTCATTTCTAAAAAGTCCAGGCCCTTGCACACGCGTAAACCTGTCAAAACGAAGGAAGTTCAATGCGTGCGCGCAGAGTCCTGCGCGCACGCGTTGGACCTCTTAACCCCTTCGTTCGATGGAGAGGAAATGCTGGTTTCCCGCGCATGCGCTGTGCATGCTGAAATCCGGCACTTCCAACGGGCCCACGCGTGAGTACCCCGTCCGTGCTCACGCGTTGGGACCGGAATTACTGGCCCATTGTATATTAGTCTAGTTCTATTGCAGAACTGTTTTAGGAAGTGGTTCTGCAATATCTGCTTAGGTCCTGGTTGCGGTGGAATTAGCCCACTTACATTGCAGGGTAGATTTTACAGCAGCCAGAATTACATTACAAACAGCTGCATGTGGTTCACGGCTATGTACCTGATTACATTCTTTCTCCAAAAAGCAAAAAAAACCCAGATGCTAGCAATCTGAAACATAAACAGAGAATGCTGGAAACACAGCATGTCAGACAGCATCTAGGGAGAGAACAGAGGAGTTGCACTTAACCACTTTATTAGCCCGTACAAGGTGGTTGAACTCCTGGCAGCCAGAAAACTATCGGGGCTAAATTAGGCTGTGTAACACCCATTTTTAGGTGCCTAACACCCGAAAATGGGGTGAGAGATGCGCGTGTGCACTTTTGACGGGAAGTGCGCAGGACACCATCTTGGTAAAGGGGTTTGCAGATGCGCACCTAACGACCACTGGCAGCATGCAGAGCAGGCAGATCATGACACGAATCAGTGTGCAATGCTGATTTGACGCTAACTCTGCCATTTTCAAACTCCACACTCCAGCCTATGCCCTGTCTTAACCTTGCACAGCTGAACACAAAGTTAAACGTAATGAAGGACCCCCCACCAGCACTATTTAAAGGGATCATGAGCAACTT
Source organism: Somniosus microcephalus (assembly GCF_052327205.1). Classification (NCBI taxonomy): domain Eukaryota; kingdom Metazoa; phylum Chordata; class Chondrichthyes; order Squaliformes; family Somniosidae; genus Somniosus; species Somniosus microcephalus. The sequence continues at coordinate 108,138,961 of NC_140988.1, forward strand.
ACAGGTTAGTTGCTGGATTATTTCTTCTAACTGCTGGTGCAATTGTACATGTTTTTGGAGCTTTCCTGTACTTGGCTAAAGCTTGAATACTCTACAGGGGGTGGTCTGGCTGGTGCTGACGTACTTTTTTGGTAATTTAAAATCTTGTGTGCTGTGTATGTACCTTTAAGGGAATAACTGGTCTCAGACTGCAGTACCGGCAGTGACCACCCCTGTATAAAAGGCCCGAGCAGGCTTCTGTAGTTTCAGTTTCCAGGTTGTCTCCATTCAGTAAAGACTTGTTATAATCAACTCCTGCAGTCCGTGTCTCAATTATACACGGACATAATACTGGCGACGAGTAAGAAACGAACTTACCTGCAACTCGGCAGCACCTCAGACGACGTCATTGAAGGTCGAAGCCAGAAGAAAAAAAATAATAATCCAAAGAAACTCGAGAAACGGGCGTCGACCGTGGGCAACCGCCCTCCAAATCATCGAATTGAAAAGTGCAGGAGAGACTGTCGAGAGCCAGGCTTTGTTCTCCAGTCTGTGGTTTCCCAGCTAATCGGGCTGGTGGCAGGTAGTGCACTGATCCTTCCTGGGCTGCAGCAAGCTAGAGCTCAATCAGGTGGCTCTGCAACGGGGCCGGGCAGCGAGTCGGGAAGCAAAGAGAGAGAGAGAGGGTGGAGCACACAGGGCGTGGCCGGTGCTTCGAAGCCGGGCAGCGTTCGGACCTAAGAAGAGGGAGGGAAGTGTCCCAGAGGGTCCACTCCACGACGGGAACGGTTCTTCAATTAACGGAGCAAATATTGAAGCGCGATAGAAAAATAAAAATACCGCGGAGAGCAGCGTTGGCAGCAGCGATCGGGGAGGCGTGAAGACCATAGGGCGTCATCATTACAGGATAGTAAAATAAATATAATCGCCAGCAACAGCGTTGGCAGCAGCGGCAGCGGTGGGAAAGCGCGGGAGGCGCCATCTTAACTCGGCGGGGAAGAAGGAAAAGTGCGGGAGGCGCCATTTTGATCCATCGGGGACGAAGGCAAAGCGCGGAAGGCGCCATCTTAGATTTTCAAGATGCCAAAGACTGGCGATATCACTGCCTTCGATAATGCAATAGAAGACTGGACCACGTATATGGAAAGAGTCGAGGTATATTGCAAGGCAAACGAAATAGCCGATGAGAAAAAGGCATCGGTATTGCTAAATTTAATGGGCGCAAGAACGTACGGCCTATTGCGGGACCTGATTACTCCAGCCAAACCGAAGGCGAAGAGTTTTAACGAAATTGTTGCTATCCTACAGGAACACCTAAATCCTACACCGCTGCTGATAGCAGAAAGATTTAAATTCCACAGGAGAAATCAGCATAAAAATGAGAGAAATGCTGATTACCTTACGGAACTACGCAAGCTATCAAAGCACTGCCAGTTCGGAGCAGGACTGGCAGATACCTTACGGGACAAATTTGGCTGTGGACTCCTGAGTGAAGGAACCCAGAAGAGGTTACTCTCAGAGAAAGAGCTGACGCTAGATAAGGTTTTCAGCGTGGCAGTATCATACGAAGCAGCAGCAAGGGGAGCTGCAGAAATACAACAAAAGCCACAGGAATACGGCACCCACGAAATGACACGGGGATTTGCAAAATGTTATCACTGCGGCAGAACAAACCATGACCAGAAGGACTGCTGGTCCACGGACAAAATATGCAGGCAATGCGGAAAGGTGGGACATATTGCACGAGTTTGCAGGTCTGGGAAGAAGACCAACGACAACAAAAAGGCTACTAAGGAACCGTACAGGAAAGTACAAAAGATGACGGACAGTAGTTCCGAAGACCAGATGAGCGATAGTGAATCCGGGAACAAGAGACTAAGCTGTCTCAAACTTCACAACATAATCGCAAAAGAGGATCACCGAACCATTTGGGTCACCCTCGCGATAGCAGGGTCCCAAGTCAAAATGGAATTGGATATAGGATCAGCTCTAACCATCATGAATCGACGAGACTACGAGCGGCTATTCTCACACATACCCTTGAGAGAGACATCCATTGTCTTGAGGACGTATACGGGGCAAAAAGTATACCCCAGAGGAAAAATAAGGGTACCTGTCGAATACAACGGCAAGAAAATACGGAAATTGTATCTCTACATTCTGCAAGATGGTGGACCACCGTTATTGGCACGTGAATGGATCAGAAAGATAAGTTTAGACTGGCACTCCATTCAGGCACTGACGGTGGCTGGTAAAAAGGATGATGACGTCACTCCTGGATGATTGTCAACAATCTTAGCTGACGCCAAAGAGGTATTTCAACAAGAACTGGGCACTCTTAAAGGCGTAACCGCCTCGATAAAAATAGAGGAGAATGCAATTCCCAAGTTTTTCAAAGCAAGACCAGTACCATATGCAATTCGCCCAGCCGTCGAGGCAGAGCTGGAGAATCTGGAGAATGCAGGCGTGTTATCTAAGGTAGACTGGAGCGAGTGGGCGACACCCATCATTCCTGTCATGAAGAAAACGTTAAACAATAAGTCTGAGGAGCCAAGGAAGGTTCGCATTTGTGGGGACTTCAAGGTGACGGTGAACCCAGTCCTTCACACAGTACAATATCCTCTTCCAAGGATAGAAGATATCTTCGCCTCACTATCTGGAGGGAAGCGTTTTACAAAAATTGACCTAGCACAAGCATATTTGCAGATGGAGGTTGAAGAATCCTCTAGGAAGTATCTCACGATAAACACTCACAAAGGTCTTTACCAGTATAATCGACTGGTATTCGGAGTAGCATCAGCTCCGGCGATATGGCAAAGAGCGATGGAACAAGTCCTGCAAGGGATTCCGGGGACTCAGTGTTACTTGGACGACATCCTAGTGACAGGTGAAGATGACAGTGAACACCTTGCCAACCGAGAGCAGGTGCTCACTAGACTACGTGAACATGGGCTACGAGCCAATCGCCCCAAGTGCGTGTTTTTAAAGAAACAGATATCGTATTGTGGCCACGTGATTGATGAAGAGGGGTTGCATAAGTTCCCTGACAAAATTGAAGCCGTAGTTAAGGCTCCAGCACCTGAAAATGTGTCGCAACTGAGGTCATTCCTCGGATTGGTGAATTACTACCATAAGTTTTTGCCGAATTTGTCCACAATTCTGCATCCACTGAACGCCCTACTACGAACGGGAGTAGCATGGAAATGGAGCGATGAATGTAAGCGGGCCTTTCAGAAAGTAAGGACCTAATCACTTCAAGAGAAGTATTGGCTCACTACAACCCATCACTACCGATAAGACTGGCGTGTGATGCGTCTCCCTACGGCATTGGGGCGGTACTGTCACCTAAATTCCTTGATGGTTCAGAGAGGCCGATAGCTTTTGCGTCACGCTCGTTAACTTCAGCCGAGCGTAACTACGCCCAGATTGACAGAGAGGCCCTCAGCCTGGTGTGGGGGGTGAAGAAGTTCAATCACTACCTGCACGGTCAGAAATTTACTCTACTAACTGATCATCAACCTCTCGTCTCCATTTTCAACCCTCAGAAGGGCGTACCGATAATGACGGCACAACGGCTACAGAGGTGGTCCCTGTTCCTAGGGGCACACCAATATGACATTGAGTACAAAGGAACTAAACAGCATGGGAATGCTGATGGATTGTCACGCCTACCGTTGCCGACGGTGGAAGAAGAACTGGCAGTGGATCCAGTGGCGTTATTCCACTCGACTATATAGTCGAATGTCTCCCTGTGACGAATGCAAACATAGAAAAGGAAACACGAAATGACCTGACAGTCTCCTGGGTCTATGATTTAACAGTGAAGGGATGGCCAGCACATGCCGAACCACTGCTGCCAGCATTCTCGCCGAGAAGAGAACAGCTGTCAGTGTGCAGAGGAACCTTGATGTGTGGATCCAGAGTAGTAATTCCACCCAAATTGAAGGATAGAGTACTCAATGAGCTTCATGAGGGTCATCTGGGAGGGGTCAAAATGAAGAACTTAGCCAGAGCGTTTGTGTGGTGGCCGGGAATCGATAGAGAAATCGAAGAGATGACCAAGAGCTGTACTGGATGCCAGAAGGTCCATAACGCCCCACCACAAGCCCCTCTACATCCATGGGAGTGGCCCTCATCTCCATGGCAAAGGGTGCACATTGATTTTGCTGGTTCCTTTATGGACTCGATGTTTTTAATTGCGGTGGATGCACATTCAAAGTGGCCAGAGGTAATAAAAATGTCCTCAACCACCACAGAAAAAACTATCACAGTCTTACAAACCACATTCACCAGGAATGGGCTGCCTGAACAGATTTGCTCTGACAATGGACCACAGTTTGTGTCTGAAGAGTTCCAGAGGTTCTTAAAGAACAATGGTGTTAAGCATTACACATCCGCCCCATATCATCCAGCCACTAATGGATTGGCCGAGAGGTTTGTTCAAACATTCAAGAAGGCTATCAAGGCAATGTGTAATGAAGATATACCCCTACAACACAAGGTGGATAACTTCTTGTTTGCCTACCGGAATGCGACACATGCGGTTACCAACCAAACTCCAGCCATGATGTTCTTCAATCGAAGACTAAGATGCCGCTTGGATTTGGTTAAGCCAAACGTCAGAAGAGATGTGGAGAACAGGCAGTTTCAGAATATGAATGAAAGGCCGACCAGGAGTTTTAAGATAGGTCAACCAGTTTTGGCCCGGGACTACCGCACAGAGAAATGGCAGCCAGGAACGATCTGTACATGGCAAGGACCTCTAATGTATACCGTGGACGTTGGAGAGAGCATTGTAAGACGCCATGCTGACCAGATTTTAGAGTCACTGGAAAACGTCAACTCCACACCACGATCTGATACACCTGGCGATGAAACCGAAGTACCAATTGCATCTACCGCAGAATCGGTGATATTGGAAGCAGATGAACCAAACAACGACATTGATCCCGACTCAACCTTGCCAGAAGAACCTGATATCCCAAAGAGGCGTTATCCAGACAGAATCAGGAAGCCTCCTCAAAGACTGAACTTATAATTGCTTAACCTCAACCAATGTATCTAGCAACCGTAATTGTAATTGTAATTAGTTATTATTTAGTTGTTAAATGAATGTTATGTACTGTTTATCTAAAAGGGGAGGAATTGTTGTGTATGTACCTTTAAGGGAATAACTGGTCTCAGACTGCAGTACCGGCAGTGACCACCCCTGTATAAAAGGCCCTAGCAGGCTTCTGTAGTTTCAGTTTCCAGGTTGTCTCCATTCAGTAAAGACTTGTTATAATCAACTCCTGCAGTCCGTGTCTCAATTATACACGGACATAATATTGTGCTGAAAGAAGTTGCTTCCAGACATGGATGACCTGGTAGGGCTTCCACTGAGAATTGAACATGACTGGGAGAATGAAGAGAGGCCTTGCAGAGCAGGACAAGCTGCTAGAAGAGGGAGGAGGAAGAGGAGAAGGGCTCTCAGCAGGAGACCATATACACCGAGGGTCTTCAGGGAGCAACTCTCTTACCTCAACTTCAGTGATAACCAATGCATGAGACGTCTTTGCTTCACAAAAGAGGTTGTGACTGGAATCTGCCAACTGCTGCAGCCACAACTGCAGCCTCAGAGCAGGGCAAGGACGGCATTGCCTGTGGCCATCAAAGAGACCGTGGTTCTTAACGTTTATGTGTCTGGCTCCTTCCAGGCTGCTGCTGGAGATATAGGCAAAATCTCACAGATTGCAGTGCACTGCTGCATAAAGGAGGTCACTGAGGCTGTCTATACACAGAGAGACAGTTTAATCTAATTTCCTCTTGCCAGAGACACTTAGGCGGAGCGAGCATGAGAGTTTGCATTGACTGCCGCACATTGCCTTGCGTGCAGATTATGTGAACCCTGCCGTTTTCATGAACCAAAAGGAATTTCACTCCCTCAATGCACAGCTGGTGTGCGACCACTGGCAGTGCCTCACGCAGGTGAATGCCCGTTACCCTGGCAGCAGTCACGATCCCTTCATTCTGTGGCACTCCTCTGTGCCACCTGTATTTGATCCACCACAGCAAGTCAAAGGCTGGTTACTGGGTGACCAGGGTTATCCACTCATGACATGGCTCATGACTCCAATCCAAACCCATACACATGTGCACAGCAGGCCTACAATGAGAGCCATGCTGCCACAAAGAACATTATAGAGCACACCATCAGCGTCCTCAAGTAACACTTCCGCTGCCTGGCATGCTCTAGAGGAGCCCTGCAGTACTCAGCTGAGCAGGTATCAAGATTTGTGGTAGTATGCTGCATGCTGCACAACCTGGCCATTATGAGGGCACAGCCCTTGCCACCACCTATCAAGCGAGAAGCTGAGTAGCAGGAGCATGAGGAAGAGGAGGAGGAGGAAGTGGAGGAAGTGTAACTGGAAGTAAAGGAATAGGAAGAGGAAGGGAGGCTACAATGTAGACAGCCCCTTTCTGCCCGGACTCCAAGTGATCAAATTATTCATGAGCGATACCAGTAACCTCAACCACACTGCCCCATTCACCAACAGTCCCACACTCCTTACCTTTCCTCTTCACTGACCATCACATTGTTCTCTTTTCGACAAAACAAAAATAAAAACCATAGAAAATGCACATTCCTTCCAATTTTATACATTCACTCATTACATAATGCACACAAAATTAAATTTATCACCCTTGTGCATTCCCTTAGTGCCTGTCTTCTGTGTGCCTTTTCCTATCCAAGTTCTGCTATGAGGAGCTTCTCCAATAGCTGCAGCATGGATGGTGGAAGGCTGCTGACCTTCAATTGAGGAGACTGCAGATGGCCTTGGAGGACCACCTCGAGCAGCTCTGGGCCCAGGCCCAGCAACAGACTGCATCATCTCGGCCTGGGCTGCAGCAGTCTGGGCTATCTGGCTGGCAGGCCACAGCAAGGGCACTGGCGGAGTGGCAAGAGAGCAGGAACGCTGTCATCCTGAGAGAGAACAGCAGGTTCATACTCCAAGGAGCCACTGCCACTCCTCCAAGGCAACGCCTCAGCAATCCTACTGATCTGTTAGTGAACAGATTGATGGACTGCTGTGACGCACTGGAAGCCGCTTTGATACTGGTATCCAGAGCCTTAATGGAAGCAGCCTGAGCTTGCAAGGCAGCAGGCTGAGCTTCCACTGCAGCATTCAGACATTTTTTGGAAGCTGTTTGTGCTGCAATGGAAGCTGTGACATTGGCCATCAGACGCTGCATCATCGTGGGTTCCACAGGTGTGCTGATGGTGGTTCCATGTTGGAAAGTATGGACTCCAGCTCTGTGTAAAGCCCTGTGCCAAGTTGGAAATGGGCTCCTCCGTGCTCCTTGACATTGAGTGCAGGCTTTCTGGCAAGCTTTCCAGTGCCCCAGGATTTGGTTGTATACACCCATCAGCCTTCTTCTGTAGCTTGGCCCATCGATGTCCTCATCTGACTCCTCTGCAGCAGAACTAGTGTGTGACTTTGCACTCCAGCGGCCTTGGACCTGTGTTATCTTTTCTGCCTGCCCTGGCTCCTGCGCACTTGCGCCCAGTATCTCACCACGTGCAGATCCCTCCTCTAGCCTAGCCTCTAAAATACGCGCGGTGTCTGTGAGTGTAAGATCGAGTGATGGTGTCTCTTCATCTTCACTGTCTTCTTCCTCTTCCTCCTCTGACTGGGAAGGCTCCAGTTCTTGTTAATCTGAAATGAAAAAGGGACAAGGGTTGGGTTGTGGTGAAGGAGAGGAGAAAGTAAGAAGTGCATGCTTACTCCATCAGCAGCTTGTGCAGATTTTGGGATGAGAAGTGGTAAGAGAGAAGGAGGATTAGGTATGCAGATACCTTCATTATCGATCACTTCAGCCCCGCCAGTGGCCATGGCCTCAGTGATGCCCCTTCCTATGATGGCCAGCACTCTCTCCTCCATGGGGGTTAAAATATGCAGGCGCGCTTGTCCTCCTCCAGTTCTTTGCTGCTGCCTGCTGATATGCGCCACCTTCTCCTGCAAGAAAGAGGGAAGCGTGTCAGTGAGTGTCCTGCAATCTGTTTGGATGATGTGGCTGTCATGGTGAATAGCTGTTAATGTGTGTGAGCTGTGAGTTGTGGGTGCGAGGCTTGCAACGGTGCGAAGTGTGTGAGGGTGAGGTAAAGCATATAAATGGAAGGGTTGAGTCCTGATTGATAGAGATTGTTGGTAGATGGGTGATGGGGGTGTGGTGAATTGAACAGTGGATGAGGCTAGTGCTGCAGTTGGTAGGTTATGCCATTTGAAGATGAACTCCCTCACCTTGACAACTCGTGTGAGATCATTAAACTTCTTCTTGCACTTCATCCATGTTCTTGGAGCAACACTCCTGGCATTGACCTCCGCCATTACTTGTTCCCACTGCCTCCTGAGCATCTGTCTAGAGGGCCTCCTGTTCCCCTGTGGATAATTGCTGTCACCCCTCCTCTCCATGTCTTGCACCACGACCTCCAGTGTATTGTCAGAAAATATTGGTGCTCGCTCTCTCGCATGTTCAGCCATTCCTCACAGCCCAGATTCACTTTTCAAATGTCTCCCACCACTTCTCGCAGCCATAATGCACCTCCCTTTTAAGAGGTGCAGGTTGCCTTGTAGTAGCGCTAGTGACTCGTGATATCAGGCCTCCTGCTGATGTGTGCAGTGAATGAGCAGCGCAGGTAGCACTGGCTGCCTGCAGCAATCATGTAAAGCAGCAGGCAGCTCAAATTACCGTGCTTCCTGCAACGCAATGAACAGGCGCAGGTTAATTGCCATGCCTGTTTTCAGGGGTTATCCAATTTAACCCCCCCACCCCCCCATGTCGCTACTGATGAAAAGTCTATCTTTGTTTCTGAATGTGACTGTAAATGAGAGCTGAATTAACATACACAAAAAGCTAAAGCACGCTGGCAGTAATTTTGACTGTGGGTGATAGCGTAAAATGGGTGATATTGATTCAGCCGCCTATTGTACATCTCCCCCGAAAATCAGGAGAGATGTTTAACGGGTGGCTGAATCGATATCGCCCATTTTACACTGTCACCCAAAGTCAAAATGGCCTCCCCCACCTCCAGATTAATTATTATATGTATAGGGGTTTAGCTCTCATTATCTGTCTACGTTCCTGATCCATGCCACTTCCACTGACAAGAGTATCAACACTCACTGTTTATGCATATATTCAAAGTCAGCCTAAAAATCATAGAAGTTGTGAACTTTGATAAAAATCTTTGGGTCCCCTGCAGCAGTCGCTGCCATCGCCTGGTGCTGCTGCAGAGGGTGAAGGGAAATTTTTGTGCCGGGGCGCTACCAGGGCGATGCGCCCGGAGATGACATCACGCTCTCCAGGCGCATGAGATCAGGGCGCAACACGGTAGTGCCGCCGTTAACCCCCCGTGGAATTTGGCGGGAGGCGTGGTCAGCGCCGTACCTGAGCGAAAAGACCTTTGCGCCCCCCATGGGAGGCGCAAAGGAGGGGAATTTCTCTCCTTGATTTTTAAAATTATATTTGCCATCCAACTTTGCAATAGTTTTACCTTGTAAACAATAATTAAAAAACATTTTCTGAAATAAAAACAGAAAATGCTGGAAATACTCAGCAGGTCAGGCAGCATCTGTAGAGAGAGAAACAGAGTTAAGGTTTCAGGTTCTGACGAAGGGTCATCAACCTGAAACGTTGACTCTGTTTCTCTCTCTACAGATGCTGCCTGACCTGCTGAGGATGTCCAACATTTTCTGTTTTTAATCCATCCTTACATTCCTTCTGAACAAGATCGTCAATTTACAGGTAACTTTCAGCTTTCAGTACTGAAGATGAATACATGACCATATCAACAGATACTTAAAAAATATGCATGTGCCCCTTGCCTCATGTCATTAGTGTTTCTTCAGAGGGAAAGGCTTCAAGTATTTATTTACACTGTTTTAGAATAAGGGGTAAATTTTCATCTTTGGTGCTTCAGGCACATGAAGTGTTGTTCCAGGATAACTGAAGCTATCCGCAGTATTTTGCTTATGTAAGGATGGATGTTGTGTGAAATGGGGGGTGGGAAATAAACTGGTGCAATCTCTTCTGGCTGTGCCATTACTGACTTGAAGGTGTTTTTATGGTATGTGCCCACAATAAGAAAACGGTCCATTTTCTAACACAGACATCCCTCACCTTAATAAATACAAAAGTCAGCAACATTTATTTTAAAAGGTGAAAGTCATTAGGGTTTTCAATTGTTCCACCCCAGCCTCCGACATGACTTTCCCCTGATTGGGCTTGTTAAGCCCACTAAGCGCATTTCCCAGCCAATTGAAAGAAGTGGGTCTGGTGATGTCATTTGATGATGCATCATCAGCCGGTTTCTTTAAATTGATTTTGACAGTTGTGCTAACAGTGTTCTACAGCATTGAGGTGCAGCAAACACTGACAATCACTGCACAGAGGTGGACGGCTGCCCTCAGGCTCTCCCATGACTCCCTCCATTTGCTTATGGAGGGAGTCACAGCATGCAGGGAGGTTCTCTTCCCTTGCAATTGGCGGAAGAGACCTCTCCAGGAGACCAACGCAGCCTGGTTGCACATTGCACAGGAGGGCACAAGCAGGGATATCATCAGGAGGACCAGACTGCAGTGGCGCAAACCTTTCAATGATCTCTGTAGATCATGAAATGTTACTGCCAAGCCACACTCAACCTCTTCCTGCTGTGCCACTCATCACATCCCCATCACTCTGCCTTCCCTACCCTACTGCTGCACATCCTTACTCACACCAATTTACCTTGCACCTCACCTGTAAAGTCTGTGGGTTGTGCAGTTAATAAATACACAGACTTCAGAAGTAACAAACAAACAGGTCTTTACTATTCGAAGGTCCAGGCGAATCTGCCCCAGCAATCCTGCCACAACACTTATATACTGGTGTGGTCACTATCGGTATTACAGTATACAGAAGCCAAACAAATAGTGCCACACCTAAAGTAGTTCTCTTAAAGGTGAACGGTTACATTCAATAGTTCCCTTAAAGGTAGACGGGTACATACACTACAATCCTCCCTTTTTAGCTTATTACTTACAGAGTCTCCGTTAAACATACATATCTTCAACTTCCTATAAACAAATTACAGATATAATCTCGGTGGAGTCAATGTCATATAAAACAATTTACAGATATAATCTTGGTGGGAACAGTTCACAGGTTCAGTCTCTGCGGAAACAGTTCATAGATTCAGTCTCTGATCTTGACTCGTTCCGAACAACATTTCTTTGGGGTAGCCGGTTCACCTGGCTAGCGTGACTCCTCCATAGCCTTTTTCTTGACGTAACAGCTTGAACTTTCGTCCTGTTGAACCAGCAGTGCGGACTTTTACAACCAACTGGCTGTCTTGACATTTTCCAGTTTTTCAACTAATTTAGCTCCTTTTGTAGTGTTCCGCCTGAGATGGTAGAAGTGCTAATATTTTAGACAGTTATTATCTTCTGCTTCTTCTTTTTCTTTTCTGCCTTTTTGAAACTCTCGGAGCTCCTTTCTCGGCTGCCAGCTGTAGCGCCACCAACTCTCTATGTTCCTTAGACCTTAAGTGCTTCCTCCGGATTTCAGCACTTTGGGAGTTTTCATCACAAGCTGGGCAGACCACATCCTCGTAATATTCAGTGTCACTCAACAGGTCATGGTAATATTCGGGTTCGTCCTGAGTTAGGCCAGCGAGAGAGCCTTCTTCTTCCTCCTCACCCGTCTGGACGTTAGCTGACGGTGGTTCCTTCCCTAGACATCTTTCTTGAAAAGACTTCTTCATGCATTCATATTCATCCCGCTCTTCCTGGGTTGTCTGCCATTCCTTCACTACTGACCACATTTGTGAGTTCAATACCTTCCCTTCCACCGGGGATTGCGGTATCAGGCTATTTAATCCTTCTACTGAAGCAGCTGTTTCAACATTCTTCTGTTCACATTGACGTGATTCAACGAACTCTTCATAGAGTAAACTGTAACACAAAATCTGTGTTGCCACCTCAGTTATTTCTGTAACTTTTGGGAGCTCCGAATTCCTTCCCTTTGCAGATTGAAGCTCGTGTTCCCATTGTGGAGTCTTGTCTCTCAGCATGTGAAGGAGTTGGCTGACCGTTAACTCTTCCGCGGGGACTCTGTGGATCAGAGTCTTCACCATTTCATCCACCTTTCCCTCCAATGCTTTCACCTTCCTTTCCTCTTGTACTTTGGTTTCAAGCGCTCAAAGAAGTTGCGCCTTGATGCTCCCAAGCTCATGTTCAGAGCCCATTCTTACAGTCTCTGTGTTTCTTACAGTTTCCTTCCCTTCCACTGAAAGGATTCCCAGTTGACTCTGCTCTTCAAGTCGTTGAACCTCGGTCATTGCCGCCTCATATTTGTCTTGGGTTTCCTCCAATATTTTTATGAGTTCTTGGACATCTTGTCTTTCATGTTCTGCCATGTCTTTCACCGCTAAATTCTCATCTATGGATGGAACTTCTACCGATGAGTCTGTCTTGGCCTTGAGCTCATCAAGAATTTCCTGCAGCCTTTGGACTTCTTGCTCATGTTCAACCTTTAGTTGTTCATATGCTTCTACTGAAACTAGCTTTTCGGAGGTTGCCGAGTTAATCCCCTCCAGAATTGTAGCCTGGGCCTGTTCATACTGTTCTTTCCACTTCTCACACTCTGCTTGTAAGGAGTCGCAGAGAAGAACTGGAATAAAATCCCGGCTTCCTGAAGATACCTCTTCATTTGCTTCTTTCGCAATTTCCTGTTGGAGTTCAGCCAAGGCTGCTATGCTATCTGCCTCTTGAAGTCTCACTGCCATCAAATCTTCTTTATTCTTGCAGTCTATCTCAGTCATTTTCCCTTTATTTTCATTTAACTGAGTGATAAGCTCCTCTTGCAACATGGCCACATTATTCACATCAGGTAAAGAAGCGTTTCTCTTTTCCATGTCCAAGATTTTTTTCTGCATCTCTTTAAGTGCACACTGCGATTCAGCTTCTCTTAACCTTGCCTGCACTAGCTCCGTCTCCAATTGCAGAACAAAATCCTCAGTGTAGCGTGGTTTGCCTTTATGCTGTATCTCTAGATCATGCAAATATTCTAACTCCTGAACATCATAAGGGAGGTGTGATCGGTAATTGGTCACGATGGCTCTATGGTCGCTCTCTGCTTGAGCCAGCAGGTTCTGTTGTCTTTCCAGACTCTCCCATTCGGTGTCATAGAACTTTTTCATTGTTTTCATCTCTTGTACGAGACGGTAACTTAATTGTTCGAATTGTTGTCGTACTTTGAAATAACGTTGAGTTCGAGCTCGGTGTTCCTCCATAATGCATATGTCTGTGACTTGAACAGACTCAGAATTCTCTGTCTTTATGCACGCCATCGTTTTTCCAACCTTAGTCAGTGAGTTCATGTTAACCTTGTTTTTCATATGTGGGCTGGACTTATCGTCTTCCGGCTCAGAGTCTGAGCTGCTTGTCTGCACCGAGTCCTCACTCGTCATTGCTTGTAGGTAGTGCCATTCCATGTCTATTTTCTTGATCCACTCCCGTCCTAGAAGTGGTGGTCCTCCCTCATGTAGTACATACAAGTTCATTCTTGGGTGTTCTTTACCCCTATCTCTCACCTTGACTCTTATTTTTCCCATGGGGTATACTTTATGCCCCGTGTATGTCTGCAATACGAACTTGGTATCTCTTAAGGGTATGTGTGAGAATAGTCGGTGGTAATCCCCTCGATTTATGACTGATACAGCTGATCCAGTGTCCAACTCCATTTTCACTTGGACTCCAGCTATTTTTAGCATGACCCAGATAGTTTGTAGGTCAGCTTCCTTACTCACATGGTGGATACTCAGACTACCCAGCTCCTGGCCGTTTGGATCTGAGTCTGGATTCTGTTCGTCTGAACTCTTCTCAGCCCCCTTGTATACCTTGTTGTACTTTTCTTGTGATGGCTTCCTTTGGTTGTTGGTCTTCTTCCCTGACCGGCATACCTTAGCGATGTGACCCAGTTTGCCACATTTCCTACATTCTTGGTTCTTAAACCAGCATTGATTCTGGTCGTGTGTTGTCTTCCCACAACGATAGCATTTTGTTGTACTCGAGGTAATTTGGTCCACCCCGAGCGCCGCCGCCTTTAGTTGCATTTCCGCCGTTCCTTTCGCTGCGGCTTCGTGTGATGCGGCTATAAGGACAGCCCTGTCAAGTGTAAGGTCGTTCTCTTCTAGTAGGTGCTTTTGCGTCCCTTCCTTGGACAATCCGCCTACGAACTTGTCTCGCAGTGCCTCTGTCAGATTCCCTCTGAACTGGCAGTATTTCGCTAGCCTACGCAGTTCGACCAAGTATCCTGCGTTGTTTTCGTCTTTCCGTTGCGTTCTTGCATAGAATTTGAATCGTTCAGCCAACATCAACGGTGTGGGGTTCAAGTGGTCCTTCAGAACAACCACAATCTCTTCGAAAGACTGATCCGCGGGTTTAGCTGGTGCTAGTAAATCCTTCAAGAGCCCGTATGTCTTTGCGCCCATCGAGTTTAACAATGTTATCGCCTTGTCGTCTTCCTCTATTTTGTTGGCTTCACAATAGATCTCGATGCGTTCCACGTACGTGGCCCAGTCTTCTATCTCAGAATTAAAATCATTAATATTCCCTCGCTTAGGCATCTTTCTTCCCTTGGGAGCAGCACCAGTATTTCTTTAAGTATTCTTATTTATTTGTTTATTTCTAAGATGGCAGTTTTCCCGCGAATATGGCGGTTTCCCGCTCTTCCTTTCTCGCCCCGCCCACTTCAATGGCGGTTTCCCGCTTCTGGCGTCTTCTCCGCCTAATGGCGGCTTCCCGCGTTTCTTCCCGGGGGAAGGGGTACGCTTCCCCCCACAGCGGACAGGTTCAGCCGCTGGCTGGCTACCGCACAGCTCCCCTTACTCGGCTATGTCTTTTCCTCCCGCCCGCACGGTTCTACCGGCGCTGGGTACACCCCGTTAACAGAGGACAGTTCAGCCGCTGGACTGGCTCTCGCGCAGTCTCTCTCTCCGTACCCGGCTCTGTCGCTCTCTCACCCGCACGTTCGGTGTTACCGGCCCTGGGTACCCCGTTGGTGGAGAACAGCTCAGCCGCTGGACTGGCTCTCGCGCAGTCTCTCACCCCGTTTTCGGCTGTGTCTCTCACCCACTCCCGCACGTTCGGTTTTGCCGGCTCTGAGTACCCCGTTGGTGGAGAACAGCTCAACCGCTGGACTGGCTCCTCGCAGTCTCTCTCTCCGCACCCGGCTCTCACCCGCACGGTTCCCGTTCGCCTCCCCAGCCCTCTCGCAGACCGGTGTTTCCTTCCCCGGCTGCGGCTGGGTTTCTCTTCCCGCGCCTACTCGCAGGCTCAGCGCTTCGTGGCTGCGGTCGCTGCCCGGATTTTTCCCGCCGATCGCGGTCCGGCTGTCACCCGACGCCGTTGGACCCGACTTTTGGCCGGCACAGCTCCCCCTCGACCGAGGTCGAGTGCTCTGCCCTTATCCTCCGGATACTTCTACACCTTCCCCTACTCACAGTCTCTTCGGCCGCCTTGTTTCTTGCTGGTCGGCTCACTCCGCACCGTGGCAGAAGGGTAGTCAGTGCCTGTTGCTGATACAGCTTTTGTTGTTAGTCTTCCTGCTTTCTGTTGTTGCAGCCTCGTGTTTTCTTTTGGTAGCACGACGAGGGCGGTTGTCTCTCTTCGACGCTCTTTGTTGCTTTTGGTAATCTTGCCGCAGGGTACGATCGGACTCGTCGCCACTGTAAAGTCTGTGGGTTGTGCAGTTAATAAATACACAGACTTCAGAAGTAACAAACAAACAGGTCTTTACTATTCGAAGGTCCGGGCGAATCTGCCCCAGCAATCCTGCCACAACACTTATATACTGGTGTGGTCACTATCGGTATTACAGTATACAGAAGCCAAACAAATAGTGCCACACCTAAAGTAGTTCTCTTAAAGGTGAACGGTTACATTCAATAGTTCCCTTAAAGGTAGACGGGTACATACACTACATCACCCATCCCTCTCTATCAACATTATCACTTCCCCATCTCATGAGCTACCCCTCACACTCACCGTCATCTTAGTCCAATCATACCAACTAACAACACACAAGCATAGGCACGTGGGTGTTTTAGCCAATGTTGACGTGAAGTTTCTGTTAATGTGCTTTCTTGGAAAAATTTGTGTGCACCTTTGGAAGTGGCTTAGTGAGTTGCAGTGAATGATGAGACATAACAGTACCCCCCGCAATGCTGATGAGTGTGAAACAAATCGCTTGGGCATTGTAGGGATGCTTTATGTTGTTGGTGTGGGTGGTGTCAACCTGGCGCATCATGTGGTAGCTAGGGTATACAGCGTCAAGTGAAGTAAATGTGGCTACGGTGAGGCCATCCCTGGCGTCTCGGGCAGCAATGTGGTTGGGTGCTGATGCCCTGTGTCCTGTGCAGCATCAGGTGATTGCGGAGAAGGTTGGTGTTGTTGTTGGTGCTGCTGGTATGCCTGGTGATGCTGGTGTTGGGGCTGATCATGGTCCGATTCTGAGGACCAAGGTGAGAGAGTATAAAGGGCACCCATGCTGATGGAATAGGTGGCAGGTGAAGTAGAGATGACAGAAGCAATCTGTCAATGGTGGGAGAGGTAATGAGGTCAGACTGCATGGAGACTTATGTAAGGACTTGCAGCATTCTGAATCTGTAGTGGAAATGCAGTTTGGAGATGCTAGTGCTTAAGGGAAGATATCTGAATCAGCTAGGAGCATTGAGTTGACATTTGAAGCTGTCAACTCATCAGCTGATTCAATGGCCACTGACCTCCCACCTCAGTGTCACTGATGAGGTCTAGGCATTGCGGGAAACCCGTGGGAGACCTGTGAAAATTAAAAAGTGGGGGAAAAAAAGCCTTGTTAAGTGGCTGTAAACAAGCGACTAATGATTTGAATTGGGTCCCCCACCGCTGCCTGTCGGGTCTGCTCAGCGCTGGCAGAAGGAGGATTCAAATATAGGAAACTTTGGTTTATCTGGAGTTTGTATGTCCGGAAACCTCGATCTAACGGCAGAAATCAGCAGCCGTTTTGGGTAGGTTTTTTTTCTTCTCCTAGCATTCTTTTCACAGGCAGGCTCTGGAAAGCGCCTTTGTAGCTTAGCAACAGCTTCAGAGACGCTTCCAAGCTACTGGGCCGAGTGTTTACAAGCTGTTGCTGAGCAACAGTGTTTGTTGTCAGATATGGAGATGAAAACCTTCGTATCTGACAACATAAACGCTGGTCTATCCGGAAGTTTGGATAGAACGGCAGCAGCTCGGTCCCGTGGGTGCCGGATATCGCGAAGTCTAATTAATGGCCCAGAATTTGTGGTTGTAATGCCGGTGAAATGGTCAGCGATCACTGTCATAACTCTGTAAAACTGACAGCAACTTCTGGAGTTTGCAAATACACATTTAAATGTGCAAATCATGAAGTTGCTGTCAGTGACACCTTACTCCTTCACAGGGTGTGCTGTTGCAGTCCTCACAGATGGAATCAATTAGAAATCACTTGATTTGATGTAAACTTCCACTTTTACGTTCTATTCTCGCTGTAAAAACCCTTGAAAAAGTTAAGCCTTGTTAAATGAGGTATAACTGAGTTTTTAACATCGTACTGAGACATAATTACTGCTGAACAACTTCTCTGGCCCTGAAAAACAAATTTCATATTTGCGGAATGTCAAATTTCTCCATTCCATGATAAAAATTCCATAGATTTTTAAAATAATGGCCCAGAAATTCGGGTCTCCATGGGTGAGTACGCATGGGGTACTCACCCATAGGCCCAATGGAAGTGCCAGTTTCCTGCATGCACTGCGCATGCGCGGGAAACCGGCACTTCCGTTCCCCTGAAAGCAGGGGTTCAGAGGTCGAACACGTGTGCGGGAGAGGCTGCGCGTGCGCATTGAACTTCGTTTTCTTTTACAGGTTTTCCCGGGAGGGTAAGTCTGCAGAATTTAGAAATGTAAAAAGCAGGCGTAAGGCCTGCTTTTTACAAGGTAAGTGGTGAATTAATTAAAATTAAAACATTTTTCCACAGGTTTATTATTTTTAAATACTTTAAAGCAAGGTAAGTTTATTTTTAGCCCCGTTAGAAAATAAAATTATTTTTTTCAAAAATTTAAATTATTGTTTAAAATAGTTATTTCATTTAATTTATAGTTTATTTAAAAAATATGATGTCTTTTAAAAATGTATTTGAAGATTTAGTGATGTTTTGTAAGAAGAAGGGGCCCGTAGTATTTCTAAGTTTGACAGCACTTCCTGTCAGACTTATGAATGGAGCATTCCCTGCTCCGATTGGCTCCACATGGCCCACATGATCCCAGGTGACGCATCGCACTAACTGTGCCCCTGGGATACGCAAGCACAGCGCGCCGGCAGCTGGACCAGGCCCCGGATCGGAATTCCACGGGGGCCCAGAGCTCAATGGCCAGCGCGCAAGGTAAGTGCAGATCAGGGGCTTGCACCCGCGGGAAGCCCCCGACCCGAATTTCTGGGCCATTAAAAATTATTTTGAATTTCTTTTTAAAGTTTGTTTATTATATTTCAGCTTCTACCTTAATCCCATGTGTATGTCCTAATCTTTGTTTCACTTTCTGTAAAGTTATAAAAAAGTGAATGATAAAACCTGCTTGTTACTTCCTGGTTTGCTGTCTGAGAGAATTCTTCAATGTGATTGGCTGCTTAGCCTGCTTGATGACATCACTGTTACTGGATGTCAGAGATCCCGTATAGATGGTGCCAGAATGAAATTAATGTCGGGAAAGGTGAAATCCACAGTACAGAGACTGTTAAAAGTTGTGGGCAGCTTTCTTTGAGGTCGGCGGCAAGTGCCGTCACTTTACCGCTGACTGCAAAATCTGGGCCAATATGTCATATTGTGGGATGGATGCCCCAGAGCTGTGTCTCAGTTGATTTGTGGTTTTGGATCTGTGCTGCAAACCTCAATCTTCCGAAGAAAACATGTTCTCATTAAAGGCAGAAAATGGCTTCTCATTTTGAAATTGCTTCTGTGCCTTAAAATTAATTTAAGCATGAAATTGTTTTCTCTGCCAGGAATTTAACAAAGTATTTATTGCATCAATTCACTTCATTGACATTTCCTTAAAATTTGTTTGTGAACATTTCAGATTTGTAGCTATGCACATGGTTATTTAGCAATACTCTATTTCATGACAATAATTATGACTATTTATATGTGAACACAGATCAGGTGAAAATCAGTGATAAATATATTTGGGGCTATACAACACTGAATACTTTTGGTTTATTAGCTTTCTCTGATTTCTGTTTCTGTTATTAACTACCTAAATTAGATTTATCTAACTTATTTTATTAAAAACAGATGAGGCAATAAATAGTTATATATAAGGCTGTATATAAAGGGTTTTCACTTCAATGCTGTGCTGTACTGTTTCATAGGCCGGAATTTTCCTTACCTTGGTGGGTCTGGTGTGGCTGGTGTCTGTGGCGGGTCCCGACCCCGCTGCTGGCTTCATCCCACTGTAGAAAATGAACTTACCTTAATGGAGCCTATTAAGCCCGCCCAGCGCGTTACCTGGCCCAATGAGATGGAGCGGGTCTGGTGATGTCATTTATGATGCTTTTCAAGCCAGGATCCTTAAAGGGACCCTGGCCACATTAAATTTTAAGTTTAATCTAACATAGTGGGTGTTGAATCTTTACTGCACAATCATATCATAAAAGTTATATCGTAAGATTTGCAAAATTTCTACATTTCCCCGAAGGTTGTTATTAATAAACGGGACCCTGTGTGGACATTTTAAATCAAAAAGGGTACCCAAGATGGCGTCCGTGCCTCGTGGCAGAAAGCCTGTGAGATTTTAAAATGGACTCTGCAACGCAGACAGCTTGTGGATGTAGGGGGTTTCTCTTGCTCTTTCTGGTCTCCTGCCAGGCTTCGTGCAATAATTACCCTTGAGTGGTTCGACCCACTCCCCCCTACGGTTCTAGACCTTGGACTTAGGTGCAGAGAACAGTAGTGCAGAGAAAGAACTCAATAGACCAGGTTGAATAGCACGAAATGGATGCTTTTATTTTTAAACAGTTTGAAGCGTTACAAAATACATGTCATAGGCACAGATTAAAGTTACTACAATCATGCACAAATTTATGAACTTGACTCTATGGAAATGGGGAACACACGGCACATCGAAAAAGGGGAAACACATTACGATTTCCCTTAACTCCCTCCCCTATACCTAAACTAAGTTTCGACCTGGGGAACTTGGGATCATGCTCACCACTCTCGAAATCGCGAGAAAGGGGGTTCGCAGCCTTTTTGGCACCGCTTTCCGTCGTCACGTGGATTTTGGAAACTTCTGGCGCAGTCGATATTCTCTCCTCCCTCGAGGCGGTGGGGTAGACCCAGCCTCGATGAGCGCTCGTTAAGGTTGAGATCCACTAAGTCAATTTGGGTTCATGGAGCAGACCCAGATGCAGGCTATGCACTTGGGAGAATCTTGTGGCATCGATCGCCGGTTCTCCAGAGGGTTTCTTCTCCGTCGGCCTGGGTCGTCGATGATCTCCCGACCCCAGTACCCGGGCCACCCTCGTCGTCTTCTCGTCGTGGCCGAGCCTTGTTTGGCTGAACACCGACCACGTTGTCCTTTTACCGAAACCGTCCGTCTTTAAAAAAACGAAAACGTTTTCATCGATCTGCCGAAGTGGAAGAGGCGCCGATCCGGGCACCGTCCGCCCTTCGTTCGTTCCTCGTAGAAGAAAGTTCTTGAAGAAATGGAAGCCTGAAGTCGCCCAACAAGAAGCCGTGGCAGTGAAGAAGAAGTTGTTCAAGTAACCCGGGGTCCGAAGTAACTTAGATGGACTTTCAATCCATAGTTATACTCTTTTGGGACAGTCTTATCTCCCGCCAAATCATAGTCCTGTCTTTGTATTAATTTTGGCGGGCAGAAATCTCTGCAGGGGCGCTTTGTCTTGTAACGGAGCCGGTGATAACTTAAACTGGCCTTCCTGGCCGATAATGTCTTTCAATGTCTTTTGCATTGTCACCATGGCTCGGTTCGCATATTGATCGGTCCGGACATTTTCCTTGATGGCTGCTAAACGGTTTTTCCTTTGTACGATAAATGGGTATAAGTGTTTTTACATTGTCCGCCCATATCTTGATGGGCCCCATCCTGTACTTATAATCCATTGAATATGTATGCTGTTGCTCTGAGTTTCGGTTCCCAGAGACTGGCTTTCGTGGGCTCACTGTCTTCAATCCACAAGCCTGTCTGGCTTGCAGTAACAGAAATAAAATGGTTCATAAACTGATCACGGGGCCTGGCGGCCATTTTGTATGCCCTTTTATCAAAGGTTTTTCTGTGCAAGCTTACTTTGGTCAATAAACAGTCTTAATTTTATCCAGTTTCCTTGCGTGATTTTTGCTGAAAATTGCGAATCTTACAGGCCCCCCTGTGATACTGATAGCTTGCTTAAAGTATCAATAATCCTTGATGAGCAAATTTTCCCTGATTCCCCACATCCAAACATTCCTGGCACTTAACTATCTATGCCCCTCACGACACATGCAGTTCCCATTTCCGGAGAAAATGAAAATTACCTCATGCACATTTGGAATCATAGACAGCAAAACTTAAACTATAACATCTTCACCTGTCAGATGGGCAGGGGTTGATACCCTTTTGCGCCATCTGCATGCATCTTTTATTAATCCAAAAAACTTACTAACAACTAATAACATAACCATACTTATTTCCTTATAACCCAAAACAATCACAAAAAAAAAAAAAAATTTTTTTTTTTTTTTTTTTTTTTTTAAATGGAGGGACGCTTAATCTTATACTAGCAGCTTAGAGTGGGGTATCTGCTTCCCCCATCTGCACATAGCATTCTCTCCATTCTCCTGTGTTCTCGTGCCTCTGGAGGCGTTTGCCTCTTTTACAATGCACGAAGAGCAAAAATATCACAATCAAAACCTGACATACTACTAGGATATGGGATGCTATTCTGATCCAGGCGGGGACCTCTATGTTGGTGAACAAGTCCCACCATGGTGGGATGGTTATGTCCAATATGTCTTTTCCTATCTCTAAAGTCTTCTGCTCCAGTGTATAGAAATGTTTCTGCGAAACTATAACGGCTTTTAAAACCTTGGTGAGGTGTTCGGGAAGAGGGGGAATGACATAACCAAAATGCGCGACAAATCGTTGTAAGTCTGTGAAATTCTCTTTGATAGTGATGTGTACAGTGGAGGGCGCAGGAATGGGAACAATTCGTTGTTGTGCCACTTGAACCTCGGCCCTGGGTTTGAAACAGAAACTGCTATCACCGACCGAACACCACTCGTGTTGTCCATATCGGTACTGAGGCGCTGCAGTGGTGACGCAGTATGTCCCACCCCCGATATATGCTACCTGTGGGGGCACATGGTCCTCTGCCATTGCCTCCATGGTGCAATTCACCGGCTTCGCGCTAGCGGTTCTGAACCCGCACTGTGGTTTCAAAAAGGCATTCAAGTGCTGGGGACACAGGATGATGTGTGCTCCCCGGCTCCGACATCCCGAGAGGTCGGTGCCTGTCATCGTACGCTCCCATCTGATGACGTAAGGCGGGACCACTGCGTAACGAATGTGTGCGCCCCCCTGAATGACTCCAATGTTCTCTACTCTGTATACCGGGGCGGGCTTTGCTGCGGGACCCAACACCGGCATTCTTACTACTATTCCCATAATAGTGTGATTCGAATGTCCGCAGTCCACTGGAACTGGGTATGCTTCTGCGGCTAGTCTGAGCTGGCACGGGCTTAATGCATTCTCAAAAGGGTGGAGCGCTTGCAAGTGCTTGTTGCTGATCCAGGACGGGACCAAACCCTGTTTTAAATCCTCAAGATTACTGCGGCCCTCGCCCAATAACCACGCCCCGTACAGCACACAGGCCTCGTTTTGCGCAGCTTGATCGGACGCATTCCGATCCTCCTTAATGAGTGCATTTACCGTTCTCGCGTGTTTCTCCAGCTCAGCAATTATGTCCTTAAAGTGTAGTGTCATGGCCTGGTCCTCATGCAACTCAGAACCCACGACCTTGTTTTCGTCTGTCAATATGTTCCTTAACTGGGCTTTTAAACCGTTGATCTGTGTCTGCAGTTCCACGTTATCTAGAGCGTTGACAACAGATGTCCCGGTATTAAAAGCAGTGAATATGTAATTTACAGTACCCCTTCTTTGCCTCCCGACTCGATCCAAAACTTCTGGCGGTGTGGTGTATAATTTGTCTCTGTCGATGTCGGCAAAGTCAAATTCGTAAAATTGTCTAAACATACTGGTTAACAGGAACTGGTATAATTGTTCCGTTTCTTTGGGACACCACTCCGGCAATCTTACCTCAGTGAGATTTAAAATCACTGAGGCCACCGCGTAGTGTACCCCTTGGTACAGCACCTGACCGGTGGGTACCAATACTAAACCGTTCCCGGGTCCCCTGGTGGTGGTTGGGCACCCTCCTTTCTGGGCTAGTGCTACCGGAAGCATGGGCAGGGGCTTGCGTGGGCGGGTGATGAGTTCAGTGGCGTTCACCGGAATAGGGGAGTATGGGGCTCCGCACGCTCGAGTGCTAACATCCCATCTCATCCCCTTCCCTTCATCCTGCCACTGCCTCTGGAAGAAGATGGACACGCCCTTGGGGCAGACGCGTCTCGAACCCCACATACAGACATATATTCCCTCATCCGGTTCCCACCATTTGTCCCAACACACACGTAATTGTCCGTGAGTTCCCGTAATAGTCCGATGGGTATTATTACCCAGTCGCTCCCACTCGACCGTAGAGTTTCTCATGTCCTTTCCCAGCTTTCGTAGCCACCACCATCGCCTTGGTGGTACGTTCCCATTGCACACCAGACAAATCCTCTTTCCCACGGTGACGCTGACTCTGGGCGCTAGGATCCTCACTCGAGGGCACGTTAATGAAGTCTCTTGGTAGGCAAAACCGAAATTGCTGGAATATTCCGTAGAATTCGTTCCCAGCCAACCTGGCCATCTCCCTTGGTGGAAGTAGGTGGCGGTTTCCTCTACCTCTCGCTCCCCCGTCCCATCCGTTGCGATGGGGGCCGTGTCCCCGGAGCACCCGAAAATGATGACGTCCTTGGTGCGGCCTCGGTAGGCCCACCCGCACCCGATCGCCATGAACGCGACGACAATCCTTTCCATCGTATCCCAGGTTTCTGTAACCAACAAAATGATGTAGCCGGGCTCCCGATAGGTGCTGGCCTAAATTAATTGGACGCGCGGGTTCCTGGGCCCCGCTCCCTAACAAACACACATACCGGGCAGACTTCAAAATTGTACTCTTAACACCATATACTTTACATTCCTTAAACTATGACCATAATTACCTATCTTAACTTATGTACAGCGCCGCCCTCCGTGGGGCGGCTTTCCGAATCCCTGTGAGGTCTGTCGTGTGCCACACCCTGCGGTGGGGCTGCATTGATCTTTGGCCTTGATCCCCCGCAGCCTGTCGCTGCTGAACGGGGATCATGTCTTCCTGGGGCTGCTTTAAACCGTGGTTGGGGAGGATGGGGAGAATCTGGCCAAAATTTTCTGGGCTGGGGCGCTCGAGCTGACCTACGAGGGGCTGCTTTGGGTTGGGCTCCCGGGGCCGATGGACCTGGGGTCGTGACTGTTACCGTCACAGCCTGTGGTTCCTCCACAGCTGCCGGCTCCAGCTCCCCTTCCTCAGGCTCCGCCCCCCCGGGGTCGGGATCTGTGGCTTCCGACTCCACCTCACCTGTCCCTACAGGTAACGAGTCTTCACCCCCACTCCCTACCTCCCCCAAGCTTGAGTCGAGGGCGGGACTGCCGTCCTCTGACTCTTCCTCCTCCGTGATTGGGTCTAAAGCGAGGTTGAGCTGTTCGGGCTCTCCCCTGCCTAAATCCCATTCAAAAGATGAGACCTCCCACTCCAATGGGATGGCCTCTCCCTTCACGCAGGCTACTGCTCCAGCCTGTGTGGTCTGTGACTCTGTTACAGGCTGAGGATCTTTGTTCTCAGACCTGGTCCCCTTTGGTGGCCCTGGTGTACCCGGTTTAAACAGTTTACACTGGTTGATGTGAAACCATTTGGTACGTCGGGGCGTCTTCACTGCATAAACCATGGGGCTGGCTTTGTCTACAATGCTGTATGGCCCCATGTACAGTGGTTCAAAACTCCCTACCCTGGCGTAGTTTCGGACCATGACCTGGTCCCCGACTACCCACTCTTGTTGTTTCCGAGGTTCCAACAACAGTTTATTTCCCTGGTGCTGTCTTCCCATGTTCCCAGCCGCCTGCCCATAAATCTGTCTCAGGCGCTCCAAGAGGGTTTGGGCGAATTTGTCCCGTTTCACCTCTCGGAGCTGGCCCTCAGTGAGCACCGGGGCTAGCACATGGGTGGGTGTTCGCATGATCCTTCCAGTCATTAACTCGTGCGGGGAATACCCCGTGCTTTTGGACTGGCTGGCTCGGATCCCCATGAGGACTAAAGGCAGGACCTCCGCCCATTTCTGGGGCGAGCCCATTGTCTCTTTCCTCAGCTTTTCCTTGAGGGTCCGATTCATACGCTCAACAATCCCGGATGACTGGGGATTGTATGCTACGTGCCACTTTCCCTCAATGCCCAAGAGCCTGAGGGCGTTCTGCATTACTTGACCGGTGAACTGACTCCCTTGGTCGGACTCTACAAAACGGGGGAGTCCCCACCATGAGAACACTTCCCGAATCAAGATCTTAGCAGTACCCAGTGCCGTAGCTGTTCTGCACGGGAAGGCTTCTACCCATTTGGTGAACACATCTACCAGGACAAGGCAGTACTTATAGCCTCCCTGGGCGGCGGGCAGGGGCCCTATGTAGTCGACCTGAATCGACTGCCATGGTCCCTCTACCCTCCTGATGTGCCCCATGGGCACCTTCCTTTTTTGGGGGTCTGGGTTGTTAGCAGCACACACAAGACAGCTTGCGCAGAACTCGCGGACATCGTCCCGAAGTCCCGGCCACCATCCCGCCTGTTCCACCCGTTGCCAGGTGACCTCAGGTCCGGGGTGTCCCGCTCCTGGACCCTCGTGGGCCAATTGCAGGAATTCCCTTCGGTGCTGCTGCGGCACAACCCACTGCTCCTTTCGGAACAGCATACCTTCCTTGACTGTGAGGGCTGCCGTACTGTACGGACCTTCTACCTGTTTGCCCTCTGTGATGGCTTTTTGGACTGCTTTTAGGGCGGGATCCAGGGTTTGGACGGTCTTTAGGTCTGGGGGCGGTGTCACCCCTGTGTTCCCGGGAATTCCCTCCCTGCCTTGGATCGCCGCCACGGGTCCGGGTTCGTATGGGTCCCAGAGAATGCCGCTGCGGGCACCCTCCCTGGCTAGCGCATCCGCCTGCTGGTTGCCCTGACTGCGGGGTTCTGTAATGGAGTGAGCCTTCACCTTATGGATGAACACCTCTCCTTTCTCCCCCACAGCTGCTAGGATCTTCTCCAGCAAGGGCTTAACTGTTAAAGGCCGCCCGTCCGCGGAGGTGTACCCGCGTCGGGACCAGATGGCGAGGTACTCCGTACACGAATTGCACGTGAACATGCTGTCTGAGCAAATCGTGTATGGGGTTGGGAAAATCTCGGGGTGGGTAACCACGTACGCCACCGCGGACAGTTCAGCCTGCTGCGCGCTCATAGTGCTGGGGAGCTTAATTGCCAGGGCAATGTTTGCCGCAGGGTCATAAACTCCACACCCTGTGAGTCGCTTGCCGTCAGCTACAGTGCTAGAACCGTCTACGTAGATCTCGCGGCCCGTGGGATGTATCCCGGCCCGTAAACCTATGTTAACTTCCCATACCCCTTCTACGGAACATTGATGGGCTGTCCCGGGATATGCCATATTGGCTGCGAGCCTTGGCGCGCAGAGGCCTTTAACTTTGAGATCCATCTGGGAAAGGAGGAGGGTCCAGCGCGCAATCCGAGCGCTGCTTACGGTCCCATCCTTAATCCTCCCGTCCAGAAGCATCTTCGTGGGGGTGTGATGGGTGAGGAGCGTAATGGGAGAGGTCCCTGTGAAGATCACTGATCTGTTCACAGCCCAATGCGTGGCCAGGAGATGCCGTTCGCAATTGGAGAAACTCCTCTCCACATCCGTGAGCACCCTGGAGGAATAAACTACTGGTCTTAGCTTGCCGTGCCGCTCTTGGAGCAGTACTGCGCTCAGGCTGTCCCCACTAGCGGCTACCTCCAGAAAGAACTCCTCTCCCCCATCTATGGCCCCTAGGGCTGGCGCGGTCTGCAGATCTCTTTTCAACTTCTCGAATGCTGCCTGGCACCCCTCGTCCCAAGACCACTCGACTCCCTTGTGTAAGAGTCGAAGTAGCGGGGCCGTTGTGGCAGCATAGTCCTCGATGAAATCTCTGCAGTACCCGGTCAATCCCAAAAAGGACCTTACACCCGTTACTGTGTTGGGAATCGGCAGATCTTGTATAGATTCCCGTCTGGCCTTATCTATGGCTCTTTCCCCAGCGCGGATGGCCAGACCCAGGAATTTAACTTCCTGCTGGCCGATCTGGGCTTTCTTTGGGTTTACTTTGAAACCCTTCCTTTCTAACAGTTCCAACAATTCGGCTAACAGTGGGCCGTGCTGCTCCCTTGTATCTGTGAACAGGAGTAAGTCGTCCACATACTGCACTATCTGGTTGGGCTGGCTGAACTCTTTCAAACTCCCCGCCATACACTGATGGAAAATGCTGGGGCTGTTGTGAAAACCCTGTGGTAAGCAGTTCCAGGTGTACTGTTGCCCTTTGAAAGTAAAGGCAAACTTGTACTGGTCCTCCCGCCGCAGCGGAATGGACCAAAAACCGTTCGAGATGTCCAGCACCGTGAATGTGGTCGCCGATGCTGGAATACTCCCTATTAAGTCTGCAACTGCTGCTACCGTGGGCGCGCAGGCTGGGATATTACTATTGAGGACTCTATAGTCCACCGTGGCTCTCCACGAATTGTCCGGTTTCTTTACCGGCCATAATGGGGAGTTCACGTGGGTGGCTATCGTCCTCAATACGCCCTGCTGTACCAATGAAGATATTGCTGTCTCCATGTCGGGTTCTGCCTCCTTGGGGAAATTATACTGCTTTTGGGGTCGGATCATGGGGTCCCCGTCTACGCTGACTTCGAACCCAGTGATTCTCCCGCAGTCGTGCTTGTGGGTGGCGAACGCGGTCAGATTTTCTGACACACGCGCCTGCAAGTCCGTTGGGACGTTTGTTATCATGAGCTCGAGATCGTAACCTCCTGATGGCTTCATAGTGCACAGGGCCCCCTTTTCTTCCTTCCCCGGGATTACGACTACCTTACCTAAACCGCCCTCGGCTCCCCAGAGACAGTGATTTCTCAGGTCCACGAGGATCCCGTGTTCCACCAAGAAATCAGCCCCGAGGATGCCTTTCCCCCCCCCCTCTTTCCACTTCAATAGGATGCACGTCCATGTGGTGTGGAGCGCTCCCAACTGAATGGAGAGCGGGAGGGAGTGCGCGCCAGCCTGTGCTCTACCCGTGAAACCCGCTACTAAATATGGAGCCTGGGCGGACAGAGGTGAGGCAAAAGGTTTGTCCGTGTGGATCAAGGTACACGAAGCTCCCGTATCCAACAGGTAACTACCCCTTTGTTTCTCCACCTCCATCTCCACCACAGGTCTTCTCCAAGCGTCATAGCGGAGCGGACACAAGTAGATGGGCTGCGCGGGCGTCAGTCATTTAGGTGTTTCGGCTGGGGTCTCGGGGGCGATAGGGCTGTTAGCAACCGCTACCTTCCCCTGCCAGGTCATCAGAGACCGCATAGTCTCCAAGACTGACTCGATCGCAGCGGGGTCCACAACCGCACCACCCCCTTCATTCGGGGCAAAGGCTACGGTTGGGTTCTGGACTGGTGTTGGGGCAGCGGCCTGCACTTGTGGTTGTGCTGGTGTTGGGGAAACTCTCGGGCCGTTGGCGACTCGGGCTTGGGCTCGATCTTGGGCTGCGGCGAACGCTCTCTCCCTCTTATCCTTCCAAGGATTCCTACAGTCCTTGCGCCAATGACCCTCCTTCCCACACCCGTAACAACTGCTATTTGCTTGGGGATGGCGATTTCCCTCCTGACGCCATTCCTTTTTAGCAGAGGCTGCGGGTCTCACCTCATGCACCTTTCCTTTCACAACAGGCGTTTTCTTGCCCTTGTTGTTTCTATAACTGATCGTGAGCTGATCTAGTACTACTTCCTCCGTGGAGCGGGCGTTAGTGGGGTCAAACCATGCTTTGGCCTGTTCCTTCACTACTGGCAGGCAACCTGCTACCAGGCACCGAAGCCAGTGAGCCCTTTGTTCGCCATCCAGCCCGGCCCGGGCTGGCCTGCCCGGGCAGCTGCGCCGATACACTGGCCACAACCTGTCGGCGAAAACCCGTGGGGGTTCTCCCTCTAGCTGCACTGTCTTTTCTAAACGGAGGAACGGAGTTCCGTCCCCCTCTCCCATGATCTCCAGAATCTCATCCCGTAGCAACTCGTAGTCCCTGTGCCCTCTCTTGCTCTCGTCAGGGAGACACTGGAGGAGCGAACTGTCCAGGGAGAACAGCAGCATTTTAGACTGTTCAACCCCGTCGCAGTCATTGACTGCTGCGGTCTGCTCCACGTCCCTGAAATGCACGGAGGGATCTCCTGACTCGGAGAGTTTTGGGATGTGACTTATCATCTCTCTTAGCTGTCGTGCGCTATGAGGCATTATGATCTGACTCTCAAGGGGTCCGTCATCGCCATTTTCTTCATTTGGACCGATCCTCCGGTGTCTCGTTGGACACATTGGCGCCGACCCCGACTCTACTGTCTGGGGTTGCTCTACCTCAGGGCTCTCTTCCTCTACCGTCTCCGTCTCCTGTCCCGGAGTCCAAGACTCCTCATAGGCAGGAGGCGCAGAAGGTTCGGGGGTTGGTACCCCAACTGCCTCTTGTGGAATCGGTCTTTTGGATTCCTTGGCTAGCAACAGCTGACTCGCTGGTGGATTTATGAGACACACCAACCCGTTTGCCTTCGCTAGGGCCTTTCTCAGGTCCTCTAGCTCCCGGCGGCAAGTGCTGTGGTCGGTGTTCTCAGATCTATCCTCCATGGCCATTTTATATGCTGCCCTGGCTCCCAGGAGCTTTTCCTCTTGGGCATCTACTTGTTTGGCTAGACGGGAACACCTCTCTCTCATTCTACCTTCACTGGCCTTGGCCTCCACGACCTGACATTTTAAATATTCTACCCGGGTTTCGTGGCAGCGAATTACAGAGCGGCGTTCCTGGTTCAGCGCGTCAAGCGATTCAATCAGTTTTTGACCTCCCGCAACCTTTTCCTCCACGCCTTTAAGCAAGCCGTTGATCTGGACTGTCTGTGCTGCAACTACCTGGTCCAAAAGCTGGACTTGCTTCTTGTAGCACATCAGCCAGACCGCCTTTTCTACAGATTTCTTATGCTCTCTACCCGCTGTCCACTTGATGGCTGCGTCTAGCGGGCGCCTATCCCTTAGTAGATCAGATATCCATTGTTTTGTGAGGTTGACTTTTCCGAAAACATAATCTGCTATTCTTTCATCCATCACATTTCGTCTATTCAGATCTTGATCTAACACACTACTTTCCTGCTGCCAAGGTCCTGCCGCGGTCGCCATTTCTGTAGGGGGTTTCTCTTGCTCTTTCTGGTCTCCTGCCAGGCTTCGTGCAATAATTACCCTTGAGTGGTTCGACCCACTCCCCCCTACGGTTCTAGACCTTGGACTTAGGTGCAGAGAACAGTAGTGCAGAGAAAGAACTCAATAGACCAGGTTGAATAGCACGAAATGGATGCTTTTATTTTTAAACAGTTTGAAGCGTTACAAAATACATGTCATAGGCACAGATTAAAGTTACTACAATCATGCACAAATTTATGAACTTGACTCTATGGAAATGGGGAACACACGGCACATCGAAAAAGGGGAAACACATTACGATTTCCCTTAACTCCCTCCCCTATACCTAAACTAAGTTTCGACCTGGGGAACTTGGGATCATGCTCACCACTCTCGAAATCGCGAGAAAGGGGGTTCGCAGCCTTTTTGGCACCGCTTTCCGTCGTCACGTGGATTTTGGAAACTTCTGGCGCAGTCGATATTCTCTCCTCCCTCGAGGCGGTGGGGTAGACCCAGCCTCGATGAGCGCTCGTTAAGGTTGAGATCCACTAAGTCAATTTGGGTTCATGGAGCAGACCCAGATGCAGGCTATGCACTTGGGAGAATCTTGTGGCATCGATCGCCGGTTCTCCAGAGGGTTTCTTCTCCGTCGGCCTGGGTCGTCGATGATCTCCCGACCCCAGTACCCGGGCCACCCTCGTCGTCTTCTCGTCGTGGCCGAGCCTTGTTTGGCTGAACACCGACCACGTTGTCCTTTTACCGAAACCGTCCGTCTTTAAAAAAACGAAAACGTTTTCATCGATCTGCCGAAGTGGAAGAGGCGCCGATCCGGGCACCGTCCGCCCTTCGTTCGTTCCTCGTAGAAGAAAGTTCTTGAAGAAATGGAAGCCTGAAGTCGCCCAACAAGAAGCCGTGGCAGTGAAGAAGAAGTTGTTCAAGTAACCCGGGGTCCGAAGTAACTTAGATGGACTTTCAATCCATAGTTATACTCTTTTGGGACAGTCTTATCTCCCGCCAAATCATAGTCCTGTCTTTGTATTAATTTTGGCGGGCAGAAATCTCTGCAGGGGCGCTTTGTCTTGTAACGGAGCCGGTGATAACTTAAACTGGCCTTCCTGGCCGATAATGTCTTTCAATGTCTTTTGCATTGTCACCGTGGCTCGGTTCGCATATTGATCGGTCCGGACATTTTCCTTGATGGCTGCTAAACGGTTTTTCCTTTGTACGATAAATGGGTATAAGTGTTTTTACATTGTCCGCCCATATCTTGATGGGCCCCATCCTGTACTTATAATCCATTGAATATGTATGCTGTTGCTCTGAGTTTCGGTTCCCAGAGACTGGCTTTCGTGGGCTCACTGTCTTCAATCCACAAGCCTGTCTGGCTTGCAGTTTACATATATAATCTGAAACAGATTAAGAAAGTCATCAAGGCTGGATTGGCCCATCAAGGAACATTCCTGACAAAACAAGTCAATTATCGGGCTGGTAGATGCGATTACCGGCCATCTAAAAACAGTTAGTATGGATTGCTACCATTATTTAAAATAGCCCGCCAAGATTAAGACAAAGAACTAACCTGATTTGGCGCGCAGATAAGGGTTTTCGAAAGGAGTATAATTGAAGGCCCCGGGTAGCAATCTCTTCTCTTCTCTCTCTGCTCTGCTCGGCTCTTCGGCCCCTCGCCCTCATGGCTGCCACTCTTTCATCATCCCACGCTTACCCCCTGGCCTTTGCCCGTGCCTTTTGCCACTCCATCTGGAAAATGCCCCGGCACTGCATCGGGCAGACACGGACAATTCAGGCCAGGCGAGGCGGGACGCGATGAGGGGAGGAGGGAAGACCAGCTGAGGAAGACCAACTGAGGAAGACCAGCTGAGGAGACGAACTGAGGGTAGGCTTCGAATCATCGGGCCTTCAGCCTCAGCCAACCTGTGACTATCTGCATGCAAACTCAAGCTGTCGGCTGAAGAAGAAGAATCATCCCTGCAAGGTGAAGTACCCAAACAGAGACTTTAACTTTGGGGTACTCGAACCTGGACAATGCCCTTGCAGCACCCGGAGACCACGTGATGACGGCAGGCTCCAGAGAGCACCAAGAGCGAACCCCGAACCCCCACCGTTGTTTTGAGTCCAACAAACCTTTTTGATTGGTGAGCATAAGTTCTGGCCCGAGCTCATAGCTTAATCTAGTTAGGTATAGGGGGTGGGATAAGGATAAGGGGATTGTTAAGATAGTTGTTTTCCCTCGATGTGCCG
The DNA here is from genome assembly GCF_052327205.1 of Somniosus microcephalus. Taxonomy (NCBI): domain Eukaryota; kingdom Metazoa; phylum Chordata; class Chondrichthyes; order Squaliformes; family Somniosidae; genus Somniosus; species Somniosus microcephalus. The sequence goes on from NC_140988.1 coordinate 108,171,889, forward strand.
TGTGTTCCCCATTCCCTGTATAAGTGTAGTTATTTGTATTTGCCTGTAATTTTATATACTGGTAATTTCTCTTAAGGCTATATTAATTTTTCCTGTTTAATAAAATCCTGAGTTTTGCTTACATCCAAACCACCTGTCTACTCGAGTCTTTTCTGTATCGCTACCTGTACCTAAGTCCGGTGTCGAGAATCTCAGGGGCGTGGGAGCGATTCGAACCACTCACGGGCAGTCAGAGGCATAACTGACTGGGCCCACGCGCCAACCCCTACAATATATGAGTGACAAAGAAATATTTAAATAATATTATCATTAAGTAACATGACGTCATCTACAAATATGATCAAGAACTTAATTAAAAAGTACATTAATTGGGAAGTTATTGGTGCTTTAGTCACAAATTTTGTATCAGTAACTGGTACAAATTAAAGATGTGTGTGTATAGGTAATACATAAAATTAAGCAGATTTTAAATGTAATTTTAAAGGGGTGAATTTACAATCTTAAGCAAGTTCAGCGGAAGAGCTGCGGTCAGGTTTTTCTCACAGTGTACTGTGATTGTCCAGTTACACATTAAATCAAGTCACCAACCGTAACAATTTCATTCTCACTCATTCCACTGGTTCAATTTGCTTTCAGTCCTTGACAAACAGTGTAAGTGGTGCTTATGTGTTTCTGGGATTTCTGCAGCTCTTCCGTTGAAGTTAACAATGGGCAAGTGAGAGAACCGCCACAAAAAATCACCCTAAAGTCTCAGATTGAAAAATTAAATTAGTTATATTCAGGGACTGAAAGCAAATTGAACCCGCGGAATGAGTAATGAGAATGAAATTGTTATGGTTGATGACTTGATTTAATGTGTAACTGGACAATCACAGTATACTGTGAGAAAAACCTGATCAGGAACAACACAAACATTTCTTCAAATGGTATACGTCAATTTTTATAGTGCAGATCAATTCATTGCAATTACTGTTGAGTTGGAAGTCAAAAGTCGAGAATAGCCAGTGAAAAATATATTTCCTTCGCCATCCAGGGTAGCACTTACATTCCTTCAGCAATTTCTGAATTAACATTTACCAGTGGCTTTTCAAGTAGAACAGAATCTCCATTAATCTGTTAGCTAATGTAATCAATATGTTTTTATTTTGGTTTGTTTTCCATGCTGTCAAGTAATCAGCTGGAGCAATGGCCACGGAACTCCCGCCTCAGGTTGACAGACATGTTTTCCAAGCTGTGTCAATCCGTAGCCATGCAAGGAAATTTAAAAAGCAGGGGGAAAAAGGAGCTTAAGTGCCTGTAAACTTCCTCATAATGATCTCAATTGGGTCGCCCGCTGTTGCCGGTCGGGTCGGGTCCGCGCTGACAGATGCGCCTGTGGGAAAGGTGCATGGGAATGAGATTACAGCGGGTTCCCGACCCGCCCTCAAAAATAACAACTTTCCCACCCGACCCACCACTGATCGTGACCGCTACCACCCTGGAAAATTCAGCCCATTGTGTCAATACACTATACAGAGTAACATGCCAGTACAATGACAATAATGTGCATTCCTGTAGCGTGCCTCACATGCAGGAAGATACCTCAAAGCTCTTTGCATAAAGGAGGACAATACAGTGGGCACTATGCAGGAGGAGAAAAAAATGAACTGGAGAGGGTTAGGGTGGGAGCTGAAGGCACAAAAAAAGGAGAAGCTGTTTGAGGATTTTTTGAAAGCAGGGAATGAGGTGGCAAGGTGAGGGAAGGAGGCAGGGAGCTTGAGAGGACAGGAATGTAATAGATGAATGAACAGCCCCAATGGTGGAGTGGGAGGTGTATGTTGGCACACAAAGCTGGAGGAGATCACGAAGATAGGATGGGGTGGGGTGATGGAAGAGATTTGAAAGCAAGAATTGAAAGCAAGAACAAGAATTCTGAATGCAGCTCACTGGGTCATGACGAGCCAGTGGACCATGGTGAGGATGGAGGTGGTTGAAGTGTGGGACTTTACACAAAGTAAGGTACAGGCTCCAGTACTTTGAATGAATTGTATTTTGTGGCAGATAGAAGCTGGTAGAACAGTTAGGAGACGAGTAGTGAAGATGTGCATCAAGGTGATGAAAGTGTGGATTAAGATTTTGGCCGTGGTGAGTGAATTGGTGGGGCTAGAGGTGGGAAATATTGTGGAGGTGGAAGAAAGCAATCTTGCCGTGGAGGTGGACTGTAGAGGACATATATTTAGAGGAGGACATTGAAGATCAACAGTGTCAAAGGCAGCATGAAAGTTGAGGAGATACAGGTGTACAGGATTTTATTTGTGACTTTGACCAATGTGGTCTCAGTGCTGTAGGTGGGGTGGAAGTCAGATTGGATGGTTTTGAACAAGAAGAGGTGGGAGTGTAGTTGCAGTCCCAGTGCTTTGGAAAAAAGGGAAGATTAGATATAGGATGATAATTGCAGGGAATGGAGGAGCTAGGGTGGGTTACTGGAGAGAGGGAGGATAACAGTTTTGAAGGAGGAAATGACAATAACAGAAAATGCTGGAAAAACTCAGCAGGCCAGGCAACATCCGTGGAGAGAAAAGAGAGTCAACGTTTCGGGTGAAAACCCTTTGTAAAGATTAAGGAAGATTAATGGTAAATGAGAAGGATTTTAAAATAGGGAGTGAGGCATTTAAACAAAGAGAAGGGGGGAAAGGAATCGGGAGATAGGCTAAGGTGGGATTGCGAGAGACAGCAAGTGTAGCTACAGGAGAAGAGCCATTGTCATGCACTGCATCGGGCAGAGTGAAGGATACCCAAATTAAGGTAGAGAGAGGCTGCGAGTCAGTCTAGATAAGAGCCTAGGGCAGTGGGGAAAGTGTGTTCAGTGAAGGAATAGTGATGGGTGGGGATGGGGAAAAGCCGAGTTGTAGAACAGTTGGTGGGGAGAGGTGGATGAGGGGCAAGGGAGGCAAAGAGAGATAGTAGGTGGGGAAAACAAGGAAAGCGAGGAGCTTGGTAAAGAGACGCAGATGCTCACGTCTTGGGTGGCAACTATTATGTGCACACAGTGGAGTAGGAGCAAACAAGTTTACAAGTGTAAATTACCTTGGGGACAGTCCCAGGCAATCAGGAAAAGGGGATGTTCGGCGTTCCGGACTTGCGGTCGGGGTGGGGTGGTGGGGGTGAACAGTGGGGCGGGTCGGCCATGATTGGGGCTTGACGAGAGACAGCCATCGGCAAAAAGGAGGCTGAACACTTCTTTGGGGACCGGGGGGGGGGCACTCCTGCTCGTCCTGGCCCACAAGGAGTGTTGTAAAAGACGCTTAACTTGTGGAGCCGGCAGTTCCCTGACCTCCCTATCAGTGCCTGGTTCCCTGACCTCCCTATCAGTGCCTGGTTCCCTGACCTCCCTATCAGTGCCAGGTTCCCTGACCTCCCTATCAGTGCCAGGTTTCCTGACCTCCCTATCAGTGCCAGGTTCCCTGACCTCCCTATCAGTGCCAGGTTGGAGATGTGTCTGCAGTGGTGCCGGTGTCTACTGGCCTCAAACAAATTACATTCCCTCCTGCTGACCAGGCGTAATCAGCAGGATTGCGGCCCATAGATTCTCAGTGCATGTATTTCCTGACGCGACAGTGGCCTCTGGGGTGAACTTCTGGGCTGGGCTTAGTTGCATGTTGGCAGCTCCCAGCAATATTACACTGCCACCGGGTCACCTGACTCAGTTGGGGGTGGAATGGCTGCGGTGCCACCCACACCCACACTGCAGAATGGCGAGCAGAAGAGACAAGAATAAACTTTCTAAAATGTAATTTCAAATCTCCTGCTTTCTCTACTGTAGCCCTATAAATATTATACCCTCCCATCTGCTGCCTTAGTGATGCTTGAAGCCAGGAATGCAAAGGCTTACCTGATATGCCCAGTATTGCGGAAGTGCTAATGTTGGGGAATGCATTGGACGGTGTATTTAATCTATTATTTGACTAGTCCCACTCATATTTAATGTCCGTCACCACTTCTGGTGGAAAATTCTGGAAGTGGCGACAGAGGCCAGAAGCCCGACAGATTGGCTCCTCAGCACATTTATTGCCTTTGCCTACCCTGAATCTGCCCCATAAAAGTTAGTAAAATGTGGAACACATAGGCCTAAATCTCTTTTCAAATTCTTACAAATTTAGCATGCCCTGCAACAAAGTAGGATAGCCCTAAAAATCTATTGGGAAGGGCTCCTGAGAGGTCAGGAGGTACATGATAGCGGGTCTTCAGCAAGTTGGGGGTGGATCTGGGGTTCCCTCACACCAAAGTGGCTGGAAAGTCAGATGAAAGTCTGCTAGTCAAGGTGGGAGGGTGTTATGGGATAACCCCCTCCACCCCCAACACACATGCACACACCCCGGAAAGAACTGAGTCTTTGATCTTCTACTGGAAGTAGAGGGTAAATAGGGGAATTCAACGGTGCAGTAGGTTAGACACTTAACTCTAGCAAATAGAGTCCTTCATAAAATGAGTTTGAACAGTCTCAAACCACATCCTAAGAGCATGGTCCACAGCATAAAACCATCCCGAATTTAGCACAACTTGACACCAAATTGGCAATCTCACTCAGAAATGTCATAATGTGGCTGATGTGGGAAATAGAAGAATGTCACAAGGTGCAGAGGGGTACGCTTTCCGAGGCTGAGCTGAGACTCATTGTTTTGATAGTGTAGGAAAACTTTTGCTCTGTATATAAATTTGGGAATTTAAAAAAATTTGTTCATGGGATCTGGGCGTCGCTGGCAAGGCCAGCATTTATTGCCCATCCCTAATTGCCCTTGAAAAGGTCGTGGTGAGCCGCCTTCTTGAACCGCTGCAGCCCGTGTGGTGAAGGTACACCCACAGTGCTGTTAGGGAGGGAGTTCCAGGATTTTGACCCAGTGATGATGAGGGAACGGCAATATACTTCCAAGTCAGGATGGTGTGTGACTTGGAGGGGAACTTGGAGGTGGTGGTGTTCCCATGCGCCTGCTGCCCTTGTTTTTCTAGGTGGTAGAGGTTGTGGGTTTGGGAGGTGCTGCCAAAGAAGCCTTGGCGAGATCCTGCAGTAGATGCTACACACTGCAGCCATGGTACGCTGATGGTGGAGGGAGTGAATGTTTAAGGTGGTGGATGGGGTGCCAATCAAGCGGGCTGCTTTGTCCTGGATGGTGTCGAGCTTCTTGAGTGTTGTTGGAGCTGCACTCATCCAGGCAAGTGGAGTGTATTCCATCACACTCCTTATTTGTGCCTTATAGATGGTGGGAAGTTTGGTACTGACAAAAGGAACTTGTATTCTCAACATTCAGAGCAAATCTCACACCATTTTTGTTTTGAAAAGCAATCGATTGTATTGAAAATCAAGTGAGATAACACCTGTTGGAAAAATGGGTAAACCTCTCCATAGGGATGGCTGTGAATGCATGTAACCCAAAAATTCAAGGGGATGGATATTTTTTTAAAGTACTGTATATGATTTTCTCTGATTGTATATTTGAGCAAAGACCAAACACCAACATAAAACTGGCTCGAGCCTCTTGATAGTCTTTAACGCTCTATTTGACATAATTTGACGTGAATGTCAGTGACCATAATACGTTGACCTAACAACATGAAATGACCTAACCCTACACTGCATTGACTGACACTATCTGTATTTTGATATCGGTGCATGAATGTTAATATTCATTCTGCATTGTGCCCTTTAATATGGCTTTATAGTCATTAAAAAGTTCAGGTGAAAGCTTTAATTACATTTTAGGAGATGTTATTTTGCTGTCCAAAGATAATTAATTGGAATTCTTGAGCCCCAGAAGAGCAGTAACAGAGTAAGGGAGAACAAATTATAAAGGAATAATCCAAAATAAATAGATTTTCAGAAATAGATGGGGAATTTTAATAGGTGAGGAATGAGAGAATGACATTGGGGAAACATTTCAATTTAGTGGAAATGAATGTGCAATAGTCAGGAAATCAGGTGGCAATTGATTTTGTTGGCCCCTGACTGGAACCAGATATACTTAAATTTCTGGCTAGCTTTTCAGCCAGAGCTCATTATCACATGCAATCCTATCCAAATTAGATGTTAAAGAGTGTCTGATTTTTCATTCTTTCCAGCATGATTGTGCAATTCACACAGCCTACAATAGTTAATGGCCACAAGGAGAAGCTCCATGTGGCAAACTTTTAAAGGGACAGCGGCTTTTTGGAGTGGTGGGGGAGGGTTGTAGAATTCTTTGTTTCTTTGTAGCAGAACATGTAGAAATTACGTGTTAATAGAAAATTCGCTGAATATTGTCACCAAAATTCTTAAACAGCAACTATAAATAATGAAGAACAGAAAGATACTTAAAGAAGAAGGAATCTGAAAGTGACTCCAGCAACTTTCGCTGAGCTTAGTCAGTGATAGGATATTTAATGGAAAGCTACAGAATCCACACCATTTGACAAGTCAAGTTAAAATTACTGACAGGAGTTGTTTTCAATATACCCCAATCACAGTATTTAATGATTGAAATGATACCAGATGAAAGAAGGCATGCCAAGGACATCAGATGACACTGGACCAGCTGTATTTGCCATTATGCCACCAACTTTTTCTGCAGGCTCGGGCACATGTACCTGGCAATGACTGAGGGTAACTGCTGCTGTAGGTTCTGGATCAGCATATAGGCTGTAATAGGGCTGTACCACCTGCTGCAAGGATATTTATAGCCAACCTCCACCAGAGGGACTGCACTGGATCAGCATATAGGCTGTAATAGGGCTGTACCACCTGCTGCAAGGATATTTATAGCCAACCTCCACCAGAGGGACTGCACTGGATCAGCATATAGGCTGTAATAGGGCTGTACCACCTGCTGCAAGGATATTTATAGCCAGCCTCCACCAGAGGGACTGCACTGGATCAGCATATAGGCTGTAATAGGGCTGTACCACCTGCTGCAAGGATATTTATAGCCAACCTCCACCAGAGGGACTGCACTGGATCAGCATATAGGCTGTAATAGGGCTATACCACCTGCTGCAAGGATATTCATAGCCAACCTCCACCAGAGGGACTGCACTGCCAGCAACAGTCAAGGTGATTACAGTACTCAACTATTATTCCTCTAGCTCATTCTAGACTACCATAGGGGGCAATGGCAGTATCTGCTCTGCTGGACTAACTTGGATTCCTCTGGCTCTGCTCTGTTCCTTAATCTACAAGTTAATGCTACCTGTTTCAAGCCATACTATCTAAGCTCAACCCTGCTGCTACGTCCTTCACCTGGATGCTGTTTCCACCACCTGGCATTTGCTTCCATCTGCCACAGGGATTCTGTTGCTCTACTGGACCATTTGGGACACCTCGACTGCTGAGATTCTCCTCTGTTCCTGGACCACCCCATGTTCTCTGCCTGTCACTGAAAGGTAATCATCTTTTATTTGAAGTGATTTCCTGGGTTCCTGGGCTCAACTCTACTGGGATGAACTTCATTGCTCTGCTGGTATTTGGGCTTTACTTTGCTGCTGCATTGGCTCCTAGGCAGAAATCTGATGCTCTGCTGACTCCTGGACTGAAGCCCATTGTCCTGATGGTTTTCTACTTGCTCCTGGGCTGGACCTCGCTCCTAGTATCCTGGGTTCACTCTGCCCCTCTATTACTTCCCTGCATCAATCGCTGCCCATTTCTAACCTCTTTTTCCTCTTTAAAGTCCTTAAATGTGTCATTGCTTCCCAGGTCTGTGCCTATTTCTCCCAAATCTCTCTATTTAAATCCCTTCAGGCATCCAGGGTGCCTGGCAGAACTATTTAAAATGAGGAATAAAATATTCAAATTAGGGTCCTACGCTTATTGAAGTCAATGGAAATGACAATCGGGCGAGATGTATAACAGGCGGCTGATCCAATATCATGTGTTTTACTATATCGGCCAAAGTCAAAATGATCCCTGAGGTGTCAGGAAGTGAAAGTTGCAATAGTAGTGAGTGTGTGAGTATGAGGAGAAGGAGGTGGAGTGAAGTGGGGGGCAGTGATTGTAGGAGAGTGAAGGAAGCGGTGTGGGGAGTATTGTGAGCAGTGAGTCTGGAGGTGGTGGAGATGTGAGCAGAGAGTAACAGAGTGCTATTCTTACCCCGACAACACTGGTGAGGTCATTGAACTTTTTCCGGCATTGCAGCCATGTCTTGAGAGCTAAGCTCCTGGGTGTGACCTCCTCTGCAACCTCTTCCCACTGGCGGTGGAGGTGTTGCCTGAAGGGCTTTCTACCCCACTGGGGATAATAGGATCTCCCTCCTCCTGTTCACTGCCTGGACCAGGGCCTCCAACTGGAGAATCTAGGTGCCCAGTCTGGACCTCTTCCAGCCATCTTCTTGAATCTGGGCAGTTTCCTTGCTGTCTGCGGCCAGAGTGCACCTCCCCTTTAAGAGGGGCTGATCACCTTTAAGTGGTGTCAGAGTTGCCCTATTTCCCGCGACCAACCGAAGATTCACAATCCTGACAGAATAAATTACTCCTCATCTCAGTGCTAAATGGCCGATCTCTTATCCTGAGGCTATGACCCCTAATTCTAGACTCTCCAGCCAGAGGAAACAACCTCTCAGCTCTCAGCATCTACCCTGTCAAGCCCTCTAAGGATTTTATACATTTCAATGAAATCACCTCTCATTCTTCTAAACTCCAGAGAATATAGGCCCATTCTATTCAATCTCTCCTCGTAGGACAAACCTCTCATCCCAGAATCAATGTAGCCTTCGTTGCACCGCCTCTAAGGCAAGTATATCATTCCTTATGTAAGGAGAACAAAACTGTGCTCCAGGTGTGGTCTCACCAAAGCTCTATATAATTGCAGCAAGACTTCCTTACTCTTATTCTGCAACCCCCTTGAAATAAAGACTAACATACAATTTGCTTTCCTAATTGCTTGCTGTACCTGCATGTTAACTTTCTGTGATTCGTGCACAAGAATATTCAAATCCCTCTGGATACCAACATTTACTAGTCTCTCACCTTTTAAAAAATATTCTGCTTTTCCATTCTTCCTACAAAAGTGGATAATTTCACATTTTCCCACATTATCTTTCTCAGTCACTTAACCGTTCTTTGCAGCCTCTTTACTTTCTCCTCACAGCTTACTTTCTCACCTAGCTTTGTATCATCAGCAAATTTGGATACATTACACTCAGTCCCCTCATCTAAGTCATTGATATAGATTGTGAATAGCTGAGGCCCAAGCACTGATCCTTGTGGCACCCCACTAGTTATAGCCTGCCAACCCAAAAATGCCTACTTTCTGTTTTCTGTTCATTAACCAATCCTCAATCCATGCTAATATATTACCGCAAATCTCATGAGTTCTTCGCTGTACACGGTACACCAAGTGTGGTCTCACCAAAGCCCTATATAATAGCAGCTTCCTTACTCTTATAATCCAACCCCCTTGTTACTTCACGAGTGTAAAGGCAGGAGCGGCGTTAGGACTAGGAACCTGTGTAGTTGCATGGGGCCCCAAGACAGTCAGGGTCCCCTAGCCAGTCAGGGGACCGGAGTCAGTCAGGGGCCTTATGTCAGTCAAGGGCCCAGAGTCAGTCAGGCGCCTTGTGTCAGTCAGGGGCCTTGTGTCAGTCAGGCGCCTTGTGTCAGTCAGGCGCCTTGTGTCAGTCAGGGGCCCTGTGTCAGTCAGGGACACTGTGTCAGTCAGGGACACTGTGTCAGTCAGGGGCACTGTGTCAGTCAGGGGCCTTATGTCAGTCAGGGGCCCTGTGTCAGTCAGGGGCCCTGTGTCAGTCAGGGGCACTGTGTCAGTCAGGGGCACTGTGTCAGTTAGGGACACTGTGTCAGTCAGGGGCCCTGTGTCAGTCAGGGACACTGTGTCAGTCAGGGGCACTGTGTCAGTCAGGGGCCTTGTGTCAGTCAGGGGCCCTGCGTCAGTCAGGGGCCTTGTGTCAGTCAGGGACACTGTGTCAGTCAAGGGCCCTGCGTCAGTCAGGGACACTGTGTCAGTCAGGGGCCTTGTGTCAGTCAGGCGCCTTGTGTCAGTCAGGGGCCCTGTGTCAGTCAGGGGCCCTGCGTCAGTCAGGGACACTGTGTCAGTCAGGCGCCTTGTGTCAGTCAGGGGCCCTGTGTCAGTCAGGGGCCCTGTGTCAGTCAGGGACACTGTGTCAGTCAGGGACACTGTGTCAGTCAGGGGCCCTGCGTCAGTCAGGGACACTGTGTCAGTCAGGGACACTGTGTCAGTCAGGGGCACTGTGTCAGTCAGGGGCCCTGTTTCAGTCAGGGACACTGTGTCAGTCAGGGACACTGTGTCAGTCAGGGGCCCTGCGTCAGTCAGGGACACTGTGTCAGTCAGGGGCCCTGTGTCAGTCAGGGACACTGTGTCAGTCAGGGGCCTTGTGTCAGTCAGGCGCCTTGTGTCAGTCAGGGGCCCTGTGTCAGTCAGGGGCCCTGCGTCAGTCAGGGACACTGTGTCAGTTAGGCGCCTTGTGTCAGTCAGGGGCCCTGTGTCAGTCAGGGGCCCTGTGTCAGTCAGGGACACTGTGTCAGTCAGGGACACTGTGTCAGTCAGGGGCCCTGCGTCAGTCAGGGACACTGTGTCAGTCAAGGGCACTGTGTCAGTCAGGGGCCCTGCGTCAGTCAGGGACACTGTGTCAGTCAGGGGCCCTGTGTCAGTCAGGGACACTGTGTCAGTCAGGGACACTGTGTCAGTCAGGGGCCCTGTGTCAGTCAGGGACATTGTGTCAGTCAGGGACACTGCGTCAGTCAGGGGCCCTGCGTCAGTCAGGGACACTGTGTCAGTCAGGGACACTGTGTCAGTCAGGGGCCCTGTGTCAGTCAGGGGCACTGTGTCAGTCAGGGACACTGTGTCAGTCAGGGACACTGTGTCAGTCAGGGGCACTGTGTCAGTCAGGGGCCTTGTGTCTGTCAGGCGCCTTGTGTCAGTCAGGGGCCCTGTGTCAGTCAGGGACAGTGTGTCAGTCAGGGGCACTGTGTCAGTCAGGGGCACTGTGTCAGTCAGGGGCCCTGTGTCAGTCAGGGACACTGTGTCAGTCAGGGACACTGTTTCAGTCAGGGGCCCTGTGTCAGTCAGGGACACTGTGTCAGTCAGGGGCCTTGTGTCAGTCAGGGGCCCTGCGTCAGTCAGGGGCCCTGTGTCAGTCAGGGACACTGTGTCAGTCAGGGGCCCTGTGTCAGTCAGGGACACTGTGTCAGTCAGGGGCCCTGTGTCAGTCAGGGACACTGTGTCAGTCAGGGGCCTTGTGTCAGTCAGGGGCCCTGCGTCAGTCAGGGGTCTGGAGTCAATCAGGGGCCCGGAGTCAGTCAGGGGCCTTGTGTCAGTCAGGAGCCTTGTGTCAGTCAGGGACCTGGAGTCAGTCAGGGGCCCGGAGTCAGTCAGGGGCCTTGTGTCAGTCAGGAGCCTTGTGTCAGTCAGGGACCTGGAGTCAGTCAGGGACCTGGTGTCAGTGATAGGTTTAAGGATTGAGGTTAGTTGATCTATTTTTATATTAACGATTGCAAAAATACCTTTTCAGAATCGTATATGTGCGGAGCTGACACTAGAATATGTTGGTAAAATTTAGTCTCATTGTCTAGTAAACTGTTAAGATCTCAAACCGAACCTTCGCACGGACAATTGCGGCTTACGTGCGAAAGACCAATAACTCACAAACAACTGCAAATAATTCATGAGAGGTTTTTCAGAAATGAGTGAAAATATATCTGGAATTGACTGCACCCTAGAAATATAGTGGTGCTTAAAGCTGCAGTGCCTCATAATTATATTTTCCTTGTACCCCAGTAGGAGAGGAAGGAGCAAGCCTCCAAGAAACTAGTGCTTCCTCCCTTTACTCATGCTTGATATCTTTAACTATTAACATTACAGACTGATTTCAGAAACACCTTGTTTATTTAATGGTGCTGTCTTGATTTTTCCCTCCCCATGCCTTCAGTTTCTGTCTCTGTGTTCGGGTGAAATCAATAGTGGTCATTGGTGCAAATACACAAAATGAATGATGCTGTTGTCACTCCGACAGAACACTGGCCCAGATTTTGTGGTCAGCAGTGAAGGAATGGCGCTCATTGTTCACTACGTTTACAGCTGCCCACAGAATATTTGCAGGCTTTTTGAGCGGCAATTTGTGGTATTTAGAGATAATTTCCAGCTCTCCACAGGAGATCTGTGGTGAGTGTGAGCAGGACAAGCAACAGCGTGGCTCTTCAACCAGTCAGATTGAAGAATCCTCACTGAGTCACGCAGAGTCCAAACCAGGAATTATAAATTAGAATATTTAATTCAATGTAAAATCATGTACAGAAAGCGAAATAAAGAGAGGGAAAGAAAGATGGGAATTAGAGAAAGAGATAAAAGAGACAGAAAGAAAAAGTTAAAAAAAGAATGATTTGTAAAATTAAATTTTCCAGACCAGAGAGGTTGTTTCGTAGTAATTGTCACTTATCCCGCCATTAAATATTCACTTACACCTGAATGCATCCACCCTAACTTATTCTGGCGTGTTTAGTGGGTAACTGGTGAGTAAGTACAGCAACTTCACGCCCTTACATGTATTTCAATGCCAAATCTCTGGGCGAGGTACTGGTATAGCACAGCTTGTGGAGGAGCAGTGCAATTTGGTCAGCAACTTCCAGATTTCCGCATTTAACTGCGCATGTGTGGACGCTGGAAGTTGCTGTCCGATTTACTCCATAATAATGGTGAGCGCTGATAGCCTCAACTTTATTCCTATCGTAAAATCCGGGCCAAAAATATATAGCTACTGTATATTAAAGAAAAACCTGATGATATTACTGCAGGTTCCTTGGAGAAGCGGTGCTCATAAGAACATAAGAACATAAGAAGTAGGAGCAAGAGTAGGCCATACGGCCCCTTGGGCCTGCTCCGCCATTCAATAGGATCATGGCTGATCCGAACCTAGACTCACGTCCACTTCCCTGCCCGCTCCCCGTAACCCCTAATTCCCTTATCAGCTAGGAAACTGTCTATCTCCGTTTTAAATTTATTTAATGTCGCAGCTTCCACAGCTCTCTGAGGTAGCAAATTCCATAGATTTACTACCTTCTGATGAAGAGGTTTCTCGTCATCTCAGTTTTGAAAGGGCAGCCCCTTTGATTTTTCTCCTGGTTTGCTCACAGCAGTGTCTGGGAGATTAATCTTTAATTCCTGGAGACTCCAGGACAATCCTGGAGGGTTGACAATCCCAGCCATCTGAACAACAACAACAACAACTTGTATTTATATAGCGTCTTTAATGTAGTAAAACATCCCAAGGCGCTTCACAGGAGCATTATAAGACAAAAATTTGACACCGAGTCACATAAGGAGAAATTAGGACAGATGACCAGAAGCTTGGTCAAAGAGGTAGGTTTTAAGGAGCGTCTTAAAGGTGGAAAGAGAGGTAGAGAGGCGGAGAGGTTTGGGCAGGGAATTCCAGAGCTTGGGGTCTAGGCAACAGAAGGCACGGCCACCAATGGTTCAGTGATTATAATCAGGGATGCTCAAGAGGGCAGAATTAGAGGAGCACAGATATCTCGGGGGCGGGGGGGCGGTAGGGGTTGTGGGGCTGGAGGAGATTACAGAGATAGAGAGGGGGCAAGGCCATGGGAGGATTTGAAAACAAGCTTGAAAATTTTGAAATTGAGGCGTTGCTTAACCAGGAGCCAATGTAGGCCAGTGAGCACAGGGGTGGTGGGTGAACGGGAGTGCGTCGGAATAGTCAAGTCTAGAGGTAACAAAGGCATGGGTGAGGGTTTCAGCAGCGGATGAGCTGAGGCAAGGGCAGAGATGGGCAATGTTACGGAGGAGGAAGTAGGCGGTCTTAGCTATGCCACGGATACGTGGTCGGAAGCTTATTTCAGTGTCAAATATGACACCAAGTTTGCGAACAGTCTGGTTCAGCCTTAGACAGATGTTAGGGAGAGGGATGGAGTCAGTGGAGTTTGTGGCAGGGACCGAAAATAATGGCTTCGGTCTTCCCAATATTTAATTGGAGAAAATGTCTGCTCATCCAAACTGGATGTCGGACAAGCAGTCTGACAATTTAGAGACCGTGGAGGGGTCGAGAGAAGTGGTAGTGAGGTAGAGCTGGGTGTCGTCAGCGTACATGTGGAAACTGACGTGTTTTCGGATGATGTCGCCAAGGGGCAACATGTAGATGAGAAATAGGAGGAGGCCAAGGATAGATCCTTGGGGGACACTAGTGGCAATGATGCGGGAGCGGGAAGAGAAGCCATTGCAGGTGATTCTCTGGCTACGATTAGAGAGATAAGAATGGAACCAGGCGAGTGCCGTCCCACCCAGCTGAACGATGGTGGAGAGGCGTTGGAGGAGGATGGAGTGGTCAACTGTGTCAGGGGATGTAGACAAGTCAAGAAGGACGAGGAGGATGTCATTTGTGACTTTGATGAGAGCCGTTTCGGTACTGTGGCAGGGGCAGTAACCTGATTGGAAAGATTCAAACATGGACTTGTGGGAAAGATGGGCACGGATGAAGGCAGGAGACGTAGGGCTGAGAGACTAAACCAATCGTTTCGGGACAGAAACTGGAACTGGCAACATTCCAAAGCAGCGTCTTTGAAATCGGACACCACTCTGAAGTTTGCCAGTTCTCCCATTCCCCCCGCCCCCCTCCCCTCGCTGACAGAGATCTGCACCACCGGCCGATGTTCTAGCATCATGGTGTGAACCCCTGCTGACGGGCTTCCCCCTCTGGCTGACACAGTCGGACTACAGGTAGGTCAGCATCAAGAAGCATAAAGGGCATACTAACCAGTCGACGATTTTCCGCTCACTTCGAAATGTTCTATTTTTAGGAGCTCGCACGCTGTTTTTCAATCTTTCCCCATAAGGATCCCCATAGTGCCTCAGACACATCCATTCAGTGTAGAGTCCTACTGAGTAACAGTGCAACAAGAGTTCTGAGACAACATCCACAGCAGCCCACCCCCACTCTCCAGGCTTGCTGAAATGAGTTTCCTGCAGCAGCCCGCCTAAGATGCTATTCTGATCCTAGGCTACAATGCATACCCCTCTCTCGTCCTCCCCTATCACCTTCTCCACTCGCCTGTCTCCATCCCCCTCCCATCCTTTTACATCCTCCTCCCTCTGTCCCTCTATTTCCCCTCCCCAAACTCTCCATCTCTGTTCCCCTTCCCTTCTCTCCTCTCCCCTCCCCTTTGCCCCACTTCCCTTCTCCCTTCTTCTCTCCCCTTCTCCTCTCTTCTCTTTTCTTTCTATTCCCCCTCTGCTCTCCCTTCCTCTCCCCCTTCCTCACCACCTCCTTTCCCACTGTCTTCTCCCTCTCTTTCCTCTCTCCCACACCCACTCCTTCTCCTACTTGCTCCTTCTCCTCCTCCACAACGGTTTTCTTATTGCCCCATCCTCTAACCCTGCTTGAGGTCCAAGATGTGTGGGACCCATAGGGAAGGCCGCTCTGGCTGCCTGCCTGTCTTCCATGGTCTTGTCCGTGCCCAGGCTGGAATGTTCTTTCTTCACTTTTTCAGTTCCCCACTTAATTCTTCAAATTGATTTTTATTCCTCTATTAACCAGTTTGGGTGTTAACATTTCATTTAGTACTGAGATGAATTGTAAATGTTAGAAGAATTGTAAGCTTGACCAACAATATCTATATTTTTAATAATTGAAAGAATGGCAGGTTTACCAACATATTGATGGCTCCATCTTTACAATACCCGCACCTCAAACAGACATAAACATGTTGTAATGTATTATAATTATTCTAAAGTGGTGTGAGAAGCATGATGGCAGTCAGTTTGTTAATTTTTGGATAATTACACAGCTGTAGTGAAAATCTTGTTTGCATGATAATATCTCCTGCAAAATGCAAAGAATATAATTCAGGGAGAACAGTTTAATCATTTTTCTCTCCATCTGGTTACGCAGATCGGATTCACCTCTGATTTGATTATCCATTTCATGACATTTGAAAGCACAGGTATTATGCATAATGGTTGGGGGAATTCATTCCTTTCCCCCACCTCTTTAAGAATAATTTCGGTAATCCAAATTGAGACTTTCCATACAGCACAGAAGGAAGCCTTTCAACCCATCACGCCGATGCTGGCTCTTTCCCTTTCCTATAAAACTGTTTCACTTTGCGCTAAAATTAGTAAGGATTTCTCCTGGTGTTGGCAGGGGATTATATTAATAAGTTAATTACACCTTGAGTCAGTATTCATTAAATTCACTTTTTGGAGATTGTAAACCATCAACAGAGGCAGGTCTTGAAGATTTTCAAATGCTAATTGCATCAGATTCACCTAAAACAAAAGCAATAGCCCAGAAATTCGGGTCGGGGGCTTCCCGCGGGTGCAAGCCCCCGACCTGCACTTACCTTGCGTGCCGGCCGTTGAGCTGTGGGCCCCCGTGGAATTCTGATCCGGGGCCTGGACCAGCTGCCAGCGCGCAGTGCTTGCGTATCCCAGGGGCGCAGTTAGTTCGATGCATCCCCTGGGATCGCGTGGGCCATGGAGAGCAAATCGGAGCAGGGAATGCTCCATTCATAAGTCTGACAGGAAGTGCTGTCAAACTTAGAAATTCTACGGGCCCCTTCTTCTTACAAAACATCACTAAATCTTCAAATAAATTTTTTTTTAAATCACATTTTTAAAATAAACTATAAATTACATGAAATAACTATTTTAAACAATAATTTAAATTTTTGAAAAAAATAATTAAATTTTCTAACGGGGCTGAAAATAAACTTACCTTGCTTTAAAGGCCCAGAAATTCGGGTCTCCACGGGTGAGTACGCACGGGGTACTCACCCGTGGGCCCGATGGAAGTGCCGATTTCCTGCATGCACTGCGCATGCGCGGGAAACCGACACTTCCGTTCCTCTGAACGAAGAGGTTCAGAGGTCGAACGCGTGCGCAGGGGAGGCTGCGCATGCACATCAAACTTAGTTTTTTTTTACAGGTTTTCCCGGGAGGGTAAGCCTGCAGAATTTACACATTTAAAAAGCAGGTGTAAGGCCTGCTTTTTACAAGGTAAGTGGTGAATTAATTAAAATTAAAACATTTTTTCCACAGGTTTATTATTTTTAAAGACTTTAAAGCAAGGTAAGTTTATTTTTAGCCCCATTAGAATATAAAATTATTTTTTTCAAAAATTTAAATTATAGTTTAAAATAGTTATTTAATGTAATTTATAGTTTATTTAAAAAATGTGATGTTTTTTTTAAATTTATTTGAAGATTTAGTGCTATTTTGGGGCTGTAGTATTTATAAGTCTTGACAGCACTTCCTGTCAAGACTTATGAATGGAGCATTCCCTGCTCCGATTGGCTGCCCATGGCCCACGTGATCCCAGGGGACGCATCGAACTAACTGCGCCCCTGGAATACGCAAGCACTGCGCACCGGCAGCTGGAGCAGGCCCCGGATCGGAATTCCACGGGGCCCTACAGCTCAACAGCCGGCGCACAAGGTAAGTGCAGGTCGGGGGCTTGCACCCGCGGGAAGACTAGAAGAGGAAAATAAAGCAGTTACACAGCCCAGTGTAGCTCCTCTGATGTAAACCAAATTATATTAATCAGAAGCCCCCGACCCGAATTTCTGGGCCATTTAATCCAGAAATTCGGGTCTCCACGGGTGAGTACGCATGGGGTACTCACCCGTAGGCCCAATGGAAGTGCCGGTTTCCTGCATGCACTGCGCATGCGCGGGAAACCAGCACTTCCGTTCCTCTGAACGAAGGGGTTCAGAGGTCGAACGCGTGCGCGGGGGAGGCTGCGCATGTGCATGGAACTTCGTTTTTTTTTACAGGTTTTCCCGGGAAGGTAAGTCTGCAGAAGTTAGAAATGTCAAAAGCAGGCGTAAGGCCTGCTTTTTACAAGGTAAGTGGTGAAGTAATTAAAATTAAAACATTTTTTCCACAGGTTTATTATTTTTAAATACATTAATATTATCAGTGGAGTAATGCAATTTCTGGTGAGTAGAAATATTTCAGATTTAGACCAAAAAACCTGACAGTGAAGAAAATCTACCATTGAGATTTAATACATGGAGTCCCTATATGAGAGACCTTCACTATCCATCACCCACCACCATTAGCAGAACATAGGATATATGGCACAGAAACAGGCCATTCGGCCCAACCAGTCCATGCCAGCGTTTATGCTCCACACGAGCCTCCTCCTGTCTTTCCTCATCTAACTCGATCAGCATAGCCCTCTATTCCCTTTTCCCTCATATGCCTGTCTAGCCTCCCCTTAAATGTATCTATAATATTCACTTCAACCACTCCCTATGGTAGCGAATTCCATATTCTCACCACTCTTTGGGAAAATAAGTTTCTTCTGAATTCCCTATTGGATTTCTTGGTGACTATCTTATATTGATGGCCTCTAGTTATGCTCTTCCAAACAAGTGGAATTTATAATGGGGAACAAAGAAATGGCAGACCAATTAAATACATATTTTGGTTCTGTCTTCACGAAGGAGGACAAAAATAACCTCCCAGAGATGTCGGGTAATATAGGGACTAATGAGAGGTAGGAACTGAAAGAAATCAGTATCTGTAGGGAAATGGTGTTGGGGAAGTTGACGGGATTGAAGGCCGATAAATCCCCAGGGCCTGATAATTTACATCCAAGGGTACTTAAGGAAGTGGCCCTGGAGATAGTAGATGCATTGCTGGTCATCTTCCAGAACTCGATAGACTTTGGAACAGTTCCCATGGATTGGAGGGTAGCTAATGTTACCCCACTATTCAAAAAAGGTGTTAGAGAAAAAGCGGGGAATTATAGACTGGTAAGCCTGACATCGGTAGTGGGGAAAACGCTAGAGTCCATTAAAAAAGATGTAATAGCAGAGCACTTGGAGAGAAGTGACGGGATCGGACAAAGTCAACATGGATTTACAAAGGGTAAATCGTGCTTGACTAATCTACTGGAATTTTTTGAGGATGTAACTGGTAAAATAGATAAGGGAGAACCAGTGGATGTGGTGTATTTGGACTTTCAGAAGGCTTTCGATAAGGTCCTGCATAAGAGATTAGCTTGCAAAATTAAGGCACATGGGATTGGGGGCAAGGTATTGACTTGGATAGAGAACTGGTTGGCAGATAGAAAGCAAAGAGTTGGAATAAATGGGTCGTTTTCCGAGTGGCAGGCAGTGACTAGTGGGGTACCGCAAGGATCGGTCCTAGGACCCCAGCTGTTCACAATATATATTAATGATCTGGACGAGGGAATTGGATGTACAGTAGTATCTCCAAATTTGCAGACGACACAAAGCTGGGTGGGAGGGTATGCTGTGAGGAGGATGTCGTGAAACTCCAGTATGATTTGGACAGGTTGGGTGATTGGGCAGAAACATGGCAAATGCACTATAATGTGGATAAATGTGAGGTTATCCACTTTGGTGGCAAAAACAGGAAGGCAGATTATTATTTGAATGGCAATAGATTGGGAGTAGGGGAAGTGCAAAGAGACCTGGGTGTTCTTGTGCACCAGTCGCTGAAGGTAAGCATGCAGGTGCAGCAGGCAGTTAAGAAGGCAAATGGTATGTTGGCCTTCGTATCAAGAGGGTTCGAGTACAGGAACAAGGATGTCTTGCTGCAGTTGTACAGGGCCTTGGTGAGACTGCACCTTGAGTATTGTGTGCAGTTTTGGTCGCCTTATCTGAGGAAGGATGTTCTTGCCATGGAAGGAGTGCAGCGAAGATTCACCAGGCTGATACCTGGGATGGCAGGAATGACATATGAGGAGAGATTGTGTCGATTGGGCTTGTACTCACTGGAGTTTAGAAGATTGAGAGGGGATCTCATCGAAACCTATAAAATTCTGTCAGGCCTGGACAGACCAGATGCAGGAAGGATGTTCCCGATGGCCGGGGAGTCCAGAACCAGGGGTCATAGTCTAAGGATAAGGGGTAAGCCATTTAGGACTGAGATGAGGAGGAATTTCTTCACCCAGAGAGTGGTGAACCTGTGGAATTCTCTGCCAGAGGGCGGTGGAGGCCAGTTCATTAAATATATTCAAGAAGGATTTGGATATATTTCTTAAGGCTAAGGGGATCAAGGGATATGGGGAGAAGGCAGGGACAGGGCACTGAATTTGGATGATCAGCCATGATCTCATTGAATGGTGGAGCAGGCTCGAGGGGCTGAATGGCCTATTCCTGCTCCTATCTTCTATGTTTCTATGTTTCTATGTAAGTGGAAACATTCCCTCTGTATCCACTCTATCAAAATTTTTCATAATTTTAAAGACCTCTATTAGGTCACCCCTCAGCCTTCTTTTTTCAACAGGAAAGTGACCCAGCCTGTTCATCATTTCCTGATATGTATACCCTCGTATTTCTGGTTTCATCCTTCTAAATCTTCTCCGCACCCTCTCCAGTGCCTCTGTATGCTTTTTATAATATGGTGACCAGAACTGTACACAGTACTCTTAAGTGAGATCTAACCAAGATTTGATACAGATTTAGCATAACTTCTCTACTTTTCAATTCTATCCCTCTAGAAATAAATCCTAGTGCTTGGTTTGCCTTTTTTATGGCCTTGCTAACCTGTGTCACAACTTTTAGTGATTTGTGTATTTGTACTCTGCGATCCCTTTGTTCCTCTACCCCACCTAGACTCGCACCCTCCAAGTGATAAGTGACCTCCCTATTCTTCCTACCAAAATGTAATACCTCACATTTATCTGTGTTGAACTTCATTTGCCAATTATTTGCCCATTCTGCAGGTCTATTAATGTCCTCCTGTAACTTGTTGCAGTCCTCCTCAGTATTGACTATCCCCCCCAATTTGGTGTCATCCGTAAATTTAGAAATTGTGTTTTTGATTCCTAAGTCTAAATCGTTAATGTAAATTGTGAACAACAGTGGTCCCAGCACTGATCCTTGTGGAACACCACTACCCACCTTCTGCCATTGTGAATAGCGACCCTTTACTCCTACTCTCTGCTTTCTGTCCTGAAGCCAGCCAGCAATCCATTCTGCTACTTGTCCCCTGACTCCGCATTCTCTGACCTTGTTCATCAGTCAATTATGAGGTACCTTATCGAAGGCCTTTTGAAAATCCAGATAAATTACATCGACTGCATTACCATTGCCTACTCTCTCTGTTATCTCTTCCAAAAATTCAGTAAGGTTGGTCAAGCAAGACTTTCCCTTTTGAAATCCATGCTGACTGTTCATTATTCTATTTTTGGTTTCTAGATGTTCTTCTATTTTCTCCTTTAGTAGAGATTCCATTATTTTTCCTACCACCGATGTTAAGCTGACTGGTCTATAATTCCCTGGACATGTTCTATCCCCCTTCTTAAATATCGGTATTATGTTAGCTATCCGCCAGTCCTCTGGCTCTATACATTTTTTGAATGAATTATTAAATATGCGTAGTAATGCCTCTGCTATCTCTTCCCTAGATTATTTTAAAATGCGTGGCTGCAATCCATCTGGACCAGGTGTTTTATCTTCTTTGAGTTTGATTAATTTATTTGATATATCCCATTTTAAAATTTTAAATGCACTTATCTAATTACTAATCTCATCATCCAATGTCATGTCCACCTCTTGTATCTCCCTGGTAAATACTGAAGCAAAATAATTATTTAATATTTCTGCCATCTCTCTATTGTTACCTGTGGTATTATCCTGACAATCACTTAATGGCCCTTTTCCCATCTGAACCTTCCTTTTTTTATTGATCTGCCTGTAAAATATTTTATTATTTTGTTTTATGTTCCTTGATAATTTAATTTCATAGTTCCTCTTTGCCTCCCTAATTGTTTTTTTGACTTCTCTCCTAATCTTTTCATATTCTCTCTTATCATGCACTCCCCTGCTGTCTGTGTACTTAATATATGCCACTTTCCTTATCCTCAATTGTTCCCTTATGGCTTTATTACATTTGCATAAAGGCAGAAGCCCTGAATCTCCTCATACTTTCTGCCACTGCGCCACCATAACTTTGCCAAAAGTGTGGTGGAAACCTCGCCTATGCACATAAACAGTGTTTCCACTGCACTTCCAGTGAAAGTTTTGAGGTGGCCACAGTAAACTTAAAAAAGTTGTATTATCATAAATTTTTGGTGTTCAGGCAACAATCGCAGCCTGAACACTCAAGGTGGGTCCTACAACAGCCATTGAGAATTGTACTGGCCACGCTAGACGTGCTCCTATCTAGTTATCCAGCAAGTTAAACACTTATTCAAAATAATTCTTCGTGAAGCCGTTTGCTGTTTGAACCCTTTACTTGAACAATTTTTGTGAAACTGTAAACAAAGATAAAGTATGTTTTGTACATAAACTGAGTACTATACATTCGATATTACATAAGATATAACATATTTACAACAGTAGAATAGATTAATTGTATAACTCACTAACATTTGGACTCACTTCTGTAACTATCAAATATTAACCTTTTATAAACATATTATTGTCAAAATACTACTCTGACAACGTTGCTATTATGCTAACACACAAAGATACTCACAGATATTGTGCTTGGCCTAACATATGAAATCAGATTACATTGGTTTGTGAAACCCTCATGGAGTCCTCCATTACTGCCAGGTTCTTCCTGGAATTCTACTTCCTGGGATTCTACTTCCTGGGTTACACAGGAAGAAAGGTACGAAGGTCAAATGACCTCTCACAGGAAGAAAGGAACAAAGGTCAAATGACCTCACACAGGAAGAAAGGAACAAAGGTCAAATGACCTCTGTTTCATACAAACACACTGCTAACACATAACCACCACCAGAGGGTGCTATCTGCACATAAAATAGTCCATCGGTCCAGAACACTCCCCGTCTGGGGTCATTAACGACTCCACATAGTCCGAACTCTACTTGTCACTGGAGTCCTCTGGCGACAAAAGAAGAACCACCTCAGAGACGGGCCGAGAGAAGACCTTCGCTGTTCCTTCTTTGATGACTCTCAAGTCCACCTTTCTCACTCTCCCGTCCCGGCTGGGATGGGAGTTCACGATGATAGCCATAGGTCATTCATTCCTTTTTACCTGATTGTCCCTCATCAAGACAACATCTCCTTCTTTGAGATCCAGCCTCTTGTCCTGCCACTTGCGTCAGCTCTGCAGTGTGTTGAGGTACTCCCTTCGCCACCTGTTCCAAAACGTGTCTGCCAGACTCTGGACTCATTTCCATTCTTCCTTGAAGAGTTCTCTTTCCCCAAACTCTCCTGGAGGACAAGGGGGAACACCTGTCTTCTGGGCCAAAAGCATGACCGGAGTGAGGATGAGGGGCGATTCTGGGTCTGAAGATACAGGAATGAGGGGCCTTGCATTCATCACGGCGGTGACCTCAGCCATCAGTGTGGTCAAGACCTCATGTGTGAGGCACGACGATCTATCTTGGAGAAGCATGCAGTCGAGGATACTGTGGGCAATGCCGATCACACGCTCCCATGCGCCGCCCATGTGGGATGAGTGAGGTGGGTTGAATACCCAGGTGCATTTCTGCTGTTGGAGATGCATCTCCACACTCTGAGAGCTGGAACTAGATCCATCCATCTTCAGCTCTCTGCAAGCGCCAACAAAGTTTGTGCCGCAATCTGAGCGTACTTGCTTTGCCGGGCCTCTAATTGAGAAAAACCTTCTCAGAGCATTTATGAAGCTGGAGGCGCTCATTGTTTCTATGACTTCGATGTGTACAGCTCTTGTGGACATACATGAGAACATCACCGCCCACCTCTTGCTGTTGGCGTGCCCTCCTCTGGTGCGGCGTGAGACCATGTCCCATGGTCCGAAGATATCTACGCCTACGTAGGTGAAAGGTGGTGCTACTTGTAGCCGCTCGGCTGGCAGTTCTGCCATCTGTTGGTGCTCCGACTTCCCACGGAGTTTTTTGCAGGTGACACATTTGAAAAGCGTGCCGCTGATACTTCTCTTAGCTCCAACCAACCAGAGGCCGTCTGCTCTGATGGCACCTTTGGTGAAATGTCTGCCCTGGTGCTTCACAGCCTCATGATGATAACGCACAAGCAGAATGGCCAGATGATGACGACCTGGAATGAGGATGGGGTTGGTTGCATTCGTTCCTAGTTGAGACTGCGATATGCGTCCCCCAACTCTGAGGAGGCCGTCGGCGTCGACGATGGGATGCAGCTTCCGTAGACTGCTGTGAGGGGGTAGGTTGCGTTCTGCTGCTATGCACTTCAACTCTTCTGAATAACACTCGTGTTGGACACTCTTTATCACAAGGATTGTGGCTCTCTTGAGCTCCTCTTCAGAGGGACTCTTGCGACAGATGTGCCACCCATGGCAGTTACTCCCTTGCGTAGGCTGGGAGAAGGTATGAGCTATATGGGTTAGGCGTGCTATCGTCTTTATGAGAGTGTTCCATTTGGAGAAACGCTCGAAGCATTTGGTGCTCATCAGGTCCTTAGAGATTTGAGTAACGTTCGCTGTTACTTGTGGGCGTATCTCGCAGTCAGAAACAGGGTTGAGTAGGTCGAATGACTCGTTGATTTCGGAGAAGTGTGGCAACGGATCCTGAAGAAAAGCAGGTCCTGACAGCCAAGTCGTGCTGCTGAGTAGGGACGCTGTTACAGATCTAGACCCATGGTCAGCTGGGTTCAGGTCTGTAGGGACGTACCTCCACTGGTCGGGGGACGTGGACTGTCGAATACGTTGGACCCTATTGTTCACGTATACGTAGAACCGTCTACTTTGGTTATGGATGTATCCTAGCACCACTTTGCTGTCTACATAATATGTGATGCTGTCGAACTTCAGATCAATCTCGTCTTCTATGAACTCTGCAATCTCAACTGCTAATACTGCTGCGCACAGTTCCAATCTGGGTATGGTGAGGTCTGGCTGGGGTGCCAACTTGGCCTTACCGCAGACGAAGCCGATTTTGCTTTGTCCTTCTTGAGTGGTGACCTTCAGATAAGCCACACTTGCAATGGCCTTAGCGGATGCGTCTGCAAAGACGCAAAGCTCTTTGAATTGGGTATTTATGGGAGAGAAAGATGAATAGCAGCGAGGTATTCGGATCACCTGTAAGTCTTGGAGTGAGTCTCTCCATCTGTCCCACTCTGCTTCCATCTCTTCAGGGAGAGGTGAATCCCACCCTTCAGCGCGTGTGGAGAGTTCCCTGAGGAGCAGCCTGCCTTGTATGGTGACAGGGGCTAAGAAGCCGAGAGGGTCGTATAGGCTGTTGACTGTAAAGAGCACTCCTCTACGTGTGAAGGGTTTCTTGATGTCTAAGACTTGGAACGTGAAGGTGTCTGTTGCTATGTTCCACGACACCCCTAGGCTACGCTGTAGGGGGAGGTCATCAGTGAAGAGGTCTAGGTCTTTGACGTCCTTAGCACGATCTTCAGGGGGGAATGCCTCCATCACTGCTGGTCTGTTAGAGGCTATCTTATGCAGCCTGAGGTTGGATAGTGCAAGTAGTTCCTGGGCTCGTCCGAGGGTACTGATGGCCTCTGCTTCGGTCGGGAATGACTTCAGTGCATCGTCGACATAGAACTCTCGTTCGATGAACCCTCTCACATCACTGCCAAAGTCGTCGTCTTCTTCCTTGGCAGCCCTCCTTAGTCCGTATATGGCGACAGCAGGGGATGGGCTATTCCCAAAGACATGGACACGCATTCTGTAGTCCACAATGTCTCTATTGGGGTCATTGTCCTGATACCACAGGAAGCGGAGGAAGTCTCTGTGGTCTTCTCTCATCACGAAGCAATGAAACATGTGCTGGATATCGGCAGTGATGGCGACGGGCTCTTTCCTGAATCTCAAGAGTACTCCCAAGAGGCTGTTGTTAGGATCGGGCCCTGTGAGGAGTACGTCGTTGAGAGAGACTCCCTGATATGGTGCACTGGAGTCAAACACCACGCGGATCTGTTCCGGCTTTTTGGGGTGATAGACTCCAAAAGAAGGGAGGTACCAACACTCTTGGCCTTCCTGGAGTGGAGAAGCTATCTCTGCATGATCGTTGTCAAGCATTTTCTTGACAAATTCTAGGAAGTGTGCTTTCATCTTTTCAGATTCCTGGCGACATCCTACAGGGTACACATTAACGAGGCGTATCTTGGAGCATGCTCTTGCGCTCACTCCTTCTCCACACACCTCGGTGCACCTGGATGTAATCTCCAGACCAGCAGCTCCCTCTCTCTCCCCGCCGTGCTCTGAAGCGGGAGGAGGCGTCTCTGACTTTCTCTATTCAGTGTCCTATTCCTCTGCACCGTGTCTTCTGTTCTGCTGGGGGAGACTCTGTGGCTTGAGGCACGCCGTCTGCTTTGCCCTTGATTGGCAACTTGTGGCATTTTATACGAAATGCTTGCATCTGTAGAGATGTGCGGGCCTTCATCCCTTTCTCCTGTAAACTGTATGTCGGCATGGTCGCTCACGTAATCTATGGTGCGCTGTTGTGGACTCTGCCATGAAATGGGAATTAAAGGTTTGTAAGCTGTCTCGGGATCAGCTCCCTCCAAAATTGCCTCGAATACTTGTGTCTCGGCTAATGCAGCATCTATCTCTTTTTGTTGCTGCAGAGCGTCTAATGTGGCTTGGAGACGGGCCTGTTCAGCCTGGCGTTCCACTTGGTGACGGGCCTGTTCCGCTTGGAATTCAGCTTGGAGTCGGGCCTGTTCTGCTTGGAATCGGGCTTGTTCTGCTTGGAGTCGGGCCTGTTCTGCTTGGAGTCGGGCCTGTTCAGCTTGGGGTTCAGCTTGGAGACGGGCCTGTCTTACTTTGATTTCTATTTCACTGTTCGCATGCGCAGCTCTGGCTTGAGCTGCCACTAGCTTAGCCCGTGCTCTGGCGATAGTCACGCTTATTCTAGAACCACCTGATGACCGTGAACCAGCTTGCGATCTGACGTAACCGGAGCTTATAGTCCGGACCGATTGTCACCTTCTACAGTTTCGTCTGCCTGTTTAAGTTCTTCTCCTCGCTGCAAAGCATTTTCGTTATTATCTTCTGACATGTTGATGTGAGGTAGATGCGCTCTACGAGGTTAAGGCTTACTCTGGCTTCCTCCTGCTCCGCTCTTCACAGCTAACCGTATTGCTATCTTTTCACTGATATCTTTTCACTGATATCTTTTCACTGTACTGGCCACGCTAGACGTGCTCCTATCTAGTTATCCAGCAAGTTAAACACTTATTCAAAATAATTCTTCGTGAAGCTGTTTGCTGTTTGAAGCCTTTACTTGAACAATTTTTGTGAAACTGTAAACAAAGATAAAGTATGTTTTGTACATAAACTGAGTACTATACATTCGATATTCGATATTACATAAGATATAACATATTTACAACAGTAGAGTAGATTAATTGTATAACTAACTAACATTTGGACTCACTTCTGTAACTATCAAATATTAACCTTTTATAAACATATTATTGTCAAAATACTACTCTGACAATGTTGCTATTATGCTAACAAACAAGATACTCACAGATATTGCGCTTGGCCTAACATATGAAATTAGATTACATTGGATTGTGAAACCCTCATGGAATCCTCCATTACTGCCAGGTTCTTCCTGGAATTCTACTTCCTGGGATTCTACTTCCTGGGATTCTACTTCCTGGGTTACACAAGAAGAAAGGTACGAAGGTCAAATGACCTCTCACAGGAAGAAAGGAACGAAGGTCAAATGACCTCTCACAGGAAGAAAGGAACAAAGGTCAAATGACCTCACACAGGAAGAAAGGAACAAAGGTCAAATGACCTCTGTTTCATACAAACACACTGCTAACACATAACCACCACCAGAGGGTGCTATCTGCACATAAAATAGTCCATCAGTCCAGAACAAGAATGCCTGTAAGCCTGTTCCCATTGGGTTACTACTAGGC
Organism: Somniosus microcephalus; assembly: GCF_052327205.1. Classification (NCBI taxonomy): domain Eukaryota; kingdom Metazoa; phylum Chordata; class Chondrichthyes; order Squaliformes; family Somniosidae; genus Somniosus; species Somniosus microcephalus. The sequence goes on from NC_140988.1 coordinate 108,199,666, forward strand.
TGAGGTTGCAGGGACTCCCAACATTGTCAGTTCCCACGCGAATGTCACTTGTCCCGCTGCAACTTACAGCAAAGACTGGGACCTAGTGAATCCAGGTCTAAGCTATTTTCCAACCCTTCCAGAGTGGTGAAAGGGCTGAGGTATTTCAGCCTCCAAAAGATTTGCAGATTATCAGACTGTAAGGAATACATTCTGAAGAAGATATAAATGCTAGTGGACTGATTCAGTCTTTATTGTTTTGTAGATGTTTGTATCATTGACACATAGCTAAATTTTTCTACTTCTGTGTAATTGTCTCATCAGTGAATAAATCTATTATTTTTAGTTGGACATCTAACAACGTGATATTTACCACCTTTTAGAGGAAATAGGAGAGCATGGTAGGCATCTCAGTGCCCAGTACTAGAGCTCCCTCAATATTTCAATGAGTTTATCCAGTGAGTAGTTAAGCCATACAGAATTTGAAAGTCTCATGTTTGATTACCATTTTGTCTTGACGTTGTTGATCACAGCCATGACAACATTAGGGTTCTACAATAATCATCAGCATCCCTGGGTCAAGGAAGCAAAATTGGTCAGGGATCCCATTCCTGATCACAACCCAGCAATTCGTGCTATAGGTGCATGTGAACAAATGTCAGGTGAGGACAGGATCAACTGTGGGTGTAGGAACATAGGAATTTCTAGATGTAAAAAGACCAAGGTCCATCTAAAATTACTTTTGAGGGGGTTTGGGTTTAAATAAAAAGTGATTCAATGGGTTTTAGAAATCCTGGTTGTAAGTAGAGATTAAAAATTGTCTTAATTGTCTATGGTGATGCAAGCACTTTGGAGCTCGAAGGGGTTTTGACACAGAATGCTGAGATGCAGATTTGCAGCCATAATTCCCCCACAGGGATCATCATGCAGAGGCACAGAATGGAGGCAGAGTTCTTCCCTGCAGGAAGAGAGGAAACATCAGAAGAACAATCACTGCAGGCTGCAATTGTGCATCCTTAGCAGCTGGCCATAGACAATCTTGGCAAAAGAATTTGAATGGAGGAGACTGGGCTGGGAATGGTGCACATGCATGGACAACAGAACCAGGATAAGAGGAACTAAAAATAGTGCTAATACTTTGAAATTCTATTTTTACCAAGTTTTATCAAGAGACAGGGTTTCATTCTGTTAATGCAACATATTTCATATTTACTGTTTATTGTTGTATTCACTGGTATGCCAAAAATCCATTGCTGTTGATCAGATTTAATTTGTTTCTTGCTTTTCTGGAACAGATACTAATTAATTTTTTTTTTCAGTACATTAAGGCCTTTTGTAATGAATCATGGACCAGGCGCTTTGGAACAACCATAGATACCGAATCATTAACTCTTCTCTGGTCGATAATAGTCTCCATCTATGCCATTGGTGGTCTGTTCGGTGCATTTATTGTTACCCCTTCAGTGAAATACTTGGGCAGGTATGTAACTACAAGGAAGAACTGAGCTGTTAGACTATAATTGTTGTTTTTCTATTACTAGTCTGCAGGATCTATTACAATGGCTCGGAATTTGCAATTGTAATGACAGCGAAACTGTCAGTGCTTGTCATCATTACTGTGTAAAACTGACAGCAACTTCTGGCGTCCGCATATGCAGAGTTAAACGTGGAAACCCAGAAGTTGCTGTCGGTGATACCCTGCTCCTCCACAGGATACGCTGTTGCAGTCTTCGCAGATGGAATCATTAGAAATCACTGATTTGTCATTAACTCCATTCTCGCTGTAAAAACCAATGAAAATGTTAAACCTTATTTAGTCAGGAGTAACTGAGTTTTTAACGGTGTGCTGAGTCATAATTACTGCTGAACAACCTTTCTGACCCTGAAAAATGAATTTTATAAGTGTGTCAGAAGAACATTTAAAATGTTTTTGTTCTGAAATTTACATTTCTCCCTTAACCCCATGTGTAAGTCCCAATCTTTATTTCGCTTACTGTAATGATTTAAATCTGATTTTTATTTCCTGCTTTTTACTTCCTGCTTTGCTGTCTGTGAGTATTCTTCAATCTGATTGGTTGATCAGCCTGCCTGCTTTCTGCCCTGTTGCTGGACGCCACGGATCCCTTGTAGATGGCGCCAAATTGAAACTAACATTGGAAATGAGGAAATCTATGCTCTAGAGACCGCTGAATCTTTCTGGGCAGCTTTTTTTGAGGTCAGCGGCGAGCGCCGTCCCTTCGCCACTGACCACAATATCCGGTCCAATATCTTCTCTGCTAAATTATTTATAACTGTATTGACTTTTCCCATATAATTTTCATTGTGTAGTCATTGCAGTTTTTGTGTATGTCTGTATCCAGCTAGGCAATGCATCAGACAATAGAAAGATACTAGTAAAGCAATTCTCAAGAAGCTGAGAAATGGGTCATTTGAAATCATGAATTTGTTGCCAGAAAATAACAGTTTTGCTGTTCCAATGGAGCCTTCAACTAACTAATTCACTGGATTCTTGGAGCATTTAACAGTATCATTTCCAGAGTATGGTTGTTACCTGATGCAATGGCACCCATTAAAGAGGAGATCGACCCAATGAAAAAAATGTCAATTTAATGGAATCTGGTGTTTTATTACATTTGTAAAGAAATAAATTGCATTTATATAGCATCTTTCATGACCTCAGTACATCCCAAATGAAGTACTTTTTTCTGAAGTGTAGTCGCCGTTATAATGTAAGAAATGTGGCAGCCAAATAGTGTGCTTTGCTGTAGACCAGTAAGATATGGGTTTGTGGCTGTGGTTCCCCACAGTTTAGTCCTAGTTTTGACTGGACCACCAGAAGGAACCAGCACAAGGCTAGATGGGGGTAGGGAAAGCAGGCAAATGATTGGTTGATTCAACTCAGGTACCCCTTATCCACCTCACAGCAGTGGGCTCAAGAACTGGTAGGTTGTCCATTTTATGCATGTGGGGGAAACAGAGGAAAAAAACTACAAAATGTTGAAAAACCTATGTTTTTCAAATTGTAAATTGTCAATAGTTTACACAAAATTTAAATCCCCTGACAAGTGTTCTGTGTTCTTAGCATTCCAGAGCATTTTGCCACATAAACAAAATTGGTGGTTTTGTTTGTGTACAACATTTTGTGGAGTATTTTAAGTGCATTCACCAAGCACAACATGACCACAGTGATGTCATCCTGCCAAGAATGCCTTACATTCTCCTATTAGTTAAATACAAGCAATGCTATAAGCTGAATTTTCCTACAAAGGGACAACACATGATCACAAAATAGCAAGATAATTATGGATGCACAAGGCCATTCAGAGAGAGAGCATCCAATTGTTTCTTAAATGATTCCAGGGCTTTTACCTCCACTGCTCTGTTTCACAAGTTCCTTGCTCTCAGTGCGAAGATGTATTTCTTGATATCATTCCTAAAATCATTTTTTACGAGATTGAACCCATGTCCCCTGGTTCTACTCCCACTATTTAATAGTTAATGACTTTGGAAGAGGCCATTTAGTGGTGAGTGAACTCCTAAATTTTAAAACTTTTTTCCAAATTGGATTAGTTCTCTTTCAATAGAATGAGGTGACAATTCATGTTTTGGATTGGATCTTCTTCACTAGTCCCTGCAGTATAACTGTTCTGTTCTTGGCACAGTGCTTGGGAGGGGAGGGAGAAAAAAAGCAGCTGTTAGATTTTTAGAAATGTGTTCTTGAGATGTGGGTGATATTGGCACAGCATTATATATTGCCCATCCCTTGTTGCCATTAAGATTCAACCAGAGTGTGTGGAACTGGAGTCACATGTAGACCAGACAGGTTCCCTTTGCTGAAGGATATGAATAAATCAGTTGGATTTTTGTAAAAATTTATCAGCTTTCAGTCATTCTCTGGCTCTAGCCCATAAGTTAGCAGATTTATTGAATTCAATTTCCCAACTTGCCACAGGGAGTTATGAACCTGCAACCTTTGGATTGCTGTTCCATGAACATAACCATGAGGCTACCTCTAAGCATCTAATATCAGACTGGGTCACTTGTCTACAATTAATCTCCTTCAGAATAACTTCCAATCCCCAAAATGTATCTCTGTTATATTGTTGGAGATGGCGTTCTTCAGATGAAATGTTCAACCAAGTCCCTATCTGCGTGTTCCACTAGTTCAGGTGAGATCGAATGGCACTATTCAAAAGAAGAGAAGGAAGTTCTGCCAATACCACCAAAACCAGATTAAGTGATCATTCATAATATTGTTATTTGCTCTGTTCAAAATAGCTGCCACACTTGCCTACATTGAAACAGTCACTGCACTTTAAACAAAAATAGTAATTCATTGTACATGAATCACTTTGAGCCTTTCCCAAGAGCTGTGATAAGGTGCTATGCCAATGCAAGTCTCTTTTTCTGTTGTTGCTTTGGACACCATCACAAGAGAGTTTCCTCCCTTTAGCACTCGGATATTTCCTCTCAGCAGAACAGTGTGACAAAAATCTTCATGGAATAATGTTTATTAAATTGAAAGTTAAAATGATTCATACAGATTGCACTCCCATAAGTTTTACAGTAGCTGAGATTTATTTAAAAACCATGCAATAAAACAATACTTTCTCAAATCTAATACACAGTGTTCTAATGTGCATGGCCAGCGAGCGTGGCTCCTTGCCAGTAGTGCATACTCGGCAAGTTGGCCCTTATGAATATCCATTTTCTTGCTATAAATCATTAGGTAAAAAATAAACAGTCAACTTTTGATATATGGTACGTGGCAGCTTTAGGTTCTATGACATCCATCATTTATCCTAGATGGGCTGACTTCAAGCCATTAGAGTGGTTAGGCATTGCAAATCAGAAGACTGCCTGTCTTGTCTGATACTGCATAGAAATTGAGGGGGAATACACAACACTGTGACAGAATGGAAACACATTCTAATTTGGGTAGGTTAGATGACTGGAGTCGTTTGATTGATGCTGGCATGAGATTGCTGCAGGGGAGAAAGGTCACAACATGGACTATTCCACTTCTGCCAGTGCAATCAAGATTATAGCTGCTCAGTCACTTGTTTCTTTAGGAAGTCAATTAATAAACACTAGGCAGCAGCTAATAAATCACAAAAACCATGTTACATTTTACAAAAATGTGTTCTCAAAAGACATATGCGTCTGGATGTTTATATTCGCCTGAGATTTTTTACAGACTTAAAAAAAAATCTATTTTTGCACCTAAATCAACATTTGCAATTTAGGTGCCACATCGTCATTGTAATACTTGATTGATGGTACAGCATTGAATGAACTGATAATGTTATCTAACATTAATTAGGACTCTTTAAATCAATAACTGCTCAATTCTTCTTTTGTTTTTTTATTTCCTAGTGAATTTTTACAATAGTCTAAGTTAGAGATGCTATTGATGGGGAATAGAATGCGTTCCCATTTTAGGCATCCAGTTCCAACAAAAAGCTCTTCCAGGTTAGGTATACCATGTTTAGAAACAGACCAAAGTTCTCTCTATTGTACTCCAATATCATGCCCTGACCCTCTGAACATCATCCTTCATTACAGGCATGGATGAGGAGCAGGTCTGAGGGCTGCTTATGATCGTATCATTTTTGAGTCGATTATTGCAACATTTGGAATCATTTTGTAGAATAGGCCCTCAGGGAATAAAGTTGAGAAGAATCAAATTTATTTCATGACATACCCCTACAGCTAGCAGAGAGATGATATTCTTGTCTCATAATAACTTAAGAAATAAGAGCAGGAGTAGGCCACACGGCCACTCAAGCCTGCTCTGCCATTCAATAAGATCATGGCTGATCATCGACGTCAACTCCACTTTCCTGCCCGATCTCCATATCCCTTGATTCCCCTAGAGTCCAAAAATCTGTCTATCTCAGCCTTGAATATACTCAAAGACTCAGCATTCACAGCCCTCTGGGGCAGAGAATTCCAAAGATTCACAACCCTCTGAGTGAAGAAATTCCTCCTCATCTCGGTCTTAAATGGCCAGCCCCTTATCCTGAGACAATGCCCCCTAGTTCTAGACACTCCAGCCAGGGGAAACAACCTCTCAGCATCTACCCTGTCAATCTCCTTCAGAATCTTATATGTTTCAATGAGATTACCTCTCATTCTTCTAAACTCCAGAGAGTAAAGGCCCATTCTACACAATCTCTCATCATAGGACAGCCCTCTCATCCCAGGAATCAATCTAGTAAAACGATAGCAAAATACTGCAGATGTTGGAAATCCGAAATAACAACAGAAAATGCTGGAAAAACTCAGCAGCTCAGGCAACATCAGTGGAGAGAAATTTGAGTTGACGTTTTGGGTCGAACCCTTCTTCAAAACTGGAAAGAAAATCTGCAATCTGACAAAAGAAGTAAAAGAAACAAAAGCAGAGAAAGAGACAATAAAAGGTGTTCGAAGCTAGACGAGATGGTAATAGGCTGAGATTAGGTGTGAAGTGTACTGGCAGGGCAAGAGATAGCTGCCAGGTGTGAGAGAGAAACAAAAGGAAAGGGGGGGGGAAAGGAGTGGAAAAATTACAAGAAAAATGTAATAGGGGCCGAGGTTATGATCTGAAATTGTTGAACTCGATATTGAGTCCGGAAGGCTGCAGAGTGCCTAATCGGAAGATGAGGTGCTGTTCCTCAAGTTTACATTGAGCTTCCATGGAACAATACAAGAGGCCAAGGACGGTGAGGTCCGAGTGGGAATGGAGCGGTAAATTAAAATGACAGGCGACCGGAAGCTCGGGGTCACCCTTACGGACTGAACGGAGGTGTTCCGCAAAGCGGTCACCCAATCTGCGTTTGGTCTCCCCAATGTAGAGGAGACCGCATCGTGAGCAGCGAATACAGTATACTAGATTGCGAGAAGTACAAGTAAATCGCTGTTTCACCTGGAAGGGGTGTTTGGGGCCCTGGACAGTGGGAAGGGGGGAGGTATAGGGGCATGTGTTACATCTCCTCCGCTTGCACGGGAAGGTGCCAGGCGAAGGGGAAGGGCTGTTTGGGGTGATAGAGGAGTGGACTAGGGTGTCTCGGAGGGAGCGGTCCCTACGGAATGCTGAAAGGGGAGGGGAGGGGAAGATACGTTTGGTGGCGGGATCACTTTGGAGGTAGCGGAAATGCCGGAGGATGATCCGTTGAATGTGGAGGCTGGTGGGGTGAAAGGTGAGGACAAGGGGAACCCTATCGTGGTTCCGGGAGGGAGGGGCAGGGGTGAGGGCAGAAGTGCGGGAGATAGAACTGACACGGTCGAGGGCAGTGTCAACCACGGTAGAGGGGAATCCTCGGTTGCGGAAAAAGGAAGACAATCTAGTAAACTTTCATTGCACTGCCTCCAAGGCAAGTATATCCTTCCTTAGATAAGGAGACCAAAACTGTGCACAGTACTCCAGGTGTGATCTCACCACCAAGGCCCTGTACAATTGTAGCAAGATTTCCTTACTCTTATACTCCAACCCCCTTGCAATAAAGGCTAACATGCCATTTGCCTTCCTTATTGCTTGCTGTACCTGCATGCTAGCTTTCTGTGTTTCTTGCACGAGGACACCCAAATCTCTCTTAACACCAACATTTGAAAGTTTCTCACCATTTAAAAAATATTCTGTTTTTCTATTCTTCCTACCAAAGTGAATAACCTCACATTTCCCTACCTTATACTCCATCTGCCACCTTACTGCCCACTTACTTAGTCCATCTATATCCCTTTGCAGACTCTTTGGGCTTGATTTTGCCATTGGGGTTGGGCTGGGGCGTGTCCGGTGGTTTTCGTGTCAGGACCCTGACTCTAATGTGAAGTGGGAAAAAAGTGCAATTTTCCCCTAATTGGGCACTTGATTTCCGGTGTGTGGGAACCCCTGGCCCAATTAGTCTTTCCATCCTGAAAGTCGCCTCTGATGATGTCATCAGTGCTGCTAGATTTAAGGCCTACAAGCAGCCTTGCTTCTTCTGGAGACTGGAAACACTTTGGACATTGTATGAAAGACTTCATTTACCGACCATGTCCACCAGCAAGCAAAGTGTGCACCTCGCTTTGATGAGCCCTCCCTCCAAGCTCTGGTGCAGGGAGCAAGATTTAATAAGGAGGTGCTCTTCCCTTCCTCAGGGAGAAAAAAGCCACCACAACAGACTAAAGCTGTGTGGCTGCAAGTGGCCCAGGAGGTCAACTCCATCTTTATGTGCCACAGAACCTGGCTGCAGTGCAGGAAGAGGTTTCATGACCTTCTCCGCACAGGAAAAGTGAGTATGACTTTCTCATCACCCTCAATCTGATCCCCATCGCCTCTCCTCACCAGCACTCTGCTTTGCCAACCTCTTCCTCCACATCCCACTTGACACTGACATCCCTGCACCCTTACCCATTCCCTCTCTCTCTATGGTCACATTTACTTAACTATTCAACCATGCAGCCCTCACATTCCCTATCACTGTGATGCAATGACAACAACTTACAACACACAGGGAGGGCCGTTTGTCTCCTTCTAAGCATCTATGCTATGGATTCTCTACATTCACTCCTTCATTCTCACTCAAACTCCACTTGTGTCCCTCATTGCAGGAAAAGAGAGCCCACAATAAGAGGGAAAGAGCGAGGACAGGAGGAGGGCCACCTTCAGTAGCCCAGCTCACCACCTCGGAGGAGGCGGCCCTGGAAATTGCCGGGATCGAGGAGGATTCCCAAGTGGGGGACGGACAGGCGGGCGCATCACAGCAAGCTGGTGACAGAATAGTTTGGCATCTCTCTCACTGACATTGCATGAGTGACTGATAATGATTCGGATGCTCTAATAGATTGACTTATGATCATCTGCACAATTCAATGTGCATGCAACCTTTACCTCACATCTCTAACTCTTTTCTTTACTCCCCCACAGGACCATCGAGAGCCCCCGTCCCCACTGTCCAGGAGGAACAGCCTGAGCTTCCAGACTCCTCAGAGGAAGCTGCAACCTCTGAGGGTGCTCCGTCAGCAGAATTAAGCACACCCTGCACCACCGCAGACACTCACACCTCGGTGGGACCTTCGGGACATAGAGTAGTGTTGTCACCTGGTGTATCACAGCTCACAAGTGAGCATCAGCAGATGGTGAAGACAGGGACAGCAGTGGAGAGTCCTCGTCGCAGTGGACAGGACGCTCCCAGCTCGGCTCCGCTGCATGTCGACCCTGTGCCTCCACGTCCATCCAGAAGGAGAGCGGTGCTGGAACTCCAGGAACAGGTACAGGAGTCTCTGGCAGGTTTTGTCACCAGGGTCGCTGTGAGTGTGGAGCGAATGGAGGAGTCCACCGGTAACATGAGCAGAGCCTTTGTGGAGGCATTGGCGCTGAACGCATCACCACGGAAAGGATCGCAACCTCCTTGGAAAGGATGGCTACCTCTATGGTAAGGCTGGCTACCATAGCGGAGAGGATGGCTACGGTAGAGGAGAGGATGGCTACGTCCATGGAGGAGCTTAGTCGCCAGGGTATGGAAAATATGGTAATTGTTCAGAATAGAATGACATCTCTTGAGGAGCGATGGTCAGCTATTGAGCAAACAAACCAGACCTTCATGCAAGTCCTCTGGAGTAGGACTTCCAGTGCAGAAATGGGTCCTCATGGCCCCCCTGCAGTGCAGCAAGGTGCTGTCCAGCCACTTGCTAGCTCTGAAGTGGGGCTGACCCATGAGAGGGATGTTGGTGGCATACAACAAGGAAGTGGGGGCTCCTCTCCAAGTGCTCACACGACCATGCCACTACAGAGCCCTCGGTCAGAACCCCACCAGATCTCCACCCAACTGAGATCGGTGCCTCAACCCCTGCACAGCCGCAAGAGCAGCAGACTTTTGCCGAGTCCTCACAGGTTCACAACCCCAGAGGACGCCCGCCAAAGGTGTCGAGACAGGAGCAGCAAGAAAATGAGCAAGGGGCCTCCACATCTGCTGAAGCCACAGGGGAAGCACCATGTAGGAGCACGCATAAGAGGAAGATAATGCACAAGTGGTCACAAGTGTAGTCACTTGGGTGTAATGTTGTGTTTAATTTTGAAAGGCCATCAGTTGCTTATTGTCATAAAAAGTTCTGATGGCAAACTGTTGCAGTTGTGGCGTGTGTCATTTTGCTAATGGGACTTCCACATTGAGGGTTTAGGACGATTTGCAATTGTCAGTATGGTGGTCAGAATGATAGGAATCTGCAGGTTCTTGGCCATTGTCGATGGTCTGATAAGAAGGTGCGAGGCAAAAGTGTTTGATTGTGCAGGCTAAGCAAATCTGGCCAAGATGAGTGTGTCCCTTGCATCCCGGGCAGCAATGTGGTCGCGCGCTGGCGCCTTCTGGCCTGTGCAGCTTCAGGTGGGTGAGCAGCAGCTTGGCGCTCCTGTTGTTGCTGCTGTTGTTGGTGGTGCTGTTGTTCATGGTTCTGCTGCTGCCATGGCTGGTCTTCGTCCGAATCTGATGTCCAGGAGGAAAGGAAATAAATGGTTCCCATGCTTCTGGTATATGCCTCAGTTGAGGAAGTGCTCAGTCAAGGTGGCGAGAGGGGTTTCCCAGGAGGTCACATGGAGATAGGTGTCAGGCTCCAAACTTCCACAACAATGGATATGCCTGCTAAAAGTTCCCCCAGACCTGAGACAACAAAGTTCTGCCACCTGCAAATGATGATTGCTGAAAACTCCTTTTTAATGGTGGAGCTGTAGCTGTTAGTAAGCAGTCCACTTGTGAGGCCGCCAGGATTCACTGGCGTGTTCCAGAGGAGACGTGCAGAATGTGGGAAAAGTGTTAAAATCAGAAAGGCCTCTCAAAATGGGATTATAGAGGCACTTAACTGGTTGTTAAGGGCCTTAAGGGCCTATCCCGCCTCTTGGAGGCAGGATGGAAATGGGGTCAGAAAACACGCATTTGGGAAAATTGCTCAGAGGTGGGATGGAGGCGGGATCAGGCTCACTCACCATTTTTTGCGATTTTACCACCTCACACGCCTCCAATCCCGCCTCCTCGGGCCTGGCAAAATCGAGCCCTCTGTGTTCTCCTCGCAGCTTACTGTCCCTCCTAGCTTTGTATCATCAGCAAACTTGGATACGTTGCACTCGGCCCCTTCATCTAGGTCATTAATATAGATTGTAAATAGCTGAGGCCCCAACACTGATCCTTGCGGCACCCCACTAGTTACAGTCTGCCAACCTAAAAAAGATCCGTTTATCCCTACTCTCTATTTTCTGTCCATTAACCAATCCTCTATCCATGCTGCTATATTACCCCAACCCCATGAGACCTAATTTGTGTAATAACCTTTTTTGTGGCACCCTATTGAATGCCTTTTGGAAATCCAAATATACTACATTCACTGGTTACCCTTTATCTACCCTGCTAGTTACATCCTCAAAAAACTCTAATAAATTTGTCAAACACAATTTCCCTTTCATAAAACCATGTTGACTCTGCCTAATCATGTTATGATTTTCTAAGTGCCCTGATACCACTTCCTTAACAATGGATTTCAGCATTTTCCTGACAACTGATGTCAGGCTAACTGGCCTGTAGTTCCCTGTGTCTCATATGCAGTTGGCTGAATTCATACCAAGATGCTCTAGATAAAAGGAGTGTTTTCATTCATGGTGATACTCAGTCCCTTGCGTTCAATTCTACTGAAATTTTAGAACATTTCAGCACATCTCTGAGGTTATATTTAACATCTAGAATTTATTCTAAGCCCTTCAATTCTAAGCTACACTACTTCCATCCTGGCATTGTGAATTGTACCCATTCAAATACTATTTGTCAAAATATAAAATTACCTGTCCATCTGAAAGAAGTATGAAAATCTCCAAAATGCCATGCTTAATAAAAAGTGATGTTGTCTACTGTTTTCACATCCATGTTAAGCAGTAAATTTAAATTTACATTTGTATACAGCTCTCTGTCACCATCTTTGCATGCACCACCAGAACTAATTACAAAGAGATGCGAATGATAAGAATCAACAGTGACTGTTGGCACATGAATGAAGAGCACATGATTTAATACAACAGAGTGGAGTGTTCCATAAACCTAACTGTTGTAAAAGAGCTATCCATACAATTTAATAGTGCCTTTCAATCATCCTTTGCATCAGTGTTATATGTGTTAATACTGCTGCTCTGAGCTAGCCTGGGAGGAGATATTTAAGGGGTAATTTGGCAGGATGCGGTCCCCAGCATGGAGTGTCTTTACTGGGAGAATGGATCAGAGGATCAGGCATTTAGGTATGTGCATCTGATTTGCAGCGCTTCTGATTTTCCAGTCATTAAAGTTAATATGAATCAGCCATTCTGATCTCTGTGCTCCATTAGTCATGTTCCTGGTGAATAAGGCTCCGCATCAGAAGCCTCGCCTCCCTAAGACATCTTTTGGTGTAGTATCTGCTCTTTGGTGATGTCACAAATGTAATTGGAGTGCAAATTCTTGATGTTAAAAAAGGGATTCTGCACAAAATATTTGTCTCTCAGGCTTCCTCTGCCTGGTAGTTTTAAAGTTGAAAATGAGACAAGAGACAATTGAGATATACCAGTAAATTGTACAGCTATCTTTCTTTCTAATATTTAAAAACTTGTAACAATTCAGATGTATGAACTTTAGCTTTGGAATATTGAAGGGGATAACTCACAAACCTCATTCCAGGACTTGGGCTCACAATCTAGGTTGACACTTCAGTGAATGCTACATTGTTTGAGATGCCGGCCTAGAAATTCAGTTGCGTTCGCCAGCCGTTAACGCCATAAGAGGGGTAGATTTCCAGCGCTAGGCACTTAGCGCCCGGGCACAGGCCGATCTGCGCCTACGCCCAACTTCAGTTGACATTTAGCGCCGGCGCAAAGTGTTTGCGCCCGCTCAGCTGCGCGCGCAGCTTATGACGTCATTTCGTCGTGCAACGCTGTTTGTGCGCCCCAAACCGGAAATTCAGTGGCGCCCGCCCAATGTGGGCGTGGCGCTGTTAAGAACTGTGAAGTGGAATGCAGCAGAGGCCCTGCGGGCCTCGGGGAGCGCTAATTAAAGGGCACTTACACTGAACTATAAAGGCCAGCCATTTTGCTGCAATGACTTCAGTGCTTTGGATTTCTGTACAGAGACCAAGGAACAGACCTTACTGATTTGGGACAACATAGGAGAGGTATTTTTGGCTTCTGGCCAGAGCTTGGAAATTTGACTCTTGTGATTTCACTGTTTGCAAGTTTATTATGGGGGCTGCATGGGGTTTCAACCCTCAGTTCCAGCATTATGTGCGAAGGGCTCGCAGACGCTGTGTGAGAGGGGCAGCCATGCCTAGACGCAGAGGGGCCATCAGGCATCGGCAACGTAGGCCTTACCCACTCAGGGAATACCGGCAGCAGGTGTCCTATCTCACCATGACTGCCGCGCATTGTGTTAAGAGGCTGCGCTTCAGAAGGGAGGTGGTTGCAGAGATCTGCCAGCTGCTTCACAGAGATCTGCGTCCACAGCTGATGTGCAGGACCTCTCTGTCGGTGGAAGTGAAGGTCACGGTGGCTCTGAACTTTTATGCAAGCGGCTCCTTCCAAGCCGCTGCTGGGGACATAGCGAACATCTCCCAGTTCGCCGTGCATCGCTGCATCCGGCAGGTCACCGATGCCCTTTTCGCAAGGAGACACCAATTCATCTCCTTCCCCATGACCCTAGAGAGGCAGGAGCAGCGTGCAGTCGGATTTGCCAGGATCGCCGACTTCCCCATGGTGCAGGGTGCCATTGACTGCACGCGTGTGGCTATGCGGGCACCTATCGACAATGCCGAGGATTACCACAACCGGAAGGGCTACCATTCCCTCAATGTACAGCTGGTGTGTGACCACAGGCAGCGCATCCTAGCTGTCAATGCCCGCTTTCCAGGAAGCAGCCACGATGCATTTATCCTGCGCCAGACTACTGTGGCTGACATGTTCGAGGCACAGCCTCCACCAAGGGGATGGCTTATTGGGGACAAGGGCTACCCTTTGTGTACATGGCTCATGACCCCGCTCCGCGCGCCCAGGACCCCTGCGGAGGAGGCATACAACGAAAGCCATCAAGCCACAAGGAACATCATAGAGCAAACGATTGGCGTCCTCAAGCAACGGTTCCGCTGCCTGGATCGTTCCAGCGGATCTCTACAGTATTCGTCGGATAGAGTCTCCCAGTTCATCGTCGTTTGCTGCATGCTGCACAACCTGGCTATCCGCAGGACTCAGGCACTGCCACCTCACGTTGGACCACCACCTCAGGAGGACGAGCAGGAGGACCATGAGGAGGAGGAGGAGGAGGAGGAGGAGTACCAGCCCAGGAGGGAGCCACAAGGTCCAAGGGCCGTCTGCCGGCGGCTTATTGAACGGCACTTCTAGGCCCCCTGTCAGGGAATGGCTTGTGGCAATGAACGCACCTGAATGCAGCCGCTCCGCAAGCCCTCAGCCGGTTAACGCAACAACCACTTGAAACATGACACCTGGACAAGCTGAATAAATAAAAAGCTTTATTTAACAAACTCAGGGCCCTTCCCACATGAAACAGAGAAACAGACAAGACCCCCAAAAAACAGTCAAAAACATATCTCACTCCCACAACCTGGGGAGGAATAACAAAACTTGTCAATAACATTTGCCTTCATCCTCGGCCTTCCCAAAATAAGCCCCCCCCCCTCCAGAACACAACCACCCCCATATAAAAAAACATTTGCCTTCATCTTCGCCTTCCCAAAATAAGCCCCCCCCCCAGAACACAAACACCCCCATATAAAAAAAACAGTTGGCAACACACTCTACTTGGTGTGCCGAGAGGGCGAGTCCTTGTGCAGGCTTCTCCGGCCCCTGCCCGACCTGTTGCTCCGCCTCAACCTGGGCCCTGTGGGTGTGGCAAGGCTGGGGGAAGGCTCCTGAGGGGCACACTGCGTGACGGCAGATGCCCTTGGGGGTCGGCCTAGACGAGGTCCGGCCCTGGAGGGGCCGGCTGCTGACTGCTGCAGCTGTGGCTGGGCAGCATCAGTCTCTGCATCAGCTCGTCGCACCTTGGCTGGGGGAGTGGCAGTGGCGGCTGCAGCAATGGGGGCAAGCTGGCTGATGCCAGGCGCTCGCTGGTCGCCAGAGACACTGGCACTCGGCCGGGCTGGCACTGCAGCAAGCGCAGCAATCTGGTGGAGGCCAGACCGCTGTGCTGCAGCAGGGCGGCGGGTGCCCTGGCGATGCTTCTGTGACACCGCGAGTGTGGCAGAAGTGAGTGCCCGAACTGCCCTGGTCTGTGCCCGCATCAGATCAGCCAGTGTCTGCACGGCACCACTCATGAACTCGCGACTCGCATCCTGTGCTGCCGCGAGTTGGTCGACACCCCTGGCCTGTGCTGCCGCGAGTTGGTCGACACCCCTGGCCTGTGAGTCCCCGAAAGCGGCCACACTATGAGCCAGGGACTCAATGGCCTGAGGCATCTGTCCCACAACCCCCATGAACTCGTTGTGGCGCCGCTCCGAGGCCGCGGACATTTCATCAAGGAGGCGCACCTCCTGGGCGAGGACCGTCTCCGGACTGGAGGGCGGACTCTCCCTCTGGGGAGAAGGCCGCCGAGCTGCCCGACCCTTCCCGCGTGCCTGGACGCCACTGGGCCCAGCAACTGCCCTCCCCTGCAACACTTCCCCCCCTCTGGGGAGAAGGCAGCCGTGCTGCCCGACCCTTCCCGCGTGCCTGGACGCCACTGGGCCCAGGAGCTACACCCCCCTGCAACACTTCCCCCTGGCTCTCCTCCAGGCAAGACGTCTCCCCTCCATTGCCATCCCCTGGCGCGGATGAGGGTTCCCCAGATGTGCCGCCTTCCTCTTGGTCCTCGTCGTCCTCCTCTTCCGAGGGACTGGCACTCTGAGCTTCATGGACCTCCTCCTCACCAGCTGAAAGCAGGAAGGCACAAGAGTAGCTTTAGAGTGAGGACAGGGCGTCAGCGAGGGAGGCATGAGTGGTGGCATTATGCGCATTGGTCGGACAGTGGCAAAGGATGTAGATCTGAAGCGCAAGGGGAACGAGAGAGGTCCAAACGGTCATGTCCTTACCATTGGGGCCCAGCACAGGGTCCGCATCACCAATAGCAACGGGGCCAACCACCCGGCCACGCATGAGTCGAGCCACGCGCTCCTCCAGCTCACTGAGCTCCTGGAACTGGGCACGGCCTCCCCCGGTGACATTCCGGCTCTTCATATTCTGGGCCAGCTTGGCCTGCAAGAGAAAGGACGGCCTCTAAGTACAGTGTGGTGCCCTGTTGTTGTGTGCACTGCCTCCCATGGTGGAATAGCTTGGCCAGTGTGGTGCCCTGTTGTTGTGTGCACTGCCTCCCATGGTCGAATAGCTTGGCCAGTGTGTAAAGTGCAGAAAGTGCTATTGATGATCATGCCAGTGCCATAGCTGCGGGAGGAGGGATGGCCATTAGGCCTTTGAGGTCCCTTTGCCCATAATGTGAGGTGCACATGCAAGGATGAGGAGGACACTGGAAAGGCTACTCACCTTGACCAACCGAGTGAGGTCGTTGTACTTCTTGCGGCATTGGTCACCAGTCCTGGGGACATCGCTGGTGGCTGACACCCTGTGGGCGATTTCCCTCCAGGCTCTCCTGAACTGCCTCCTGGGAGCCTTCTTGCCACTGTCCGGGCACAAGATCTCTCTTCTCTTTTCCAAACCCTTAAGCAGCACCCACAAAGCAGGCTCTGAGAAGCGCTGCGCTCGTTCACGGGCCTTCTGCATGGCTTCAGGTGCTATTTGGGTCCACCAGCAGTGTTGAGGCCTAGCTGCAGGGCTCCACTATCCAGGGCGTGGCAGCAGACAAAGTCGACCCTTCCCCCTTTAAGAGCTGGCCGGCGTCAGGGTGTCTGCTGTCAATCAAAACATGACTGCACCTGCGCTGCGCCCGGCCTCGGCGTTATCAGTCCGCACCGCCGGCTTAGCGCCTAAAGATAGGAGTGCAACGCCAGTTTCAGCGCTCGCCCAAACTCCTTGGCCAAATCTACTGAATTTCGGCGAAGTGGCCTACACTTCCCGGCGGGCGCTAACTTTAGCGACCGCCCGACTTTAGCGCCCCAAAAGTGGCGCGACTGAATTTCTAGGCCGCCATCTTTTTGAGGAAATGTTAAACTGAGGCCCTTTCTGCCTGTTCAGGTGGACATAAATGATGCCATGTCACTTTTTTAAAGAGTAAGGAGTTTTCCCAGTGTTCTAGTCAACATTCATCATTCAAATAACACCACTAAAACAGATAAAATATGCTGAGGATGTGATAAGACGTTATATAAAAGGCAGTCTGTCTTTCTTTAATTCAGAGACATTTTACATAGATACTGAACAAGTACACTGGTATGAAGGAAAGTTTCAATTTTATATGTTGTTAATACCTGTCAGTATCTCCTGTGATCATCTCTAATGCCAGCCAAAGATTATTCTACTAATGTCAAATTAGACTGGCACCACATCGAAAGGTAAACCTCAATGCAAAAAATCTGCTTGTAAGAACATAAAAGAAATGAAATGTAATTTGGCCCCTCAAGTTGAGTCCTTCCACAGACCATGTGCACTTGCTCTGTCATGGACTCCACTCAACCAGTTTAATCTCCTACTGAAAGGTCTGCAGAGTTTGTCCCACAAAAGGTAAATCAAGCACAACTCCAGAATATTGACCTATTTTATGTCCTATTTTGGTTGTCCTTGGCCAGTTGCCTTCTTTGGCAGCACAATTCCATTATGCCAGTAGCTTAGGATCCACTATATTCCACACAGTGTTTGAAAATACCAACAAATTTTGGCAATTTTTTTTAGCACAAATAAATGGATGAATAGTCCTGAAATCTGATAGGCTTTCAATGTTTTGATGCAGGCCTCACTCTTACAAGCCCTGAAATTCTACAAGGGTTCTCCCGATCCCAACTGTAACTTCAACAGGAGATCGGTGGAGGCCACAGGAACATCATAAATGGCTGAAAACAACTGTTCCTGCATTTCTCTGGGGGTCTGCCAGTCTCCAGTCAAAGTTATGGCAGAGGAATGGGAAAACTGATGCAGAATTTCAGGCTCATGTTGTCATAGAGACCCGATTGTCAAAAATTGCCATGCTTCTACCTATTTAACCTTGTTGAATAATTAATTTTGGTTATGTGCAACTGAATGAACACATCAGCACAAATCAACAGGTTTATCATTTTCCTTTTAATGCCTTTAGTCTGAGCTGACAAACAATATCAGTTCATTGCTGCTGAATCACCACACTGGGGACAACCTCGCTTAATGTCAAGTATGCATATGAATACAGTTGAGATTGCAGTTACTTTCAAAAACTTAACAAGAAGTGAACACTACAGGAAGATACAACTGGGGCTTTCAAAGCTCACTGCTGTTGTGAAAAGGGCAGTTTATGAAATGTGTTCTTTTTTTTGCCATCAACACAGTCTTAATACTGTGCAGTATTAGTATCTAAGGGGGAGAAATTCAGTATCGCCCCATTTGGGGCGTAATTATCGGCCGGCGCAAAGATTAGCGCCTGGCGCTAATTATCGCCTCCGACTGCAAACTTGGCTTTTATCGCCCCTGGAAGTGATTGGAGCGCTAAATCAGGCGCTACACACCTGTCTTAAGGCGCAAAGGCTGAGGAGCGAGGCGGTACCTCAGAGCGCGGTAGAAGCTCATGTGATGTCAGTCAGCAATGGAACACAGACACAATGGCGCCAGCCAGATCTTAAAGGGGAGGGTCAATCTTGCTCTCAATCCACACCCTGCTCTTTGCAGCCTTGAATCTTGGCCTGGAGAGACCTGTACATCAAATCTGTTGGAAAGAACAAAGGAGAGGTCCCAGGGAAAGAGCTCAGAGTGCAGCCCCCATATTCTCTTTTAAATTGATGCAAGGAAGATCAAATCAGAAAGAACCTGCAAAGTGCTGCTCAGTACACAAAACTCCTCAACACAGCGTTGAATATCTCCTGCAGTCTCTCTCTCACTCAGAATGCGTGGTGCAAAAATTTCGCCGACAAAAAAAGGCAGGAAGCAGTCGCCTTTAAATAGCATTCCCCAGTCCCTTCCCGACGGCAAAACGCTCCCCTCAACCTGTCGTTGCTAGCGGCAGGCGGTAAGACAGGGGGCGCCACTCAATATCCGGTCCGGGGCGCTACCAGAGCATTGCACACTCGACTGATGTCACGATCTGCCGACGCAGGAGATCGTGGCGGTAGTGTTTAGCACCACCGCAAAATGTCTAGTTAATTTCGTGATCCGCGCCAGCATCGCCGCGCCCGGGCGCTAGTTGCTCTGCGCCCCATTAGTGTCCTCTTAAGGTGCTAACAGGAGGCGCAAACCAACTGAATTTTTCCCCCTAAATGTTTAAATTGTTTATATAAAATTGCTATTTCCATGGAGATGTTAACCCAATGGGTTAATGCTTCTGTTAAAATACTGTCCAGCAGAATTTCATGCAAAAGATTAAGAGTTCATCACACAACACAATTTCAATGGTACATTTTTATATATGGAACCATATTGCATTTATATAGTTATCTATATTGTGTGTCAGCTGTGGCTCAGTTGCTAGCACCCTTGCCTCTGAGTCAGAAGGTTGTGGGTTCAGGTCCCACTCCAATGACTTGAGCCCAAAAATCAAGGTTGAGGGAATGCTGCACTGTCAGAGGTGCTGTCTTTCGGATGAGATGTTAAACCGAGGTCCCTTCTGCTCTCTTGGGTGGATGTAAAAGATCCTATGGCACTATTTCGAAGAAGTGCAGGGGAGCTATCCCTGGTGTCCTAGCCAATATTTATTCCAACATCACTAAAACAGATTATCTGGTCACTGTTTGTGGGAGCTTGCTGTGTGCAAATTGACTGCTGCGTTTCATTTCCTACATTACAACAGTGACTACACTTCAAAAAGTAAAGTGCTCTGGGATGTCTGGTGGTTGTGAAAGGTGCTATATAAATACAAGTCTTTCTTTCTTTACTTTAATGTAGAGAAACTTGCCAAGGTGCTTAACAGAGGCATAGGGGAAAACAGGATACTGAGCCAAAGGAGAGATTAGGAGGGATGACTAAAACCTTGGTAAAAGAGGCGGGTTTTAAGGGGGGGTCTTACAGGAGAAGAAGCTGGAGAGGCAGAGGGGTTTAGAGATGGAATTCCTAGGTAGTTGGAGGCACAGTTACCGATTGTGGGACTAAAGGAGGGAGAGGGCGCACAAGAGTCTGGAGTCAGAGGAATGGAGAGTTAGGTAGTTGCTTATAGGACTGGGGGATGTTACAGAGATAGGAAGGCATGTGATGTTACAGAGATGGAAGTAGGTGGTGTTTTTCTTGGGCAGAACCAGTGTTCAGAGCTGAGCTCAGGGTTGAATAGTATGCTGAGGTTTTGAACAATCTGGTTCAGTCTGTGACAGTGGAGAGAGAGTGATGAAGTCAGTAGTACAGGTACAGAGTGGGTGTATTTTATGAATTTGTTTTGCCAATGTAGAATTTAACCCACTGCAAGTGCATATTGGGTATTTGGGTGCGGTATTATGGCCTTGGATATGTTATGTGTCTGTGCTCTGGTCAGGAGAATGTGCATATTCACTCGTACACCTTCTAGTGAATTGTGCCGCTCACCAGGCCATTGTTCACCTAACAAGGCCTGAAACCTATGATTGGCAGCTGTTCAGTGGCCAGCCTACTTGGGTGGGTGGCGGTTGGGGGAGGTAAGTGGGTTCTGATTGGAATTGAGGTATCTCCAGAATGACATGCTTTCTGATGGAAGTATGAACAGAGCCAACCCTCTGGGGGAATTGTCCAAGTATGCACTGGTGGTATGGAACCTCGCCCACCAGCAGTGCATATTGGAATATTCCCGACAGCATGTCTATGACTTTCTGACAAGGCAGACACAGTAATCTGATATGTTGAACCAGGCAGGTCTGAGATTTTACCAACCTGCGACTAAGCACGCTGGAGTTCTTCTTATCGTGTCCACGGACAGTCTATACATAGCCCAGCCAGAACTGGACACATTTTTGCGCCTTGTTGTTGGATTCGGCAAGATCTGCAACAGTGCAGGGTTCCTCTAACAATGGGCATTGCAGGAGATGTTGCATAGTCTGTGCCTCAGTTCCACATTCACAAGTTGTCGGGCTGGTTGAATATCCCCATTTGCTTAGTGACATCTTTGAGCAACCTACACCGGTCCTAAGTCTGTTAAGGCACTTCCAGATTGCCCAGTTGCAATTAGCTCCTGGGGGAAGGCTTTCATCAGGTAAAATTTCCATCGCTGGGGGTTGTTCAAGACTGGCAAGCCGGTCTTTTCACAAGGCGATGCGGGCTTCAGATGAGGTTGATTGTAATGGAACAACACTGTTCATGAAGCTCTTCCTTGACTTTAGGCGGCTGGGTGTAGGTGTATGACAATGCAGAGGGTGCCTCTCATCTGATGTTTGATGGAGTCGCTCTTTCTTGCTGGCTACCGTTCTTCTTATATCAGGGGGAGCAATACCCGCCAGGATATATAGGCTGTTGGTTTTAAGCAACCTGTGATAAATTGGCAGCTTGCATTCAGAACGGCATCCATCTTCTTGGCATGAGTAGACCTTTCCCATGCAGGGCAGGTGTATTCGGCAGTGGAATAGCAAAGAGCAAGTGCACTGGTTCGCAATGTTTTCGGGCTTGCTCCCCATCTTGTGTTAGTGAGCTTATTCAGGATGTTGTTTCGTGTGCTCACTTTTGCCTTTGTCTTCTCGATGTGGTTCTTGAAGGTGAGGCATCGGTCAAGGGTGACTCCTAAGTAGATAGGGTGCTCGCAATGTGTCAGTGTTGCTCCACACCAGGTTACTTTCAACTGGCATTTGGCTTCACGGTTTCTGAGGTGGAATGCACAAACTTGCGTCTTTGATGGGTTTGCGCGAAGGTGGTTTTCTTCATAGTAGGATTTTAGTCCCTCCAAGGCCTCAGAAAGCGTTTTCTTCACGGTGTTAAAATCAGTGCTTTGGGCAGTGACACATAAGTCATCAGCATATATAAAACGGCATGTGACACCGTCTATAGGTTGGTCATTCGTGTAGATGTTGTACAGCAGCGGTGCAAGCACGCTTCCCTGAGGAAGACCATTCTTCTGAATACGCCACCTGCTGCGCTTCCCACCTAGTTCAACATAGAACCGGCGATTCTGAAGCATGCTTTCTAACAGCTCTGTTAAGTGAATATCTTTTGTCATCTCTAGAATCTTGCAGAGGAGACGTCTATGGTTCACTGTATCGTATGCTGCTGACAGGTCTACAAAAACAGCACCTGCTACCATCCCTTGCTCAAAACCATCTTTGATGTGTTGCGTGAGGTTGAGCAATTGGCTTGTTGTTGATTTGCCGGGGCGGAAACCTGCTTGCTCTGGAATGATCTTCTCATCTACAGTTGGTGCTATCCTATTGAGTATCAGGCGTTCAAACAGCTTATAGGTGTGGCAAAGCAGTGAAATTGGCCGAAAACTCTTAGGATCTGAGGGATCTTTTCCAGGCTTTAATAGTGCTATTACATGTGCCTTCTGCCAGATATTGGGGCAGAAATTCCTCCCCAAACGCGTGAATGTGGAAGGGGTACTCACGCGTCTGGCCGGAGGAAATGCCGGTTTTCAGCATGCACAGCACATGCGCTGAAAACCGGCATTTCCTCTCCTCTCACCCAAGAGTTGAAGAGGCTAGCACGTGCGCTGTAGGGGGCAGCGCGTGCGTCTTGGATTTCCTCTGTTTTGGGGGATTTGCGCATGTGTAAAGGCCTCCAGTCTTTACGCTTGTAAAAAGCACACGTAAGTATTTATTTTTACAGGTAAGTGGTGTTTTAGTGCAAATTAGAATTTTTTTTCCATAGGTTTATTATTTTAAAGAATCTACAATAAGGTAAGTTTAGTTTTAGACCCTTTTTATTAAAAATTTATTTTTTTCAAAAAAAAAAATTATTGTTTAAATTATTTTTTTAAACTTATTTATACTTAATTTAATGATTGGGATGTTTTTTTAAATTTTATTTAAAGTTGAAGTAGTGTTTTGGGGTGCAGTACTTCTCATGAGTTTGACAGTTCTTACTCTCAAACTTATGAATGAAGTTTCCCCTCCCCTGATTGGCTGAACAGTGCTCACCTGATCCCAGCCGGCACATCGCACTAACTACGCCGCTGGGTCAGGTTAGCACAGCGCGCCGACACCAGAACCTGGCCACTGAAAGGAAATCCACTGCGGGCCAGGTTTCAGATGTCGGCGCGCAGGGTGAGCGCGCATCGGGGGCTTGCACGCGCGGCAAGCCCCCAACACCAAGTTCTGGGCCATTAGGTAGCTTGTGTGTTGCCAGACAGCGGTTGAACAATTGTAGGAGCCACTTCTTTGCTTGCTGTCCAAAATGCTTTATCTGCTCCGTTGCTATGTTGTCAAGACCAATTGCTTTCCCGTGTTTTAGACTAGATGTACCAGTTTCCAGCTCTTCCATGGTGTTCTTGTGAGGAGAGAATGTGCACTCCATGCTGGGCAAACATACCTTATCGGGGAAGCGCCTTTGCAAGCTGACTCTGCTAACAGCCATATTCCCGCAATCTGGATGGGGTCTATGGCCTCACAGGGATCAGTGGATATTCAGCCTGCTCTATCACTCTTCCGCCGGTGGAATGGGATGATTGGAATTTCAGCCCCAAATTGTCTTTTGGTTATGATAACTCCAGGGATGAGATAGTACGGAGTCTGCACTTTTCATTAAGTCTGAAGTCCAACAGGCTGCAATGACACAGTTCTCAGTATGTTAATAAAATAATTGCATCCTTATTTACATCCTTCCTTTGTTCTGAAGTTAGTCAGTCAAGGTAAAGGAACTTGGGATTAGGCATGGATAGATTTGTATCTAGCATCTGTTGTGTGGCAACTGCAAGATCTGTAATGACAGTCTGGATGGCCGGGAGGACTGAGAGTGTGGCAAAGTTTTTCACAGCAGGGGATGGTCCACAAGGTGTCTGTGGTGGGTGTTGATGGACAGCTCCATGCCCAAGTAGAGGGTATGTTTCAGCAGCTCTGCAGCTCTTCAATTCGGTTGTACAAAAGCTCATTTATAAGTTTGTACTAGGGCTGCTGATCCAGATTTGGTAGTGTTAGGAGAGTTAACAATGTATGGTGTTACTTTTGTCAAGTGAAATCTGCTGTATTGACTTCCTGCCATTGTTTATTTTTTGCTTTAAATGAACCCTATTGGTGGATTGTTGCCTCTGATAAGAACATTTATTCTTCCGCTGTACAGAAACAAGGAGAATATGAGAGGCCTCGTGTCAATTCAGGGAGTTAAATACACTAACAAGGGGTTTTGAATACAACCCCTTTGAAATGCTACATTACCCAGCTATTGTGTATACGACACATTCTTTAAGAACATTTGTGGGATTTTCAATGCAATATTTTCTGAAGACTGAAGGCAATTTCTTTGGGTAAAAACTTTGTGTTTTTTTTGCTTCTAGGAAAGGTACGCTTCTCCTAAATAATGGGTTTGCGATCCTTGCTGCTTTGTTGATGTCCCTAAGTGAAACTGCTGGCTCCTTCGAGATGCTGATTGTGGGGCGTTTCATTATTGGAGTGAATGGAGGTGAGAATATTTTTAGTTCAATTAAACTTAATCTGCTTAGTTATGTTTAGAGGATGCTGTGATGGTGAGTAACAGAGGGAAGGTAAGTTGTGGGACTAATGTTGAAAGGGGAATTGGGGTTGTGTTCACTGGTACAGCAGGCGGAAGATTCGATTCCGGATATCCCGGCCAGAAAGGGGCTGTCTGGGTTGCATCCTTCCAACCGCTTCCTCCTCTTCTGTTTCCTCCTCTTCCGCTTCCTCCTCCCTCTGCGAGCAGCTTGTCCCCTTTGCTGCCTCTGCTCCATCTCCATGTGATGCTGCAACCCAAGGGAGACTGCAACTAGAGCCCCCAGGACTGGGAGCAGGTGGTGTTCTCAGAGGCCTTCCTTTAAGAACCAAAGCCTTGCAAACATCCAGCAGCACTCCCTGCACTCCCTGCACAATTTAACAACTTTTTAAATGTATTGAACCAAGCCACTACTCCCATAAAATGTAAAGAAACCAGTACAAAAGCAAAAATCTAAACTTACCTGAAAGATGTGTGTGTCCCTGGCAGCGGCTCCGTTGTACTGCTGCACACATGTTCTTCCATGCGTGGTTTGGAGCAGCGACGTCCAAAATCACAGATTGTGCGTCAATTCAGGCATTGCTCACCGATTGGTGTCACGATCTGGATCATTTAAATATGGGAAGCGAGCGCAGGCAACGACAGCGCTGGCGACCTGCCCTAAATGGCAGCCGCCGCATTCATCACCAGACGTGAGGTGGCTGCCATTTTTTCTTCCAAATTCACCTTAACGGCCGATGCTAAAGGCTCCAATTTCCCGGCCATGGGATCAAAAATCCTTGGTACTGCTCCCTCGACAGAAGAGGTAATGGAGACTTCCGCTCCTGATCCTATTAAAGAGTCTAGGGTCAGGGCGGAGCCACTTAATGGAGCCGGCAGACACCCATGCCACTGTGAGCATATCTTGCCTGTCAGAGGACAGTGGGAACAGTACTGTTGGCAAACTACTTGATGATCTGATTTTGCCATTGGTGAAGAAATTGTCTTTAACTTGCCCAATTGCCCTCCCTTATAAGGGGCCCAATATCAGTAATTGAGCTGGCATTTTTAAGGTGGGTACAGGTCAGGACCCAGGCCTAGACCTCCAGGTTGTCCATATTTGCACTGCTGAGTAGACCTGTTCACTTGATTTATCCCAGCATTGAGGTCGTTCAGCAGTAGGGACGCCGGGGCTGAGGAAATTCCCTTCCCTTAGCCCCACACCCTCTGATATCAGAGACCATGTTTAGAACTTCCACCCCAACCAGGCCCTGTGAAAATTCACATCCTGGGCTAGGACCCAGAATAACCAGGTTCCGCCTGATTTCCCTGAGGGTATGCTAGTAAACTCTGGTGAGCTGGTGAGCTTGAAGTACTACTTGAAGTGGAGTCACTGTTGTAATGTGGGAAACGCGCCAGCTAATTCACGCACAGCAAGCTCCCACTAACAGCAATGTGATAATGACCAGATAATCTGTTTTTGTTATGTTGGTTAAGGGATAAATATTGGTCAGGGCACCGGGGATAACTCACCTCCTCCTCTTCAAAATAATGCCATGGTGTGGCGGAACCACCAGAGGATTACGGACAATTGTATATAATTCCTTTTACAGCAATGTAGTACAGCTGGGGGCTGCACCTTTAATGTATCTGTTAACTGTACTAGGGCTTCTTTCCTGTACTCCGCGTGATGACGTCATGCCGTCCGTCACGTGATCTCTCAACGGCGGGAAGAACGTGATGACATCATGACGTCAGAGCTCGGAACCTTCTAGCTGTAGAGCTCGGAACCTGCTAGCAGTTGAGCTCGGAACCTGCTAGCAGTTGAGCTCGGAACCTTCTAGCAGTTCCAGAGAGGCTTTCAAGCAGACCAGACCTATTTGCATTGTATCCTACAGTTTCCTGTACAGCTTCGTTTGTTCATTAAATTTTATTGTTTTTGATTTTCTGAGTCGATCTCAATTCTTCGGCTAGGAACCCCAGTTCCTACATTGGCGACCCCGATTTCTTCGAACAATTTTCATTGAAGTCACATCATGGACACGAACGCCGTCAGCCTCAAACTGCCGCAATTTTGGGAGCAACAACCGGCCGCGTGGTTTTTCCAGGTGGAAGCCCAATTTGCAATCCGGGGAGTAGCAGCGGATTCGACCCGTTATTATTACGTGGTCTCTGCCCTCGACAGCGCCACGGCCTCGCGGGTCATCAGCCTCCTCCAGAGTCCACCGAACAATGGCAAGTACAAAGCTTTAAAAGCTCGTTTACTGCAGATTCTTGGTCTGTCCAAGTCGGAGCGCGCTCGCAGACTTATCTCCATGCCCGGCCTCGGGGACTCAAAACCCTCAGAGCTCATGAGCCAAATGCTCACGCTTTTGTGCTCGGAATCGCAATGTTTTCTGTTCCGCGAGCTGTTTCTCTGTCAACTACCAGAGCCAGTACAGACAGCCTTGGCCAATTCCACGATCACGGATTGTGCTGAACTCGCCGCGGAAGTGGATAAAATATTCACCGTCTCACAACAATGTTATACAGCCACGAGGCGCCAAAACTATGCTGAACTCGCCGCAGAGGTGGATAAAATATGCTCCTGCACACAGCCATGTTGTGCAGCCATGAGGCGCCCATCCCCCACAAGAGTGAATCCGACTCCTCCTCCTGCAGGCCGGTGTGCATACCACGCTCATTTCGGCGCGAAGGCCAGAAATTGCCGTCCGCCCTGCAGTTTCTCACCAAAAAAAAAACCTACCTCAAACCAGCGGTTTCTGAGAAGATCAATAAGGCCTAAGGGACGCGCCGGTGTTGCGATGGCCGTCGGGTCCGCAGGGAAACTCCTATACATTACAGACTCCCTGTTAGGGCGACGTTTTCTATGTGATACTGGCTCCCAGTGCAGTATCCTACCAGCGTCGAAGCTAGATCTTCAATCCGGTGGTTAAGGTCCCCCCCTCAAGGCAGCCAATGGTGCAGCCATTCGCACGTTCGGAAAGCGTAGGGTCCAGTTGAGTTTTGGCGGCCAACGTTTTGTTTGGGAGTTCATCACGGCGATAGTCTCACAGGCCATCCTGGGGGCAGATTTCTTCTGTGCAAACGGGTTTCTCATCGACGTCCGACACTGCCGGCTAATCAGTGCCTCCACTTTTCACTCGGTCCCCTGCCACCGAAGCACTGCGATGTCTTGGTCAGTTGCCTGTGCAGTCCCATCTCCAAATGAGTTCTCTTGTCTTCTCAGTGAGTTCCCTGAGCTCACCAGGCCCACATTTTCTTCTTCAGTCGCGAGGCACGGTGTGGCGCACCACATTACCACGACAGGATACCCCGTTTATGCGAGAGCTCGAAGGCTGGAACCCGGTAAACTCGCGGCCGCCAAGGCGGAGTTCCATATAATGGAACGCCTGGGTATTATTCGACGTTCGAATAGTCCTTGGTCCTTGCCATTACACATTGTTCCTAAGCCGGGCGGCGGATGGCGACCATGCAGCGACTACAGACGCCTGAATGAGGCTACCACACCGGATCGGTACCCAATTACTCACATTCAGGATTTTTCGGCCCATCTGGCAGGGAATTCCATCTTTTCCAAAGAAGACCTCATCCGAGGCTATCATCAAGTGCCCGTGCATCCTCAGGACGTCCCCAAAACTGCCGTTATCACACCTTTCGGGCTCTTTGAGTTCCTTCGTATGCCGTTTGGGCTGAAGAATGCAGCACAAGTCTTCCAACGTCTCATGGATTCCGTGTTGCGCGATCTGCCGTTCATCTTCGTCTACCTAGACGACATCCTTATTGCCAGTAACAGCACGAAAAAACACATTACGCACTTGTGTACCCTTTTTTCTCGTCTCAGCCAACATGGCCTTATTATCAACCCGGCCAAGTGCCAGTTTGGGTTGCACAGCATTGATTTTCTGCGATACAGAATCACCTCAGAAGGCGCCGTCCCGCTGGCCACGAAGGTGGAAGCAGTCACCTCGTTCCCTCTTCATCAGACCGTCAGGGCCCTCCAGGAATTTCTGGGAATGGTCAATTTTTATTATCGGTTCGTCCCCAAGGCGGCATTGTTGATGCAACCTTTGTACGAGGCCCTCAGAGGTAAATCAGGCAAAGACCCAATCGATTGGACACCCCAGATGGACCAGACTTTCCTCGACACTAAGAACGCTTTGGCTGCTGCGACCATGTGTCACGGGGCCGTGCATTCACGGGGCCGTTTCGCTAGGGTTTCGGTAGTGGACCCAAGTGCAGGAAACCTATCCAAGGACTCGAGACCAGGTAGAACTCGAAAGATGCTTCACTTGATACTCGAAAACACAGAGACATGGTAACACTCGAAAGGAGATTCACTTGAGACTCGAGAACGCCAGAGACACAGCAAGAGCTGTTACTTGCAGGCAGGCGAACCCAGGACTGAGCAAAGAGGACAGGAAACAGGAAGCTTAAATAAATACAGGCCAGAATGGTCACGTGACATAATTAATCAAATGAGACAGGAGACAAATACATTAACAACACAGGTGAGGCCAGAGGCACAGAGAACAGACAAGGACAAAACTGAACAACTTTATTAACTAGCCTGATTACTCTGATGAGATCAATTACTCGAGAAACAGGTGAGAAGAGGGGCCCAAAGGCACGGCAGCAGCGCACCGAGGCCTCAAAAGCCACCCTCAGGCGGCGAGCAGAGGGAAGTGCCGCTGCAGCCGTTACAGTACCCCCCCTTTAGGGACGGCACCTGAGGTCCCATAAGCCTAAGATGATCGCTATTTTATTTATATATACTTTTTTCATATACTTTATTTTTAGCAAGACTCGAGAATTAAACACAAAAAACATAGTGGGAGCTCGGGAGCGCTCGAGAGTTTAACAGCACAAAACACAGCAAAAGACCAAATATTTGCCCAAGATAACTTGAGAGTTTATCTTGTGCAGGAGAGCTCGAAAGTTTTAACTTGTCCAGGAGAGCTCGAAAGTTATCTTGTCCAGGAGAGCTCGAAAGTTTCTTATCCAGGGGTGCTCGAAAGTTTATCGATACCAAAACCGAAGAGTTCGAGAGTTTATTTTGTCCAGGAGAACTCGAGAATTTATTTTGTCCAGGAGAGCTCGAGAGTTTAACTTGTCCAGGAGAACTTGAAAACTTAACTTGCCCAGGAGAGTAGCAAAACACAGCGGGGGTCTTCTTCCTAGGGGGCACGAGAATTAAACACAGAAACACAGGGGGGAGTCCTTTTCCTAGGAGACCAAATATTTGCCCAAGAGAGCTCGAGAGTTTAACACAGCGAAGGCCCAAGAATTTAGAGAGTCCATTTGAGAATTTAACACAACGGGAGGCCCAGGAGACTTGAGAGTTCACTTGGGAGTCTAACACAGTAGAGGCCCAGGAAGCTTGAAAGTTAACACAATGAAAGTCTAGGAAACTTGAAAGTTCACTCAAGAGTTTAACACAATGAGGGCCAGGAGACTTGAGAGTTCACTCGAAAATTTAACACTATGAAGGCCAACAGGAAACTTGAAAGTTGACTTGAAAGTTGGACACAACGGGAGGCCAGGAGACTTGAGAGTTCACTTGGGAGTCTAACACAGTAGAGGCCCAGGAAGCTTGAGAGTTGACTTGAAAATATAACACAACGAGAGGCCAGGAAACTTGAAAGTTCACTCGAGAGTTTAACACAATGAGGGCCAGGAGACTTGAGAGTTCACTCGAAAATCTAGCTTGAGAATTTAACACAGTAGAGGGCCAGGAAGCTTGAGAGTTGAACACAATGAAGGTCCAGTAGACTTGAAAGTTCACTCGAAAATTTAACACTATGAAGGCCCAGGAAACTTGAAAGTTGACTTGAAAATTTAACACAACGGGAGGCCCAGGAAACTTGACTTGAAAATCTAACACTATGAAGGCCAACAGGAGGCCTAAGAGTTCACTTGGGGGTCTAACACAGTAGAGGCCCAGGAAACTTGAAAGTTTTACTTGAAAATTTAACATAGGAGACTTGAAAGTTCACTCGAAAATTTAACACAGTGGGGGTCTTCTTCCTAGGAGACTCAAAAATTAAACACAAAGACACAGCAGGGAGTCTTCTTCCTAGGAGACCAAATATTGCCCAAGAGAGCTCAAAAATGAACTCGAGAGTTCCAAACCTTGGCTGGTTGGTTTCTGCTGGGTCCATGAATAGCTCAGTCCTACTGTCATGGGGCCGTGCATTCACGGGGCCGTTTTGCTAGGGTTTCGGTAGTGGATCCAAGCGCAGGAAACCTATCCAAGGACTCGAGACCAGGTAGAACTCGAAAGATGCTTCACTTGATACTTGAAAACACAGAGACATGGTAACACTCGAAAGGAGATTCACTTGAGACTCAAGAACGCCAGAGACACAGCAAGAGCTGTTACTTGCAGGCAGGCGAACCCAGGACTGAGCAAAGAGGACAGGAAACAGGAAGCTTAAATACAGGCCAGAATGGTCACGTGGCATAATTAATCAAATGAGACAGGAGACAAATACATTAACAACACACAGGTGAGGCCAGAGGCACAGAGAACAGACAAGGGCAAAACTGAACAACTTTATTAACTAGCCTGATTATTCTGATGAGATCAATTACTCGAGAAACAGGTGAGGAGAGGGGCCCAAAGGCACGGCAGCAGTGCACCGAGGCCTCAAAAACCACCCTCAGGCGGCGAGCAGAGGGAAGTGCCGCTACAGCCATTACACCACGTTGGCACATCCCCTTCCGGGCGCAACCATTGCCCTTACCACTGACGCATCTGATTATGCCATCGGGGCAGTACAGGAGCAGTGGGTCGACGGCACATGGCAACCACTGGCTTTCTTCAGCCGCCAATTGCGGAAGAATGAACGCAAGTATAGTACTTTTGATAGGGAGTTGTTGGCATTGTTTCTGGCCATCCGCCATTTTCGCTTCCTACTGGAAGGACGCCCATTCACGGCTTTTGTAGACCACAAGCCACTTACTTTTGCGATGGCCAAGACAGCGGAACCATGGTCGGCACGGCAACAACGTCATCTTACGTACATATCTGAATTTACAACCGACATACAACATGTCTCGGGCAAAGACAACCTGGTGGCGGATTGTCTCTCCCACACCCAGCTCCACGCAGTACACCTGGGAGTCGACTATGTTGGTTTGGCAAAAGAACAGAAGGCAGACCCTGAAGTGCAGGCATACCGGACCGCACCTTCCAGCTTACAAGTGGCTGATGTCAGTTTCCAGGCTGCAGGGACCACACTCCTGTGTGACATCTCGATGGGCGTCCCACGTCCAATCGTTCCAGTCGAATGGCGCAGGAGAATTTTCAACACTATCCACGGGTTGTCACACCCTGGCATGAGAGCGTCACAACGACTCATGGCAAAGAAATTTGTCTGGAAGGGCATGCATCTCGACGTCCGTGACTGGACCAATACCTGCGTGAGTTGCCAGAAGTCCAAGATACAACGGCATGTTAAGGCCCCAGTCGCCACTTTTCCGGTTCCGGAGCGTCGATTCGACCATGTGCACGTGGACCTGGTTGGTCCTCTCCCTTCCTCTCGCGGGTACACTCACCTCCTCACCGTGGTAGACCGCACCACCAGGTGGCCAGAGGCAATTCCTTTGGTTGCCACCACAGCGGCAGACGTCTCCAGAGCCTTCATCTCATTGTGGGTAGCTTGGTTCGGGGTACCAGCTGACATCTCCGACCGGGGGCCTCAATTTACCTCTGAGCTTTGGAACGCCGTAGCTCAAGGTTTGGGCACCAAGCTTCATCGTACCACCGCCTACCATCCACAGGCGAACAGTCTGTGTGAAAGATTCCACAGGTCCCTTAAAGCCGCACTGCGTGCTAGTCTCCGTGGGCCTAGTTGGGTGGACAGGCTCCCTTGGGTGCTGCTAGGTCTTCGCACGGCGCCTAAGGACGACCTGCATTCTTCTTCAGCAGAGCTGGTTTACGGCCAACCACTCAGAGTGCCTGGCGATTTTCTTCCTCCTCACACGGAACCCTGGTCCCCAGCTCAGCAGCTCGTCAGCCACCAGGATGCGGCTAGGAATTTCATCCCAGTGCCTACGTCGCATCATGACCTGCAGCGCTCCCATGTCCCAGTGGATTTTAAGAGTGCAGAATACGTGTTCATTCGGCAGGATGCTCGCAAAAACCCGCTCACACCGCCTTACACAGGTCCGTTCCGCGTCATCTCGTCAGGTGACAAGTCCTTCAAAGTCGACGTCGGCGGTAAGCCTGACCACATCTCCATCGACCGGTTGAAACCGGCGCATCTGGATCTGAGTGAACCAGTCGTCACCGCTCAGCCGCCTCATCGTGGTCGTCTAACGTCGACTGCCGGTCCAGTACAGCCACAGTCATCCGCCGAGTCGCCAGTGCCCGCCTCACTGGGTCGACCACAGCCGGCCTCTTCTTCTCCTCTGCCTGCGGCGTCATCCCAACCACAGCCAACGGCCAGTTCGTCCTCTAGCACTCCGTTCCAGCTGCCGGGGTATCGCAGTCGGTCGGACAGACTCGTCAGACCCCCTTCTCACCTTACCTTCTCTGTTAAAAGCAATTCTGGGGGGGGCGCATGTGGCGGAACCACCAGAGGATTATGGACAATTGTATATAATTCCTTTTACAGCAATGTAGTACAGCTGGGGGCTGCACCTTTAATTTATCTGTTAACTGTACTAGGGCTTCTTTCCTGTACTCCGCGTGATGACGTCATGCCGTCCGTCATGTGATCTCTCAACGGCGGGAAGAACGTGATGACGTCATGACGTCAGAGCTTGGAACCTTCTAACAGTAGAGCTCGGAACCTGCTAGCAGTTGAGCTCGGAACCTGCTAGCAGTTGAGCTCGGAACC
The DNA here is from genome assembly GCF_052327205.1 of Somniosus microcephalus. Lineage (NCBI taxonomy): Eukaryota > Metazoa > Chordata > Chondrichthyes > Squaliformes > Somniosidae > Somniosus > Somniosus microcephalus. The sequence continues at coordinate 108,233,095 of NC_140988.1, forward strand.
TTCTAGCAGTTCCAGAGAGGCTTTCAAGCAGACCAGACCTATTTGCATTGTATCCTACAGTTTCCTGTACAGCTTCGTTTGTTCATTAAATGTTATTGTTTTTGATTTTCTGAGTCGATCTCAATTCTTCGGCTAGGAACCCCAGTTCCTACAATGGGATCGTTTACGTCCACCTGAGAGAGCAGACGGGGCCTCAGTTTAACGCCTCATCCTAAAGACGGCACCTCCAACAGTGCAGCACTCCCTCAACATTGCACTGGAGTCTCAGCCTAGCTTTCATGTGCCCAAGTCCCTGGAGTGGAACTCGAACCCACAACCTCCTGACTCAGAGGCAAGTGTGCTACCAACTGAGCCACAGCTGACACAATTAGATGAGTTACTTCCAATCCTGACACCATGTAGTGTTGTTATTAAGTTCAGTTAATAACAAAGTGGAATATTTTTCAGAACTTCAAAACATTTGGGTCTGGGGGAAAAAATCTGGCATAAAATAGATGGGAGTTGTCAGGCAGGGGCTTGAAATTGGGCAGGGTCCAGTGATGCCAGATCTGCGGAAATTCTGCCTCATTGGTGGCCTGCCATCAGGGAGGAAATGGGGCTGGAGAGATGGCATCGCCCACTGGAACTCCCAAACAACCTGGATGGCAGCAAGATACCAGCATCCAGTTCAATGCAAGGGTAAAAATGGGACCCACAGGTTTGTCCACGCCTAGGTCTTGGTTTGCAGCACTCGGCCAATTCCAACATTCCTTCAAACAGCTGTCCTACACAGCTGTCCCAGTACAATATATTTCTCTCCTCCCCAGCCAATTGGATACTGCGCCCATAGTGGTGTGGGCACCTGCCTGGTTGATGTTAACAACCTGGCCCCGGATACTTCAGCGAGGTCAGGCTCTGCCTGACAACAGGGCACAAATTCTTCTCCGATATTGTTATGGTGGCAGAGCAGGATCAAGGAATTTTGGCCTTGTGGTGATTATTGATGAGTCATTACAGCAGATAATACACAGCTATTAATAAATGTCCAGGTCAGAGGGAACAGCTAAGCAACTTCCTGTAGTTAAATATGGATACAAAGTGACACCAATAATGATCCGCTACCCAAATTACTAAAATCTTGATGTGTGCAACAGTACAAGAGTTTAACTCTACAAGAAAGAGTTTTACTTACCTCTGCTTCTCAAAAGCATTTTAGAAAACATAAGGAAAAACATAAGGTCATCATCTTTTATAGTAACTTGCACATGGACCTTTCATTCCCTCCCAGAGAACTCTTTTGTCGGAATTTAAATCTGGTGGCGGGTCGGGAGATGGGGCGGGGTGGGGGGGGGGGGCGCTAGAAAGCGGTCAGGAAACCCAGGAGAAAGGGTTTCCCACAGGCCCTGCTGAATTTAACAGCAGGGCTTGATTAGCATTTCAAAGCTCTGTTTCCCACCTGCAGCCAGCCAGATGGCGGGGCTGGCTGGTTGCTGGTGGGTAGGCCTGCGGTACTAGGCTGCAGAGCGGAGGGAGGGAGGGATCGGGTGGGGGTGGTTGGGGGCTGGAGGATCAGGGCTGGAGGAGCTTCAGGGCAGGGAGAGAGAGGATTTGGTCTGGCTGGAGGAGCATTGGCGGAGGGTGGGAGAGAGAGGATTTGGTCTGGCTGGAGGAGCATCAGGGGGGAGGAAGAGCGAGGATCGAGGCTGGCCTGAAGAGCAATGGGGGAGGAGGGGAAGTGAGGATCAGGGCCGGAGAAGCATCAGGGGGTGGGGAACGGAGAGTATCGGGGCTGGAGGATTGGGGCCGGAGGCGCATCAGGGGGGTGGTGGGTTTGGTCAGGACTCGGGAGCCGGAGGAGCATTGGGGATGGTGGGGGGAGTCCAGGAAGGCGATCTGGGGCTGGAGGGGGGTTGTTTGGAGGCCTCGTGGGGGAGGATCTGAGCGCTCGTGGGGGGAATTAGAGACCTCGGGGGAAATATTTTGGGGGGTCAGTGGGCCAATTTGGTGGTGGATCGGGTGGGAAAAATGTTTTTTGACAGCGGGTAGGGAACGCACTGTCAAGCCACCTCCACGCTAGTTTCCCAGATGTCGGGTCTGACAGCGCTGAACAGACCCGACACCAAGCGGCAGGGAAGGCAATTTAGATCATTAGAGAGATTGTTAAGAGGCATTTAAATAGTATTTTAAGCTTACCTTTCAATTTTACGTATTCCCCCACGGGTTACACGCTGCTCGGGGATCACGTCAGCTCAGCATGTCGTGAGTGGGTTCAACATTGAATTATCTGATTACCTGACAGCTGCAAAAGTTGTATAAAAGCTCCCATCTCACAGCTGTTCACTTTCCAATATCAGAAATTGTTGCTTACTGCAGCTTGCAAGTGTTTGGAGCCAACTCTCTATCCAGTGCCACCTCATTGGAACAACCTCTCTCAGCATTGACAGATTTGCTTCTGACATCTCACCTTCACCTGCCATCTATTACATCAGCATCGGTGGCCTTGAAACTATCTCACCTTCGTCCTCAGAATCCCACCACGATCAGTCCCAACACCAGCAGAACCAGGCACACCAGCAGCAACAACAGCAACACCAACTTTCTCCGCAATCACCTGATGCTGTACAGGACACAGGGCATCAGCACCGACCACATTGCTGCCCAGGACACCAGGGATGGCCTCACCATAGCCAGGTTTACTTAACTTGACGCTGTACACCCATATGGCTGCCGCATGATGCGCCAGGTTGGCACCACCCCACACCAACACCATAAAGCATCCCTACAATGCCAAGCCATTCCTTTCAAACTCATTGCCATTGCAGTGGTGGGGCGGGGTACCATTATGTTTCACAATTCACTGCAACTCACTAAGCCACTTCCAAAGGTGCACACAAATCTATCCAAGAATGCAAAGTGTTGAAAATAAAGATTTCAATGTTTGACAGCACATTACCAGAAACTTCACATCAACATTGGCTAAAACACCCAAGTGCCTACCCTTGTGTGTTGTTAGTTGATATGATTGGACTAGGATCAGGGTGAGTGTGAGGGGTGGCTAGTAAGATGGGGAAGTGATAATGTAGATAGAGAGAGAGGGATGGGTGGAGGTGCAAGGTAAGTTGGTGTGAGTAAGGATGTGCAGGAGTAGGGTAGGGAAGGCAGAGTGATGGGGATGTGATGAGTGGCACAGCAGGATGAGTTTGAGTGTGGCTTGGCAGTAACATTTTGTGATCTACTGAGATCATTGAAAGGTTTGTGCCACTGCAGCCAGGCACTCCTAATGACATCCCTTCTTGTGTCCTCCTGTGCAATGTGCAACCAGGCTGCGTTGGTGTCCTGGGGAGGTTTCTTCCGTCCATGTGAAGGGAAGAGAACCTCCCTGCGTGCTGTGACTCTCTCCATAAGCACATGTGTGACGTCGTCAGACCTGCTCCTTCAATTGGCCGGGAAATACGCTGGGCGGGCTTAACAAGCCCAATCAATGTAAAATATTTTCACAGAGCGGGCTGGAGCCAGTAGCGGGGTCGCACCCTGCCACCGACCCCAGCTGCCCCGGACTCGCCTCGGTAGGCGAAATCACGGCCTTGTGTGGGGGATCGGAAATCCTGGTGGGGTGGGGGATTGGAGGCCTCGTGCGTGGTCTCCAATCGCAGAGGGTGGGTGAGGCAGGGAGGTTGGATCCAATGGGTAACTGGAAAGGCACTTACCTCCTGGATTGAGCAGTCCACGCCTTACTTTAGCTGTCGGGTTCCCCAAGGCCTGAGAAACCTGACCAGCCAGAGTTAAATTTGTAATGGTGGTTAAATCTGAGGTACGCCAGCCTCATTGATATTTAAATGGGTGACCTGCCTCTTGGGAGCGGGTTGGCTGCCCGCCCCCCTTCCTGCCTCCGTTAAAACCAGAAGTGGGCAGGTTGGAGGTGGGTTGGGGTCAGGATTCAGTTTTTTAACACTTTATCCTCCCACCTGACCCCAACTCACCCATTTTTGGGGGTTAAAATTTCTCCCTCTGTATTCTTAAAAAATTCATTTGCTTAGTATTGATGTTTTCAGACTAAATAGGACTGCAAACATTATTTTTTCAAGTTATTTTGAACAGTTCTGGATGTAAACTACAAAATTTACAAGTAAAGGTGTGGTTGCCCGCTTCAGTCACAAAAATATTCTTCTTACTGGGATTCTGACTCCATCAGGTCAGCCTGGCTGACAGTCCTCCGCTGCCCTTTGGATTATAGCTGCAGCTGCCCACTTAGCAATCTGATTTGTTTTAGAATATTTAAATGGTAACAGCTTTCATTATTTCATGGCTGATACCATTACAAATTGATAGAGAATAGCTGTCTGGAAACACAAGGCCCCAGCATTCTGGTTCAATTCTCATCAATTTTCTTTCCAGGTTTTTCCAGTAGGTTGGCAGCACACCCATTGATTGACCGTGAGGGGTGCTGCCTGTCAGTGCCCCTTGGTGCTGTTTCTTTTTCTTCTTTTCTTACCAACCAGACTGCCACTGCTGGGATTTCATTCGCCATTCTGTGCTGAGTTTTCCCACAAACTGACAGAATGGTGAGTTGTCACACGAGTGGAGATTTCCCCGGGTCTGTGCCCGGGAGCACCGATCGCCCGAGCGATGCGGGTATCGGAAAATCGGGCGGGTTCCTCCACTCTCTGACCCACCCAATCTTCTGACATTCACTGCATCTAACCGCTCGGTGTGCCAAGGGCACAGACCCAGGACAATCTCCCCAAAGCGGTGAGAAAAGTAGAGATTGTGGGGACGTGCAGCAATTCCACATCTTTATAATTATTTTCATAATACCATTGTATTTTTTTATACATCCATAAGAAAACTGCCAAAGTGAAGTAAGTTGCAGGACAGCCTGATGTAGAAATATTTTTCCGACTGCTGACTCTTCTGCGGTGAACAGATTTAGAATGGGAAGAATTCCAAAAAGCCGGATGAATAAACAGAGCCTGCCATAAATAATGACTCTGTACGAATGGATACAGGTTTCTACTGCTGCTAAAAAAATATGCTGCCAATACTGATATGGACATTCAAGCTATAGTGTTATGACAAAGAGCTGGCTATTAAGATAAGGACATTCACAAGGCAATCAACACTATAGAGAAAGGTTCAAAGAACATTTCAAAAGGAATATTCCAGGGAAGGCTCAGAAAAGTCATTGGCCTAGAAATTCGGTTGCGTAGCGCCCCTTGCTATGGAAGCCGAATTGGGTCCAAAATGCTACCCGAGCAGTGTGCGCACACTTCTGGTGTGGGATGCGCCGGAAGCCATCTTCATGAGGGCGGTAGGGTGGCCATTAGGAGCGTGCGCTCTAACTATTGTAAGTAGGCAGCACTGATTTGATGCCAGTGTGTAATGTCCGTGTGTAATTGAGACACGGACTGCAGAAGTTGGTTATAACAGGTGTTTACTGAATGGAGACAAAACTGGAACTACTATACAAAGTTACTGCACAGGCTTATATACAGGGGTGGTCACTACTGGTACTGCAGTATACAGGGGCTGCAGAATATAGTTCCTTCTTCAAGGTACATACACTACAATTCCTCCCCTTTTAGCTAAACAGTACATAACATTCGATTAATAATTAAATAACATATTTACAATTACAGTTGCTATATACATTAGCTGAAGTTAATCAATTATAAATTCAGTCTTTGAGGAGGCTTCCTGATTCTGTCCGGATAACGCCTCTTTGGGGTATCAGGTTCTTCTGGCAAAGTTGATTCGGGATCAACGTCGTTGTTTGGTTCGTCTGCTTCCAATATCACCGATTCTGAGGTAGATGCAATTGGTATTTCGGTTTCATCACCAGGTGTATAGGATCATGGTGTAGATTTGACGTTTTCCAGTGACTCTAGAATCTGGTCAGCATGGCATCTTACAATGCTCTCTCCAATGTCCACGGTATACATTAGAGGTCCTTGCCGTGTGCAGATCGTTCCTGGCTGCCATTTCTCTGTGCGGTAGTCCCGGGCCAAAACTGGTTGACCTATCTTGAAACTCCTGGTTGGCCTTTCATTCATATTCTGAAACTGCCTGTTCGCCACATCTCTTCTGATGTTTGGCTTAACCAAATCCAAGCGGCATCTTAGTCTTCGATTGAAGAACATCATGGCTGGAGTTTGGTTGGTAACCGCATGTGTCGCATCCCGGTAGCCAAACAAGAAGTTATCCACCTTGTGTTGTAGGGGTATGTCTTCATTACACATTGCCTTGATAGCCTTCTTGAATGTTTGAACGAACCTCTCAGCCAATCCATTGGTGGCTGGATGATATGGGGCTGTAGTGTATGTACCCGTCTACCTTTAAGGGAACTATTGAATGTAACCGTTCACCTTTAAGAGAACTACTTTAGGTGTGGCACTATTTGTTTGGCTTCTGTATACTGTAATACCGATAGTGACCACACCAGTATATAAGTGTTGTGGCAGGATTGCTGGGGCAGATACGCCCGGACCTTCGAATAGTAAAGACCTGTTTGTTTGTTACTTCTGAAGTCTGTGTATTTATTAACTGCACAACCCACAGACTTTACAGGGGCGGATGTGTAATGCTTAACACCATTGTTCTTTAAGAACCTCTGGAACTATTCAGACACAAACTGTGGTCCATTGTCGGAGCAAATCTGTTCAGGCAGCCCATTTCTGGCGAATATGGTTCGTAAGACTGTGATAGTTTTTTCTGTGGTGGTTGAGGACATTTTTATTACCTCTGGCCACTTTGAATGTGCATCCACCACAATTAAAAACATCGAGTCCATAAACGGACCAGCAAAATCAATGTGTACCCTTTGCCATGGAGATGAGGGCCACTCCCATGGATGTAGAGGGGCTTGTGGTGGGGCGTTTTGGACCCTCTGGCATCCTGTACAGCTCTTGCTCATCTCTTCGATTTCTCTATCGATTCCCGGCCACCACACAAACGCTCTGGCTAAGTTCTTCATTTTTACCCCTCCCAGATGACCCTCATGAAGCTCATTGAGCACTCTACCTTCAATTTGGGTGGAATTACTACTCTGGATCCACACATCAAGGTTCCTCGGCACACTGACAGCTGTTCTCTTCTCGGCGAGAATGCTGGCAACAGTGGTTCGCCATGTGCTGGCCATCCCTTCACCGTTAAATCATAGACCCTGGAGAGTGTCGGGTCATTTTGTGTTTCCTTTTCTATGTTTGCATTCGTCACAGGTAGACATTCGACTATGGTCGAGTGGAATATCTCCACAGGATCCACTGCAGGTGGTTCTTCCACCATTGGCAACGGTAGGCGCGACAATCCATCAGCATTCCCATGCTGTTTAGTTCCTTTGTACTCGATGTCATATTGGTGTGCCCCTAGGAAAAGGGACCACCTCTGTAGCCGTTGTGTTGTCATTATCGGGACGCCCTTCTTAGGGTTGAAAATGGAGACAAGAGGTTGATGATCAGTTAGTAGAGTAAATTTCTGTCCATGCAGGTAGTGATTGAACTTCTTCACCCCCCACACCAGGCTGAGGGCCTCTCTGTCAATCTGGGCGTAGCTACGCTCGGCTGCAGTTAACGAGCGTGACGCAAAAGCTATCAGCCTCTCTGAACCATCAAGGGATTTATGTGACAGTACCGCTCCAACGCCGTAGGGAGACGCATCACACGCCAGTCTTATCGGTAGTGATGGGTTGTAGTGAGCCAGTACTTCTCTTGAAGTGATCAGGCCTTTACACTTCTGAAAGGCCCGCTTACATTCATCGCTCCATTTCCATGCTACTCCAGTTTGTAGCAGAGCGTTCAGTGGGTGCAGAATTGTGGACAAATTCGGCAAAAACTTATGATAGTAATTCACCAATCCGAGGAATGACCTCAGTTGCGACACATTTTCAGGCGCTGGAGCCTTAACTACCGCTTCAATTTTGTCAGGGGACTTATGTAACCCCTCTTCATCAATCACGTGGCCACAATACAATATTTGTTTCTTAAAAAACTCGCACTTGGGGCGATTGGCTCGTAGCCCATGTTCTCTTAGTCTAGTGAGCACCTGCTCTAGGTTGGCAAGGTGTTCACTGTCATTTTCACCCATCACTAGGATGTCGTCCAAGTAACACTGAGTCCCCGGAATCCCTTGCAGGACTTGTTCCATCGCTCTTTGCCATATAGCCGGAGCTGATGCAACTCCGAATACCAGTCGATTATACTGGTAAAGACCTTTGTGAGTGTTTATCATGAGAAATTTCCGAGAGGATTCTTCAACCTCCATCTGCAAATATGCTTGCGCTAGGTCAAATTTTGTAAAACGTTTCCCTCCAGATAGTGAGGCGGAAATATCTTCTATCCTCGGAAGAGGATACTGTACTGTGTGAAGGACTGGGTTCACAGTCCCCTTGAAGTCCCCACAGATGCGAACCTTCCTTGGCTCCTCAGACTTATTGTTTAACATTTTCTTCATGACAGGAACGATGGGTGTCGCCCACTCGCTCCAGTCTACCTTACTTAACACGCCTGCATTCTCCAGATTCTCCAGCTCTGCCTCGACGGCTGGGTGAATTGCATACGGTACCGGTCTTGCTTTGAAAAACTTGGGAATTGCATTCTCTTCTATTTTTATCGAGGCGGTTACGCCTTTAAGAGTTCCCAGTTCTTGTTGAAATACCTCTTTAGCGTTAGCCAAGATTTTTGACAATCGTCCAGGTGTGACGTCGTCATCCTTTTTACCAGCCACCGTCAGTGCTTGAATGGAGTGCCAGTCTAAACTTATCTTTCTGATCCATTCACGTCCCAATAACGGTGGTCCACCATCTTGCAGTATGTACAGACACAATTTCTGTATTTCCTTGCCGTTGTATTCGACAGGCACCCTTATTTTCCCTCTGGGGTATACTTTCTGCCCCGTATATGTCTTCAAGACAATGGATGTGTCTTTCAAGGGTATGTGTGAGAATAGCCGCTCGTAGTCTCATCGATTCATGACGGTCAGGGCTGATCCTGTATCCAATTCCATTTTGACATGGGACCCTGCTATCGTGAGGGTGACCCAAATGGTTCGGTGATCCTCTTTTGTGATTACGTTGTGTAGTTTGAGACAGCTTAGTCTCTTGTTCCCGGATTCACTATCGCTCTTCTGGTCTTCGGAACTACTGTCCGTCATCTTTTGTACTTCCCTGTACTTTTCGTTAGTAGTCTTTTTGTTGTCGTTAGTTTTCTTCCCGGACCTGCAAACTCGTGCAATGTGTCCCATCTTTCCGCATTGCCTGCATGTTTTGTCCTTGGACCAGCAGTCCTTCTGGTCATGGGTTGTTCTGCCGCAGCGATAACATTTTTCAAATCCCCGTGTCATTTCATGGGTGCCGTATTCCTGTGGCTTTTGCTGTATTTCCGCAGCTACCCTTGCTGCTGCTTTGTACGATACTGCCACGCTGAAAGCCTTATCTAGCGTCAGCTCTTTCTCTGAGAGTAACCTCTTCTGGGTTCCTTCACTCAGGAGTCCACAGACAAATTTGTCCCGTAGGGTATCTGCCAGTCCTGCTCTGAACTGGCAGTGCTTTGATAGCTTGCATAGTTCCGTAAGGTAATCAGCATTGCTCTCATCTTTATGCTGATTTCTCTTGTGGAATTTAAATCTTTCTGCTATCAGCAGCGGTGTAGGATTTAGGTGTTCCTGTAGGATATCAACAATTTCGTTAAAACTCTTCGCCATCGGTTTGACTGGAGTGATCAGGTTCCGCAACAGGCCGTACGTTCTTGCGCCCATTAAGTTTAGTAGTACCGATGCCTTTTTCTCATCGGCTACTTCATTTGCCTTGCAATATACTTCGACTCTTTCCACATACATGGTCCAGTCTTCTATTGCATTATCGAAGGCAGTGATATTGCCAGTCTTCGGCATCTTGGAGATCTAAGATGGCGCCTCCCGCGCTTTGCCTTCTTCCCTGATTGAACAAAATGGCGCCTCCCGCGCTTTGCCTTCTTCCCCGCTGGATTAAGATGGCGCCTCCCGCGCTTTGTCTTCTTTTCCGCTGTTGCTGGCATTTTTATGCCTTGATGGCGACGCCCTATGGCCTTCACACACTTCCCCCCCGCGCTGCTGCCAACGCCGCTCTCCGCGGTCCCCGTGGCAAACTGCAGCTCCTCGCGGCTTTCTGCGCTTCTAATTTCTTTTATTTTAATTACTGTTCCCGTTGTCAGAGCAGACCCTATGGGACACTTTCCTCCCCCTTCTCGGGTCTGTACGCTGCCCGGCTTCGTAGCACCGGCCGTGCCCTGTGTGCTCCACCCTCTCTCTCTCTCTCCTCTTCCCGACAACGCTGCTCGGCCCCGTTGAAAAGCCACCCGATCGAACTCTAGCCCGCCGCAGCCCAGGAAGGATCAGTGTACTACCTGCCACCAGCCCGATTAGCTGGAACACCATAGACTGGATAACCAAGCCCAGCTCTCGACAGCCTCTCCTGCAAATCTTCGAATTCGATGAATCAGATGAATGGTCGACGCCCGTTTCTTCTGTTTGTTTTTTTTTCTTTTTGGATTTCTTCCCTCTGGCCTCGACCTCTAACAACTTCGCTTCAGGGATGGATCCCCGTGAGGTGGTGCAGAACTGTAGGTAAGTTCGGATCTGTTCGTCGCCAGTGTAACGTCCGTGCGTAATTGAGACATGGACTGCAGAAGTTGGTTATAACAGGTGTTTACTGAATGGAGACAAAACTGGAACTACTATACAAAGTTACTACACAGGCTTATATACAGGGGTGGTCACTACTGGTACTGCAGTATACAGGGGCTGCAGAATATAGTTCCTTCTTCAAGGTACATACACTGCACAGTGCTGTCATTTTCATCCTCATCACTGGAACTAACGCCCTGTATTAACCTCGCACAGCTGAGCATGTGATTCAGCAGCAGGTAGGAACCCCCCACCCCCCACCCCTCCAACCCCTCACCAGCGCTATTTAAAGGGATCATCAACAACTTTCAGGTAACTTGCTTTTTGATTTCCACTGGCTCTGTGTAAGTTTGTGGAACTGTAAGGAGCTTTCTAGAGTTGTTTAAAGTTGGTGAGGTGACAGGGAGTGGTGCTGCAAGTGGAGAAGGCCTTGCTTCTGACTTCAAGGGTTCTGGTCAGACCACTTGCTCCCAGTCACGGGGGCTCTAGTTGTCATCCCCCTTGGCCGGCAGCATAACAGGGAGATGGAGCAGAGGCAGCGAAGATGACAAGCTGCTCACAGTGGGAGGAGGGGGAGAAGGGCTCTCAGCAGGAGGCCTTACCCACCTAGGGTCTTCCGAGAGCAATTCTCTTACCTCAGCCTGAACCATTAGCAGTGTGTGAGGCGTCTGCGATTTATGAACGAGGTGTTCACAAAATTCTGCTGCCTCTTGCAACCAGACCTACAGCCTCACTCCAGGGCAAGGGCAGCGCTGCCAGTGGCTGTGAAGGTGACCGTGGCCATGAATTTCTTCGTGTTGGGATCCTTCCAGGCTGGAGCAGGCAACATCTGTAACATCTCCCAGTTCGCCATCCACTGCTGCATACAAGAGGTGACAGACGCTCTTTATGCCAGGAGAGGGGACTTCATTGTCTTCTCTCTGACCAGAGAGAAGCAGGCGGAGCGTGCACGTGGCTTTGCCAGGATAATGGGCTTCCCCATGATGCAGGGGACAATCAACTGCATGCACTGGCTTTGTGGGCACCGTATATAAATGATAATGTACCGCAATCGCAAAGGTTACCACTCGCTGAATGTGCAGTTGGTATGCGACCATGTTCAGCACATCATGATCGAGAATGCCCAGTATCCTGGCAGCAGTCTTGATGCTTTTATTCTGTGCCAATTCACTACTACCTCAGTCTTTGAGCCACCACGACAAACCAGAGGGTGGCTACTGGGCAACAAAGGCCACCTGGCTCATGACTCCTCTCCGCAACCCAACGAGCGCCATGTTGCCACACAAAACATCATAGAGCAAATCATTGGGGTGCTGAAGCAAGGGTTCTGCTGCCTGGACCACGCTAGAGGAGCCCTACAGTTCTCACCGGAGCGTGTGCCCTGATTTGTGGTGGTCTGCTGCATCCTCCACAACCTGGCCATCATGAGGTCACAGCCCTTGCCACCAGGGATATGGCCACCAGCTCAAGAGTAGGGGGAAGAGGAGGAGGAGGAGAAAGAGGAGGAGAAGGAAGAGGAGGAAGCGGAGGAAGAGGAGGAGAAGGAAGAGGAGGAAGCGGGAGGAAGGAGGCAACCCGGAATATCAGGGATTGAATCATCCATCTGCTGTATGAGTGAACACAATCCCAATTCCCCATTCAGCCTTACTCCCATACCTTATCTTCCATCTGTTACTGACCATCACAGCATCCTCTTGGCCACAATGCTGAAATAAAAGCCACCACAAAGCAAATATTCCAATCCAACTTTATACATCTATCCATCCAAAATTACATCAAAATAATCAACTAATTACTCTTGTGCATTCCTTTAGTGACTGTCTTGCGTGTGCCTTTGCCTTTCCTAGTGCTCTTATGGTGTGCTACCCTAATGGCTGCAGCATGGCTGGTGGAAGGCTGCTGTCTTTCAGTGGGGAAGACTGCAGATGGCCTTGCAGGATGACCACGAGCAGCTCTGGGCCTAGTAGGCCCAGCTTCAGACTGCACCACCTCGGCATGGGTGGCAACAGTCTGGGCTGCCTGGCTGACAGGCAGCAGCAAGGGCACTGGCGGAGTGGCAGTGGTGGGAGTACGAATGCTGTCACCCTGAGAGAGGACAGCAGGTTCGTGCTCCACGGAGTCACTGCCACTCCCCCGGGGCAGCGCCTCAGCAATCTTAGTAATCTGATGGAGTGCAGACTGCTAGACTGCTGTGAGACTCTGCAAGCCCCTTTCAACACTGGTAAACCCAGCCATGATGGCAGCAGTCTGTGCTTGCTTGGCAACAAGCTGAGCTTGCATGACTTCACTCTGAGCTTCCATTGCAGCACTCAGACGTTAGGTAGCTTCTGCTTGTGCTGCAACTGAAGCTAAGACTTCGGTCATCAAATGCTGCATGATGGTTGAGTCCCCAAGTGTGCAATGGATCTGCCCACCCCTTCCATGCTGGAAAGGATGGGCTCCAAGCTCTGCCCAAAGCCCTGTGCAAGGTAGGTGCCGGACTCCTCCATGTTCCTTGACATTGCATTCAGGCTTTCTGGCAGGCCTACCAATGCACCAAGCATTTCATTGTGCATACCCATCAGCGTTCCTCTGTAGGTCCCCCCATCAAAGTCCTCATCGAAGTCCTGTGCAGCAGAACTCATGTGCAACCTCGCTCTCAGGGGAGCTGGCAGCTGCGCTACCCTTTCCCCCTGCCCTGGCTGCAGCCCACTCGTGCCTGGAGTCTCACCACGTGCAGGTCCCGCATCTAACCTATCCTCTAAAGTACGTGGTATGTAAGTATCTGAGCTAGTGGCTGGGAATGTCAGATCGAGTGACCTTGTTTCTTCTTCATCTTCGTTACTCTCCTTTCCCTCTTCATGTTGACCCATTGGCTGGGCAGGCTGGATTTCTTGGGTGTCTGAAATGAGAAAGTCACAGGCGTAGGGTTGTGGTGAAGGGAGGGGGGAAAGCAAGAGCTACATGCTTACACCATGTGCAGCTTGTAAATCAGAAGAGATTGTGGGATGAGGGGGAAGTGGGATGTGAGAAGGAGGATAACGTATGAGGATACTGGCACCTTCTATTCTTTCAACCCTGCTGCTGGCCACAGGCTCAGCTATGCCTCTGCCAAGAACGGCTAGCACCGTCTCCTCCAAGGGGGTGAGGTCATGCAGGCGCACCTGCCCCCCGCCGGTTAAGGTCCTGCTGGTGCCGGTAATGCACCACCTTTTCCTGCAAGAGGAAACAAAATGTGTCAGTGAGTGCGGTGTAATGTGTTTGGGTGATGCGCCTGTCATGGATGAATAGCTGACAGTGTGTTCAAGCTGTGAGATGTGGGTGTAAGGCTTGCAGCAGTGGTAAATGTTTGATGGTGAGGTGAAGCTATGAATGTGAGGTGTGAGTTGTGTGTGGTAGAGTTTGTTGGTAGGTGAGTAATGGGGGTGTGTTGCATTGAGCATTGTGTGATGCTTATGGTGCAGATGGTGGAATATGGCAATTGAAGATTAATTCACTGACCTTGACCTCTTGTGTGAGCTCATTAAACTTCTTTCTGCACTGATTCCAGGTGCTCCAAGCTATACTGCTGGCATTTAACACAGTGGCAATCTGCTCCCACTGCAGTTTGGTCTGTTGCCTGGAAGGCCTCCTGGCCCCCTGTGAAACGAGGACCTCGTAGAGTTGACCTCCTGGACCAAGGCTTCCAGTGCTGTGTTCAAGTACCTTGGATCCTTTTCTCTGCCCTTTTATTCAGTAATGTTCTTTCTCACACTGGCCTCCACAACCAGTTCCAGCAGCTGCTGCAGGCAGAATGCACATCCCCTTTAACAGGTGCAGACTGCCTTTAAGAAGTGGAGGCTAGCTTTAATTGGAGCTGGCCTCGCACAAACTTGGGCCCCCTGCTGAGCATTCAGCCACTCAGCAGCACGTTCAATCATGTAAATTAGCAGGCAGCACGATATTTGTTAAAGGTGCTATATAAATGCAAGTTGCTGTTTAACAGGAATCTATGACAGAGATGTGTCAGTTGTGGCTCAGTTATTAACACTTTCACCTCTTAGTCAGAAGGTTGTGGGTGGAAGTCCCACTCCAGGGAGTTGAGCACAAAATCCAGGGTGACACTCAAGTGCAGTCCTGAGGGAGTGCTGCACTGTCGGAGGTGCCATCTTTCAGATGAGACATTAAACTGCCCTCTCGGGTGGACGTAAAAGATCCCATGGCACTATTTCGAAGTAGAGCAGGGGTATCCTTCAACCAACATTACTAAATCAGTTTATCTGGTCATTATCTCATTGCTGTTGTGGGAGTTTGCTGTGCGTAAATTGGCTGTCACTTTTCCTACATTACAACAGTGACTTCCCGTCAAAATAGTTAATTGGCTGTAATGTGCTTTGGGACGTCCTCTGATGTTGTGAAAGGCGCTATATAAATGCAAGTCTTCCTTTCTTTCTTTTTGGCAGATACTGTGATATGTATACTTAAGCTTACTTTGAGTATTAGCGAAAGTTTCATAAATAAAGCTGTAATCTCAAAAGATTTTTATAATTTAAATAATAAACGATATAAGTCATAAGAAATAACATGATAGCTAAGTGACAAATAAATTAAAGATTAAATTAAACACTAAACTAATAAATAACAATAACAAATATAAAACTTTGTTCATCCAGATATTTTGAGCCACATCATTCTCGATAGACAGGATGGCCAGCGAAGATAGCTTGTCCTCTCCCATGGTCGATCGCAAATATATTTTTATGAGCTTTAACTTTGCGAAGCTCAGTTCACTGCTCGCCACCGATACGGGCATGGTTAATAGGATCCTGAGTGCTATCCATGGGTTTGTAAACCTTGAAGTTTGCTCTTCTTGAGGAGCACTACAGTCGGTTGGAAGCAGACTTTGGAGATTGCCAAGTTCTTTGCAGAGGTTGCACCATTAATGTCAGAGCCTCTTGACCACAGCGCCCCCCCTGACCATGGTGTCCTGGGCGGTCGCCCACATTTCCCACCTGTAAGGCCACCCCTGGGTGGTGAATCACAACTGTAAACCAGCATCCGAAGGCTCCACTGCACCCTGTTCTCCTCGATATGAAAATGATTAAGCATCTTACACTAAAATGAGTGGCAGAGGAATCTGTACGTGTTCCCTTTAGGAAGACAGGTGGCACTGTTTTGGAAGTACAGTAATAAAATGTGGGCTTCCAACTGAATCAATGAGTAAATGCACTGTGTGGTGTGATACTGAACCATACAGAAATGTTCTATGTTTGATCGCAGGTCTGCAATGAGTCAGCTGGGTAAGGGGGAGGATAATTGTCAAGAGTTCACTATCAAGTGATCCACGTGGGAGTTACATATTTGTGAGTGTTGGATGAGGGCAGAGCTAGAGTGGGATGTATTGGTCTCTAAACTGAACTGTCTGCTGAAGCTCATTTTCTAGGTTCACATGTGAAGAATGAAGTGGCTAAAATATTGATGGGATTCCAAAAAGCTGCTGAGGCTAGGTCAATTGAAAATTTCAAAACTGTGATTGATAGGTTTTTGTTAGGTAAGGGCATTAAGGGATAAGGAACCAAGGCAGGCAAATTAAGTTAAGGTACATATATAATTGAATGGTGGAACAGGCTCAAAGGGCTGAATGGCCTACTCCTTTTCCTATGTTTTTGCTGCCCGTGGAAACATAAGCCTTTAGGTGAAGAGGGTAAGGGTAGGAGGTGGGGGAGGAAGTTTAAAAAGGAATGTAGGACACCGCTACTAATTAGTGTTCAGTCAACATCCATTTAGATGACATTATTTGAATAAACAATTCACTAGTGACTGAACAATATTAAAGATGGGATCAGCTGCAATCACATTGACCTACTATTGTTTAAAAAAACCTATAAAAAATACATAACCATTTGCCAATATCTTCCTGTATTTACATTAAAAGATTGTCACTTAATCTTGTTGCAACATGATATAATAGCACATGAGGTGCATCTTGCTCTTTCAACAGTCAGTGAGCTTCTGATCGCAGCTGAAGGATGTGGTGAGCAGAGATAGGAGAGAAATCAGAAGTTGAATCAGGTCATGCTGATTTCATTCTTATCTTAACGGGTGGTTCACTATGGGGGAAAAATTCGTCATTGCCCGTTTGGGGCGTGATTATCGGCCGGGCGCAAAGTTTAGCGCCTGGCACTAATTATCGCCTCCGACTGCAAACTTGGCTTCTATCGCCCCTGGAGTTGATTGGAGCGCTAAATCAGGCGCTACGCACCACTCTTAAGGTGCTAACGCCAAGGACTGAGGGGTAACCTCAGAGCGCTGGCGAAGCTCATGTGATGTCAGTCAGCAATGGAACACAGACACACTGGCGCCGGCCAGTTCTTAAAGGGGAGGGTCGATCTTGCTCTCCATCCACACCTTGCTCATTGCAGCCTTAAATCTCAGCCTGGAGAGACCTGTACATCAAATCTGCTGGAAAGAACAACGGAGAGGCCCAGGGAAAGATGTCAGAGTGCAGCCCCCATAGTCTCTTCTAAATTGATGCAAGGAAGATCAAACCAAAATGAACCTGCAAAGTGCTGCTCAGTACCCAAAACTCCTCAACACAGCGTTGAATATCTCCAGAAGTCTCTCTCTCTCACTCAGAATGCGTGGTGTAAAAATGTCGCTGAAAAAAAGGCAAGAAGCGGTCGCCTTTAAATAGCACTTCCCCAGTCCCTTCCCAACTGCAAAACGCTCCCCTCAACCTGTCATTGCTAGCGGCAGGCGGTAAGGCAGGGGGTGCCACTCAATATCCAGTCCGGGGTGCTACCAGGGCTTTGCACGCTCGACTGACGTCACGATCTGCGGGCGCAGGAGATCGTGGCGGTAGTGTTTAGCGCTGCCGCAAAATGTCTGGGCAATTTTGAAAGCGGCGCAAACATCGCCGCACCCGGGCGCTAGTTGCTTTGTGCCCCATTAGCGCCCTCTTAAGGCGCTAACGGGAGGCGCAACTCAACCAAATTTTCCCCCCTATATCTCTATCCACTGTGGCTGTTTTTTAAAATGGAGATTAGTAAAGTGTTTTCTTGCTGCAGTACTGTATGGTTCCACAGCCTGCGGGTGCCCTCCAATACCTAAGGGGCTGGTCTTTATGTGCAAACCTGGACAGTGAGTGTTGGCAGGATATTTGCCTGTGAGTGTGTCATAAATGAGCCCAACTTGTCCTGTTCTGACATCTACACATGTTGGTTTTCAACAGGAGTCATTGGGTCAATATGTTTAATGAGCGAAACACTGCAGACGATGTACTTCCCATCTTATACTGATACCTTAATAGGTGCTTCACATACAGGACTGGCAGAGATTGTAGAATAGGCCACCATCACCCTCTTGGTTAGGGAACGATGCGAGACAGGGAAGAAGGAAATGAGCAGGAGAAAATAACTATCAAAACAAAACAAGATGGGGAGTAAATCACCTCCAGTGCTTCACCTCAAGTTGAGCTCATTTATAACACCCCCACAGTCAAACAGCCTGCAGCAAGAAAATACTTTTCTAATCATTAAGAGAAAAAGGATATAGAGGCACTGAAGAAAGTGCAAAAAAGATTTACTAGAATGATACCATAGCTGAAACATTGAACAGGCTGGGGCTCTTTACTCCAGAAAAGAGAAGACTGAGGGGTGACCTGTAGAGGTCTTTAAGATTATGAAATGGTTTGATAGGGTAAACACAGAGAAGATGTTCCCACTTGCTGGCGAGACCAGAACTAAGGGCTATAAATCTATATATATAAAAGACCTCTTCTGTCTGTCTGTCTGTCTGTCTGTCTGTCTGTCTGTCCATTCTCTATACGTTCGAAAGTTATAGAGCGTACCTACACGCGCGTCACATCAAAAGAAAGCTTACGATTACGGACCGGTCATAGGTGTATTTACTTTTCCGTCAGACAAAAATCGTGCCCACGGTATCCAAAAAACGTTCAAAATTCTGCTCATTAAATGGGAAAAGTTCTGCTCATTTGCTCATTAGCATTGAGTGACGTGAAGGTTGACCAATCGTGCGGTCGAGTGACCTGACAATTGACCGACGGTTGACCAATCGCTGCGTCACGGGGGCGGGTTCATTGCGCGTGCGGGCGGGCCATCCTACAGTTGAGTGTTGAGTGACTTGACGATTGACCAATCCTACAGTTCAGTGACCTGACGGTTGACCAATCGGTGCGTGTGTGGGCGGGCCTTATCATTCTGAACCGAGGTGAGTGGCCGCCATCTTGATTCTTCACGATTTTTTTCCCACACTTTCTGTGTGTTAGGGAACTAAGGAAAATAACAATTTATTTGAGTTTTAAATTGTATTTAGCAACAGTAGGAAATGAAGTGATCCCCTGCCCTTCACCCGGAGGCTCGCCTACTTTGACAGCCATTTTGAGCGGCTGTGCAGGCGCCGGGCGCGGCCTAGCAGCCCGGGAAGCCTGGGCCTTGAGTTGCGGGCCGTGCCGGGAGCCACGGCGCACAAAACTTCCCCGCGGCATCAACAGCCCTGCCCCAGAGCCTGACCCAAAGCCACCAGGTCACCGGCCGCGGTGGGCCGTGCCGGGAGCTACCGCGCACAAAACTTCCCCGCGGCGTCAACAGCCCCGCGCCAGAGCCCGACCCAAAGCCACCAGGTCACCGGCCGCGGCAGCCCAGTCTCTCTCTCACACTCCCAATCTCTCTCTCTCACACTCCCAATCTCTCTCTCTCTCTCACACTCCCAATCTCTCTCTCTCTCACACTCCCAATCTCGCTCTCTCACACTCCCAATCTCTCTCTCTCTCTCACACTCCCAATCTCTCTCTCTCACACTCCCAATCTCTCTCTCTCTCTCACACTCCCAATCTCTCTCTCTCTCTCACACTCCCAATCTCTCTGTCTCTCTCACACTCCCAATCTCTCTCTCTCTCTCACACTCCCAATCTCTCTCTCTCTCTCACTCCCAATCTCTCTCTCTCTCACAGTCCCAATCTCTCTCTCTCTCACACTCCCAATCTCTCTCTCTCTCACACTCCCAATCTCTCTCTCTCTCACACTCCCAATCTCTCTCTCTCTCACTCCCAGTCTCTCTCTCTCTCACACTCCCAACCTCTCTCTCTCTCACACTCCCAGTCTCTCTCTCTCACACTCCCAATCTCAATTCAATTCAATTCAATTCAATTCAAATGCTTTATTGGCATGAAAGTTTACAGAGAACCATATTGCCAAAGCTTACATAGCAAAAAGGTACAGTTTTCCAACATTCTGTAGGTGTCAATCGATTTGACATTTGTTGGGTACATACAATATTACTTTTAAACAATATTAATTTTAAACAGTCTTTGTACTTCATTTGGTACGTTCAGTATTAATTTTAAACAGTCTTAATTTTAAACAGTCCTCAGGTTGTGACATGTTGTTACATATTTGGCCCCAAGGTATGGTCTGTCTCCTTCTCCTAGGACTAATCTCAATTTTGACAGATCATCCAATTCCTTGAAATCTGGGGTTGTTTGGCTTAGCTTGTTGAATAATATGTTTCTTGATGTGTTGAATTTTTCGCATTTTAGGAGGAAATGCATTTCTGTTTCAACCTCGCCGGCCAGACATTGATCGCATATTCTATTCTCTCTAGGCTGCCAGGATTTCTTGTATCTGCCTTTTTCAATTTCCAGTTGGTGGTCGCTTAGTCTGTACCTGGTGAGGGTCTGTCTCTGTTTTGTGTCTCTGATGGTCGTGAGGTAGTCTGCCAGTTTATATTCTCTTTTTAGGGCCCGGTAACATTCTAATCTGCTTTGGCTTTCGGTTATTTTGTTCCAATGTTCCAGGTAGGTTTCTTTGCATTTTTTAATGATTTGGTTCACTCGGATTGGTGTTTGGACGGCTGTGTTGGTCTGGGGCTGGTCAGGGTCCGGCTGAGTACTTAGTTTCAGTAGCAGCTGACTCAGGGGACTCTTTTCTGGGTTTAGCTCTTGGGTCTGAAAGGCTTTGAAATGAAGGGTGTCTGGGGAGCTAGATTTGAGGTGATTTAGGAAGTTTAGTGCTCGTTTTTGGATGTTTATTATCAGTGGGTATCTGCCTAGTTCGGCTCTGCATGCATTTGTTGGCGTTTTTCTTTGGGTGCGAAGGATGCTTCGGCAGAATTCTGCATGTAGGGCTTCTATTGTGTGTTTTTCCCATTTAGTGTAGCTTTGGTGATTTAGCGGGCCCCATACTTCACTACCGTACAGTGCAATGGGCAGGATTATGCTGTCAAATATTTTGAGCCAGATTTTGATTGGGATTTGGATGTTGTAGAATTTTCTTTTTATTGCATATAGGGCTCTTCGGGCTTTTTCTTTTAGTGCATTCACTGCTATGCTGAAGCTCCCTGATGCTGTAATAGTTAGACCAAGGTAGGTGTAGCTCATAGTGTGTCCTATAGTGGTATCACTGAGGGTAAACTGGTATTTGTTTTCCTGACATCTGGGCCTTTTTTGAAAAATCATGATGTTGGTTTTCTTTAGATTTACTGTTAGAGCCCAATTTTGGCAGTATTTGTCGAGTAGGTCTAGTTGTTGCTGTAATCCCTGTTCTGTGGGAGACAGCAGAACCAGGTCGTCCGCATAGAACAGGGATTTCACTTCTCCATCCAGGAGACGGAGACCTGGTGACTCGCTTTGCTCCAGCATGTCTGCTAATTCATTTATGTATATGTTGAACAGGGTCGGGCTCAAATTGCAGCCCTGCCGGACACCTCTTCTCTGGGTGAAGAAATCGGTGCGTTTGTCTCCAATTTTGACCCCGCATTTGTTTTTCAGATACATTGATTTAATAAGGTCATAGACTTTGCCCCCTATTCCACACTGAAGAAGTTTATAATAGAGCCCTTCGTGCCATATAGAGTCAAAGGCTTTCTTGAAGTCGATGAAACAGGCGAATATTTTCCCATTTTTTGTTTGGTGTATATGTTTTTCAATGAGGGTGTGAAGGGTATAGATATGGTCGGCGGTGCGGTGTTTTGGAAGAAAGCCTATTTGTTTTTTTCTGAGGATATTATGTTTGTTAAGAAAATCAAGTAATCTACTATTTAGAATACTGCAGAATAACTTCCCTAGACAACTGTTGACACAGATGCCGCGGTAGTTATTTGGGTCTGATTTGTTTCCACTTTTATATATGGGGGAGATTAGTCCTTGGCACCAGATATCGGGAAAACAGCCTGAGCGTAATATGATGTTGAATAGTTTGAGTATCGCACCCTGCATCTCCATATTGCTGAACTTGAGCATTTCATTTTTGATGTTGTCTGGGCCACAGGCTTTCTTTAGGTGGAGAGATTTTGTTTTTGTGGCCAGTTCTTTCCATGTGATTGGGGAGTCTAGAGGGTTTTGGTTGTCTTTAATTGTTGCTTCTAATGTGTGGAGTTTTTCTGTGACCTGATGTTGACTTGGGTTTGTTTCGTTTATTGGGATGTCTTTGTAGAGGTTTTCAAAATGTGTTCTCCAGATGTCGCCATCTTGGATTGGTAATGCTTGCAATTGTGTTGTACTCAGGTTATTCCACATTTCCCAGAATTGTTTTGGATTGGTGGAGTTTTCAATTTCTTCGAGTATTTTGTGGGTATAGTTTTGTGTTTTGTTCCTAATGGTGTGTTTATATCTTTTGAGGGTTTCATTGTATCTAGTACGTAGGTCCGGATTGTTTGGTTGGCGATGCTTTTGGTTTGATATTTTTCTCAGGTCTTTTCTGGCATTTTTGCATTCGTGGTCAAACCATTTCTTATTTTTATTTTGTCTTTTGTGACGCTTCCTCTTCTGTTTCACAAGGTCGGCTTTTACAGCTGCCTCATGGAAGATCATATTTATATCCTCTATGGCCATGTTTACACCATCTCTGGTGATCTCGTATGGGTTTTCTTTAAATTTTGATATTTTACTTGTGAGATCAGGTGACTTTAGTGCTGTGATGAATTTTTCTCCACTGTCTGGGGCCCATCTGTATGTCTGGTTTATTTTATGGAGCTTACTGGGTTCCTTTTTTGTGTCTGTAGTTTGGGCAGAAAGTTTAAGGTACATATTTATTTGGTTATGGTCTGAGAGGGGGGATTGCTGCCTGACAGTGAATGAGTTGATATCGCAGGGGTCCAGGTCAGTGATTGTATAGTCCACCACACTAGACCCAAGAGTTGAGGAGTATGTGAGTCTCCCTAGGGAGTCCCCTCTGAACCTACCGTTAACTATGTACAGGCCTAAGGCTCGGCAGAGTTGCACTACCTCCCTACCGCTTTTATTTATTTCACGATCAAGGTTGTTCCGATTTGCGATGGCTGGTGTGACATCTAAAGGGGTCTGGCCAAACACATGGTTGTTTCCCTGTGGGTCT